>NW_020172444.1:537953-788630 GCF_003031525.2 Neophocaena asiaeorientalis asiaeorientalis | reverse complement strand
AAAAAAAAAAAAAAAAACCCCACAAAAACAAATAGGGCTTCCCTGGTGGCGCAGTGGTTGAGAGTCCACCTGCCGATGCAGGAGACAACAGGTTCATGCCCCGGCCCGGGAAGATCCCAAATGCCGCGGAGCGGCTGGGCCCGTGAGCCATGGCCGCTGAGCCTGCGCATCCGGAGCCTGTGCTCCGCAATGGGAGAGACCACAACAGTGAGAGGCCCGCGTACCGCAAAAACAAAAACAAAAAAACCCCTACCCCTCAAGCCAAGAATTTAGGTCCCCAGAGAAGTAGCACAAACAAAGAAAAATCCTCTTTTGCAGGAATGCAACTTCAACCAGGATTCAATGAATTCCCACAAATAAATTTCCAAGGAACACGAGCTCATAGAAAACAACAACAACCACCAAAAATCAGAACATTAGCAGAAACAGCAAAAGGCAGAAACATACCTTCAAAGCCTTCAGAAGCTGAAATTGTGAGATACCCATACATGAAATATTCAATAGGTTTCAAAAAATAAAAGGCTAGAAAATATGAACAAGGAAAAAGAAACTATAGAAATGTACCAGGCAAATCAGAAAAGAAACCAAAAATAGTTTAGAAAAAACACTTTAATTAAAATTAAAAATTAAATGGACAGACCAGAGAACTAGAAGATAGATCCAAATAAAATTATTCAGGAGGCAACATAGGGCAACAAAGAGACAGAAAATAAAAGAATTAAAGAACATTGAGGATGCAGATGAGAAGTTCTAATGTGTCTGAAGATCTAGAAGGAGAAAATAGATAATGAAGAAGAGATGATATTTGAAGAGACAATGGCTAAGCATTTCCAGAGATGTGGAAAGAAACTAAATCTCAGAATCAGGAAGCCCACTAAATCCCTAACAAGATAAAGAGAAATCCACACCTAGTCCAGTAACAGTCAAACTAAAGAATGCCAAATACAAAGACAAGATCTTAAGAAGAGCAAAAGGAAAAATGCACACAAACGAAGAATAGTTGGACCAATGCCTGATTTCTCAATGCCAACAGTGGAATCAGAAGAAAACAGATTAATATCTTCGTGGTACTGAGAGAAAATAACTATGAACCTAGAATCCTTTAGCCGACAATTCAAGGAGAGTGAAATAATGATATTTCCAAGTAAAAAGAAGCAGAGTTTATCACCAAGATATGTTTGCTAAAACTGAACTGCTGAATTACTTTAAATAACTTTTAGTATACAAAAACATAACTTTTTAAAATAAATTTATTTATTTATTTATTTTTGGCTGTGTTGGGTCTTCGTTGCTGCACATGGGCTTTCTCTAGTTGCAGCAAGTGGGGGCTACTCTTCGTTGCAGTGCATGGGCTTCTCATTGCGGTGGCTTCTCTTGTTGTGGAGCACGGGCTCTAGGTGCACGGGCTTCAGTAGTTGTGGCATGCGGGCTCAGTAGTTGTGGCTAATGGGCTCTAGAACGCAGTCTCAGTAGTTGTGGTCCACAGGCTTAGTTTCTCCGTGACATGTGGGATCTTCCTGGACCAGGGCTTGAACCCATGTCCCCTGCATTGGCAGGCGGATTCTTAACCACTGCACCACTAGGGAAGTCCCCCAAAACATAACTTTTATTACCTCCATACCTCCCCTAGGTAGAGAAAAATGAGAAAACATTGTCCAAAGACAGACAGGAAAAAGCCAAGGACCATAACCCAACACTGCAGTTTCAGTCTTCAAAAAACAGTACATCTTTGGAGTGTGGAAAGGAAGAAGGCCAAGTCTCTTTATGAACAAGTGTGAAGGAGTGTTGAGAATTTTATCTATTTTTAAAGCTTCTGATTTAGAGTAAAAGTTGAAAGCTGCTGGAAGTACTGTATCTGCTTCAGCAGAGATACTCTCCAATGTTAATTAAGCTACTGATGAAGACAAAAAACTTAGAAGAGTAAAGAGCAATGAAAAGGTAGAGAATTGGTGCTTCCCCAAAAGCAACCCCATCATCCTAGTGACAACGTTCTCATGAGAAGCTGAATCTCATGGATATTAACTAGACAAGCACGTACAGGATTATTTAATTTCTTAAATATACAGCATAACCATCAACAAAACTGATCAAATATGCCCTAGCTAAAGCCATTTAACTGATTCCCATTGCTCTTAGGATAAAAACAAAATTCCTAAACATGCCCTATCATATCCTATACAGTCCTGGACCTCCACCACCCACACTGTCCTCTCTCTGCTTCAACCACAATGACCTTAGACCATCTCGCTCATGCCACAGAGCCTTTACGGTTCACATAAGCCCTTCTTTCTGGCATCAACGTTTGCCAAGTCAGACATTTATCGACTACCCTGTCATCTATTTATAAGATACTGCTTATCTTAGCCTATAATACATCTAAAATCCCTTATCTGCAATGATGAAATTTTTTAAAATCCCTGCAAACCTAAAGTGTTTTTGCAATTTGTTTTGGGGGAAAAGATCTGAACTGACCTCATTTGGCAGCAAAATTGGACATGAATGGACAGGTAGAACTAGTCCTCCAGAATATAACAAAGGGTAGGGAAAAGTAAGAGCGCAAATTATAATACATGAGGAATAGAAGCTTTTGCCACTTAGGGGAACCTGGGGCTCCTGTTTGCCTCAGCTAATTTTTAAAGTCTACCTTCGAGGATCCAAACACAGCAGAAGATTGGACATAGTCCAGAGGTCTCACGTCTGTCAAAAGAAGACAGGTGAATAAACTATGAAACACCAACATACTAGAATACTAGACAGCTGTTAAAAGGAATGATCTTCAAAATACATTAAGGAGGGGCTTCCCTGGTGGTACAGTGGTTGAGAATCTACCTGCTAATGCAGGGGACACAGGTTCGAGCCCTGGTCTGGGAGGATTCCACATGCCGCGGAGCAACTAGGCCCGTGAGCCACAACTACTGAGCCTGCGCATCTGGAGCTTGTGATCCACAACAAGAAAGGCCGCGACAGTGAGAGGCCCGTGCACCGCGATGAAGAGGGGCCCCCACTTGCCACAACTAGAGAAAGCCCTCACATAGAAACGAAGACCCAACACAGCAAAAATAAATTAATTAATTAATAACCTCCTACCCCCAATATCTAAAAAAAAAAAAAAAAATTAAAAAAAAAAAAATTAAGGAAATAAAGTCCCAAACAGCAATGTGTGTGTGTATACGTGTGTATATACATAAAATATGTTTTACATATATATATATATATATATATTATATTTTGTGTAACATGAAGGAAGGGAGAATACCAAAGAGCAAAAAGAAAACTAGAAGAATAAACCAAAAATTAATAAAACTAATAAAGGGAAAAAGAGAGAATAGGGTAGAAGGAAAACAGAGATAGATGAGAAACTTCTCTGAAGAGACCTTAACTTGACCTTGACTCTTCTCTGAAGAGTTCTGATTCTGGAATCATGTAATTATTTTATATATTCAAAAAAATCAAAAATAAAAACATCAATCCCTAAAAATTGAAAACAAATGGAAAAATATAACTCTAACTATATAACAAGTTGGTGACAAGGGAAAGAATTATTGCAAATGTCTTTAAAATGTTTTGCCTTAGAGCATAGTATACATCCTTAAGGTAACATATTCTAGGGGAAAGAGAGTTGCAAAGAAATCTTGAGCCTTATTCTGTGGTCTTATTGTTAGTAGGAACGCTGGCATTGTTTTGAAACTTTTTATATATGCAACAAAGCAAGTAAGTAATTATGTTTATGTTGTTAGGAAAAAGATTTTCAGTTTAAGAGAAGAAGGATATAAATATGAAATCAAAGATATTGATACACTGCAAGGTTAAATTTTTTTATATCATATTATTTCTTTACTACTATCATACTGTTGAAATTACTATAGTTTTAGAGTAACTTTTATATCTAAGGGAAAGTCTGCATCATTATTTTTCTCTTTAAAAATCCTCTTGACTATTCTTACATACTTTTTCTTCCAAAATCAATTTGCATATTCTCTCTTCAAAATGTAATTGCACTTACTGTAATTGCACAATTAGCATCTTTACAATATTGATCATCCTATTCCAGAAAACAGTATGTCTTTAACATTTTTAGTAAAGTTATACAATTGACTTCATTTTGCTTTTGGACATTTTAAGAAATTCCTAGGTTAAATCGTTTTTTCACCTTTTTATTGAAATATAATTGACATATAACATGATATTAATTTCAGGTATAAAACATAATGATTCAATGTATGTATATACTGCAAAATGATCACCACAGTAAGTCTAGTTAACATCCATCACCACATACAGTTACAAGTTTTTTTTCTTGTGATAAGAACTTTTAAGACCTACTCTCTCAGCAACTTTCGATACAGAATTATTAACTATAGTCACTATGCTGTACATGCAAGGTTAAATTTTTCAACAGCTTTATTTAGATAATTCACATACGTACAGCCCAACAACCTGAAGTGTGAAACTCAATGGCTTTTAGTATATTCCAAGAAATCTGTAACCATCACAACAGTCAACTCTAAAACATTTTTATCACCTCAAAAATAAATCCTGAACCCTTTAGCTATCACTCTCCTCCGCCCACCCCTCCCATAGCCCTAAATACAACGAATCTACTTTCTGACTCTAAATCTGCCTATTCTGGACATTTCATATAAATGAAATCATATACTATGTAGTCTTTCATAACTGGCTTCTATAACTTAGTATGATGTTTTCAAGGTTCACTTGTGTTGTAGTATGTATCAGCACTTCATCTCTGTTTATGGCTAAATAATACTACAATGGAATCCATTGTATGGATATACAATATTTTGTTTATCCATATATCACTTGATGGACACTTCCATCTTTTAGTTATTACAAATAATGCTGCTATAAACATTCATATGCAAGGTTTTGTATGGACCTACGTTTTCATTTCTCTTGGGTATATACCTAGGAGTTGAACTGCTGGATCATATGGTGATTCTGTACCTAACTGTTTAAGAACTGCCAAACTGTCTTCCAAAATGGCTATATCCCATTTTACATTTCCACCAGCAGTGTTCCAATTTTTCCACATCCTCAACAATACTTGTTATTATCTCACTTTTTTTATTATAGCCAGTCGTGGGAGTGTGAACTTACATCTCACCATGGTCTTGATTCTCACTGCCCTAATGGCTGCGTCGGCAGGCGGACTCTCAACCACTGCACCACCAGGGAAGCCCGATACCAAACATTTTTTCATGTACTTATATCTTCTCTAGATAAAAATCTGCTTAGATCCTTTGCCCATTTTTAATTGGGTCTTTTTTTTTTATAATTGGGTTGTCAGAGTTCTTTATATATTCCAGATACAAGTCCCTTATGATATATATGATTTGCAAATATATTCTCCCATTCTATGGCTTGTCTTTTCACTTTCTTGATAGTGTCCTTTGAAACCCAAAAGTTTTTTAAATTTTGATGAAGTCCAACATATCTATTTTTTCTTTTGTTGCTCATGCTTTTCGTGTCATATTTAAGAATCTGTTGCCAAATCTAAGGTCATAAAGATTTACCCCTATATTTTCTCCTAAGAGTCTTATAGTTTTAGCTCTTTCATTTAGGTCTCTAATCCACTTAAATTTAACTTTTGTAGACAGTATAAGGTAAGGGTCCAATTTCATTCTTTTGCATGTGGTTACCCACTTGTCCCAGTTGAAAAGACTACTCTTTCCCCATTGAAACATTTTATATGTAAAGTAAAACAAGTAATTACATTAATATTGTTAGAAACAAGATCTCCAGTTTAAGAAAAAGATATAAATACCATTATAAACACTTTGTAAGGTTAAATTTTAATTGGAGCTCTTTGGTCAGGGTCAGGGACTTAACAGGCATGTTTGCTGGGGCCTGGTCTGAATGGGGATTCAACCAGCGTGTTTGCCAAGAACAAAGTCTCAACAAGGGCCTCAGCTGGGTGCTTGCCCTAAGTTTGAGACATGACTTATGCTTTCCTAAAACCAGGACTGGTGACTTGACCAAAGACTCAGCCAGCATGTTTGCAAGGTCCAGGGCTCACCCGGAGAGTCTGCTGGGGCTGGGGATCAGTCAGAGACTAGAGCAATATGTTTGCGGGGCTGGGGTCTCAACTGGTGTGCTCAACAGGGCCAGGGACTTAACCAACATTCAACAGAGCCAGTTCAAGGATTAAGCAGTGTGTTCCCCAAGGTCAGAGCCAAGGGAGCAGCCTGCACGGTAGAGGTATGGCTAGGAAGACTGTACAAGTACTCATATTGAGGTTAATGGGAGCCTGGTTTTTCACTGTCAAAGAAAAGAGTTAGAAATTTGGAAGAGAGAAGACTAAAATAAGCCCTGTGATATTGGATTGGAATTGGAGATTATGTAAATTCATGGTTTTTAATACAAAGATAAATATAGAAATAGATACAGATGTGTACATGTACTTATATATACATATACACATACTTTCCAGCTATGTCTGTTGAAAGACTTTAAAAGGAACCAGAGCTCCTTGGAGAAATTACTGATTCCAGGGCCAGAGCAAATAAGGCTAAAGCATCTTCTTATGTCAGAAAATAAAGAAGTACCCAAAGATATGTTGAAAGGGCACAGAAGCCAATTTCAACAAGCTCCAACTGGCCAAATCTGGGACAATTTGAGCACCAAAACAATTATAGTAACAATTACAATCTACTGAATAAATTAGGAATCTGTGACCACGTACCAGTATCAATATATAAATGCATAAATTCAGAGTTTAGTGAGGAATAGGAGATTTACATGGTTTCTAAGTATATCACCATAAAGCAGCAATTAATTATAAAGAGTAACAGCCAAAAACTGGAAGCAATCCAAATTTCCATCAACAGATGAAAGGATAAACAAACTGCGGTATTCCCATACAATGGAACACTACTCAAAAATTAAAACGAAATGACCTACCGGATGAATCAAAATGATTATGCTGAGTCAAAGAAGCCAGGCCACAAAAAAAAAAAAAAAATAGGAGTACAGACTGTATGAATCAACTTTTATAAAATTCAACAAAATGCAAACTAATATATAGCTATAGAAAGCAGATCAGTGGTGGCCTGAAGAGGCTGAAGGAGAGATCAGGAAGGGTGAGAGGACAGGGCTCCCGAGAAGCACAAGGAAGCTTTTGGGAGCAAAGTATATGTTCATTGTCTCAATTGTGGTGATGGTTTCATGGGTGTAAACATATGTCCAAACTTTACAAATTATACATTTTAAGTATGACAGGTGTACTGCATGTCAATTTTATCTCAATAAAGCTGTTTTAAAAATTATAAAGAGAAATTGGATAATTCTGTAGTGAAGAAGACTGACAAATACCACCTTAGTCGAGTGACCAAAGTTAGTATCACCAGTAATGGAACCAACTGAAATCGTGCACCATCTGATAGGATGCAATGACAGTAACACAGCATGATTTCTGTGACAGACCTAGACTGAAAGAGACTAAAGGGATATGACAACTAAATGTAACACTTGATTCTGGACTGGGTCATTGTGCTTTTTAGGGCGTTTTAGGGACAACTGGCAAATCCTGAATGGCAGTAATTAAATATTTGTATTGTATCGATGATAATTTCCTAATACTGATTGTTGTATTGTGGTTGTATAGGGAAATTCCTTCATAGAAAAACACCCTAAACTATGGAGGAGTGATAGGCCATCAATTCAGCAACTTATTCTTAAATGGTTTCAGAGGGGAAAAAAAAGTTCTTTGTACTATACTTGCAACCTTTCTAGAGGTTTATGTTTCAAGAAAAAATTTTTAAGTCCAAAATATTAGCAACTAATAAAGAAAAATAATTAAGAACATATCTGGCCTTTCCTACATAAACCATATTTTAAGGTTTTCACAGAGCCCTGGTTGATGAGGATGAGTTCTTTACAAAAGAATTCTAGATGTGTACTTAAGATTAATAGAGACAGATTGCACTTTCAGAGCCAAATGTAGCCTGGGTTGCCTCAGTAACATGCCAACCAAATGGAAACTTCATAAGATCCTCAATAGTTGGATGGAGGGTATCCATCGTAAGTCATGAAAACCAGGGAGGCACACAGCCATAGGAAAGTGACAGCTAATTTCAATTCATTTCTTAAAAAAAACAAACAAAAATCCTCTTCTCCCCAACTTCCATACTTTCCAAGCTTGTTTCCTACATTGTCCTCGCTGATTCTTCTTCCATCCCACAATTCTAATCAATATCTACTGAAATATTATATATGCTTACAATTGTGCTATATCCTACAGCACAGTTTAAGCCCTACTCTCCGCAAAATGAAGATGGGGGAAGAAGCACTAGGAAGAGAAGACACATAATCATTATTCAACACACAGCTAATTTGATTTGAAATTGGGCGGTACTGACCATAAATACCAAAGGGGGGGAAATTCATAAAGCTGGGATAGTTGAACAAACCTTGTCAGAAGGGCTGGGCCTTAAAAGATGGGTAGAATTTGGCTATAACTCTACCTCTAGACTGTAAGGGTCACAGCAGTGTCTTGTTCACTGCTGTTTAAGTCTAGCACTTGTCATAGTTGGTGTTTAATAAATATCCTAGGAGTGAACAAATATTTAAAAACCCTTTGACGGCTGTCACCAACAAGATAGAAATCCAATGTCCTATCCATCTAGCTTCTGTCAACCTGTTTCAACCTCATAACCTGACACACAACTCCTAACATCGCTCCAACCATTCCAAACTACCGGAATCCCCAAATGCACAAAGATGTTTCAAGTCTATGTGCCTCTCTCTGTACATATTATATGTCATTTCCAACTTCATCTAATAAATTCTTACTCATTCTTCAAGAATCAGTTCAAGCATTAGCCACTTTGTAAAGCCTTCTCTGGTCTCTCAAGTTTAGACTAATCATATCCTTTCATTCACTCCTTCCTTTCTTTTTTAATTGAAATATAGTTGATGTACAATATTCTGTCATTTTCAAGTGTACTACATAGGGATTTCACATTTGTATACATTATGAAATGATCACCACTGTAAGTCTAATAACCATCTGTCCCCATACAAAGTTATTACAATATTATTGACCCATTTCTTATGCTGTATATTAAGTCTCCAAGGCTTATTTATTTTATAAATAGAGGTTTGTACCTCTTAAGCCCCTTTACCTATTTTGCCCCTCCCACCTTTCTCCCCTCTGGCAACCACTGTATCTATGAGTTGGTTTTCATTGTTGTGTTTCTTTGTTTTGTGTTTTGGATTCCACATATAAGTAAGATCACACAATTTTTGTCTTTCTCTGACTTACTTCACTTAGCATGATACCCTCAAGGTCCATCCATGTTGTCACAAATAGCAAGGTTTCTTTCTTTTTTTTTTTTTAATGGCTGCCATCCCCTCCTCTTTTCTTCTACTTGTGAAACAGGAGGCAAGGGGGCAGGGCACAACCACTGAAAGAATGACATAGCCCGAGGGCATAACATGAACTGATTAGAACCAAGGAGACCTTCAAGATGGAGGAAGGGTAAGACGTGGAGATCACCTTCCTCCACACAAATACATCAGAAATACATCTACATGTGGAACAACTCCTACAGAACTCCTACTGAACGCTGGCAGAAGACCTCAGACTTCCCAAAAGGCAAGAAACTCCCCACATCCCTAGGTAGGGCAAAAGAAAAAAGAATAAACACAGACAAAAGGATAGGGATGGGACCTGCACCAGTGGGAGGGAGCTGTGAAGGAGGAACAGTTTCCACACACTAGGAAGCCCTTTTGCGGGCGGAGACTGTGGGTGGCGGAGTGGGGAAGCTTCGGAGCCACAGAGGAGAGCGCAGCAACAGGGGTGCAGAGGGCAAAGCTGAGAGATTCCCGCACAGAGGATCGGCACCGACCAGCACTCACCAGCCCAAGAGGCTTGTCTGCTCACCGGCCAGGGCGGGCAGGGCTGGAAGCTGAGCCTCGGGCTTCAGAAGTCAGATCCCAGGGAGAGGACTGGGGTTGGCTGCATGAACACAGCCTGAAGGGTGCTAGTGCGCCAAACCTATCCAGAAGGGAGTCCGGGGAAAAGTCTGGACCTGCCTAAGAGGGAAGAGACTTTTTCCTGCCTCTTTGTTTCCTGGTACGCGAGGAGAGGGGATTCAGGGCACTGCCTAAACAAGCTCCAGAGACAGGCGCGAGCTGCGTCTATCAACGCGGACCCCAGAGATGTGCATGAAACACAAAGGCTGCTGCTGCTGTCACCAAGAAGCCTGTATGCGAGCACAGGTCACTATCCACACCTCCCCTCCCAGGAACCAGTGCAGCCCGCCACTGCCGGGGTCCCGTGATCCAGGGACAACTTCCCCGGGAGAACGCACAGCACGCCTCGGGCTGTTGCAACATCATGCTGCCTCTGCTGCTGCAGGCTCAACCCACATTCTGTACCCTCCCCCCACCTCCGCAGGTTTGCCCCGCATCCGTACCCCTCCCTCCCCCCGGCCTGAGTGAGCCAGAGCCCCCGAATCAGCTGCTCCTTTAACCCCGTCCTGCCTGAGCGGGGAACGGGTGCCTAAACGTGACCTACAGGCAGAGGAAGGGCCAAATCTAAAGCTGAACCCCAGGAGCTGTGCGAAAAAAGAAGAGAAACAGATATCTATCCCAGCACCCTCAGGAGCAGTGGATTAAAGCTCAACAATCAACTTGATGTACCTGCATCTGTGGAAGACCTGAATAGACAACAAATCATCCCAAATTGAGGAGGTGGACTCTATTTAGCACTTGTTATCATTGGTTGATTTTTTTTGGTTTGGTTGCTCTCTTCTTTCTTTCTTTTATTACTTTTTAATATTTTAATAATTATTTTTTATTTTAATAACTTTACTGTATTTATTTATTTTTCTTTCTTTTTTTCTCCCTTTTATTCTGAGCCATGTGGATGACAGGGTCTTAGTGCTCCGACCGGGTATCAGGTCCATGCCTCTGAGATGGGAGAGCCGAGTTCAGGACACTGGTCCACCAGAGACCTCCCAGCTCCATGTAATATCAAACGGCAAAAATCTCCCGGAGATTTCCATGTCAATGCCAACACCTGGCTCCACTCAACAACCAGCAAGCTACAGTGCTGGACACTCTATGCCAAACAACTAGCAACACAGAAACACAAGCCCAACCACTAGCAGAGAGGCTGCCTAAAATCATAATAAGGTCACAGACAACCCAAAACACACCAACGGACATGGTCCTGCCCACCTAAAAGACAAGATCCAGCCTCATCCACCAGAACACAGGCACAAGTCCCCTCCACCAGGAAGCCCTACACAACCCACTGAACCAATCTTAGCCACTGGGGACAGACACCAAAAACAACGGGAACTACAAACCCGCATCTTGCGAAAAGGACACCCCAAACACAGTAAGTTAAGCAAAATGAGAAGACAGAGAAACACACAACAGATAAAGGAGCAAGGTAAAAACCCACCAGACCAAATAAATGAAGAGGAAATAGGCAGTCTACCTGAAAAAGAATTCAGAGTAATGATAGTAAAGATCATCTAAAATCTTGGAAATAGAATGAAGAAAATACAGAAACGTTTAACAATGACCTAGAAGAACTAAAGCGCAAACAATCATGAACAGCACAATCAATGAAATTAAAAATTCTCTAGAAGGAATCAACAGCAGAATAACTGAGGCAGAAAAACGGGTAAGTGACTTGGAGATAAAATAGTGGAAATAACAACTGCAGAGCAGAATAAAGAAAAAAAGAATGAAAAGAATTGAGGACAGTCTCAGAGACCTCTGGGACAACATTAAACACACCAACATTCGAATTATAGGGGTCCCAGAAGAAGAAGAGAAAAAGAAGGGACTGAGAAAATATTTGAAGAGATTATAGTTGAAAACTTCCCTAATATGGGAAAGGAAATAGTTGATCAAGTCCAGGAAGCACAGAGAGTCCCATACAGGATTAATCCAAGGAGAAACACGCCAAGGCACATATTAATCAAACTATCAAAAATTAAATAAAAACAAAAAATATTAAAAAGCAGCAAGGGAAAAACAGCACAAGGGAATCCCCATAAGGTTAATAGCTGATCTTTCAGCAGAAACTCTGCAAGCCAGAAGGGACTGGCAGGACATATTTAAAGTGATGAAAGGGAAGAAACTACAACCAAGATTACTCTACCCAGCAAGGATATCATTCAGATTCGATGGACAAAATTGAAACCTTCACAGACAAGCAAAAGCTAAGAGAATTCAGCACCACCAAACCAGCTTTACAACAAATGCTAAAGGAACTTCTCTAGGCAGGACACACAAGAGAAGGAAAAGACCTATGATAACAAACCCCAAACAGTTAAGAATACAGTAATAGGAACATACATATCGAAAATTACCTTAAATGTAAATGGATTAAAAGCACCAACCAAAAGGCACAGACTGGCTGAATGGATACAAAAACAAGACCGCATATATGCTGCCTACAAGAGGCAAACGTCAGACCTAGGTACACATACAGACTGAAAGTGAGGGGATGGAAAAAGATATTCAATGCAAAGGGAACTCAAAAGAAAGCTGGAGCAGCAATTCTCATATCAGACAAAATACACTTTAAAATAAAGATTATTACAAGAGACAAAGAAGGACACCACATAATGATCAAGAGATCAATCCAAGAAGAAAATATAACAATTGTAAATATTTATGCACCCAACAGAGGAGACCCGCAACACATAAGGCAAATGCTAACAGCCATAAAAGGGGAAACTGACAGTAACACAATCATAGTAGGGGACTTTAACACCCCACTTTCACCAATGGACAGATCATCCAAAATGAAAATAAATAAGGAAACACAAGCTTTCAATGATACATTAAACAAGATGGACTTCACTGATATTTATAAGACGTTCCATCCAAAAACAACAAAATACACTTTCTTCTCAAGTGCGCGTGGAACATTCTCCAGGGCAGATCATATCTTGGGTCACAAATCAAGCCTTGGTATATTTAAGAAAACTGAAATCATATCAAGTATCTTTTCCGACCACAATGCTATGAGACTAGATATGAATTACAGGAAAAAATCTGTAGAAACTACAAACACATGGAGGCTAAACAATACACTACTTAACAACCAAGAGATCACTGAAGAAATCAAAGAGGAAATCAAAAAATACCTAGAAACAATTTACAATGAAGACACAACGACCCAAAACCTATGGGATGCAGCAAAAGCAGTTCTAAGAGGCAAGTTTATAGCACTACAGTCCCACCTCAAGAAACAAGAAACACCTCAAATAAACAATCTAAGCTTACACCTACAGCAATTAGAGACATAAGAACAAAAAACCCCAGAGTTAGCAGAAGGAAAGAAATCAAAAGATCAGACCAGAAATAAATGAAAAAGAAATGAAGGAAACAATAGCAAAGATCAAAAAAATTAAAAGTTGCCCCTTTGAGAAGATAAACAAAACTGATAAAGCACTGGCCAGACTCATCAAGAAAAAAAGGGAGAAGACTCAAATAAGAAGAATTAGAAATGAAAAAGGAGAGGTAACAACTGACACTGCAGAAATACAAAGAATCATGAGAGATTGCTACAAGCAATTATATGCCAATAAAATGGACAACCTGGAAGAAATGGACAGGGCCTTAGAAAAGCACAACCTTCTGAGACTGAACAAGGATGAAACAGAAAATATAAACAGACCAATCACAAGCACTGAAATTGAGACTGTGATTAAAAATCTTCCAACAAACATAAGCCCAGGACCAGATGGCTTCAAAGGTGAATTCTATCAAACATTTAGAGAAGAGCTAACACCTATCCTTCTCAAACTCTTCCAAAATATAGCAGAGGGAGGAACACTCCCAAACTCATTCTACAAGACCACCATCCCCCTGATGCCAAAACCAGACAAAGATGTCACAAAGAAAGAAAACTACAGGCCAATATCACTGATGACCACAGATGCAAAAATCCTTAACAAAGTACTAGCAAACAGGGCTTCCACAGTGGCGCAGTGATTCAGAGTCTGCCTACTGATGCAGGAGACACAGGTTCGTACCCTGGTAAGGAAGAATCCCACATGCCGCAGAGCGGCTGGGCCTGAGCCATGGCCGCTGAGCCTGTGCATCCGGAGCCTGTGCTCCGCGGCGGGAGAGGCCGCAGCAGTGGGAGGCCCGCATACTGCAAAAAAATAATAATAATAATGATACTAGCAAACAGAATCCAACAGCACATTAAAAGGATCATACAACATGATCAAGTGGGGCTTATCCCACGAATGCAAGGATTCTTCAGTATATGCAAATCAATCAATGTGATACACCATATTAACAAACTGAAGGATAAAACCATATGATCATCTCAATAGATGCAGAAAAAGCCTTTGACAAAATTCAACACCCATTTATGATAAAAACCCTCCAGAAAGTAGGCCTAAAGGGAACTTAACTCAACATAATAAAGGCCATTTATGACAAGCCCACAGCCAACATCATCCTCAACTGTGAAAAACTGAAACCATTTCCACTCAGATCAGGAACAAGACAAGGTTGCCCACTCTCACCACTATTATTCAACATTGTTTTGGAAGTTTTAGCCACAGCAATCAGAGAAGAAAAAGAAATAAAGTGAATCCAAATTGGAAAACAAGTAATAAAAAAAAAAAAAGTAGGCAGTGGCCCAATTCCTGGAAATCCCCACCCCTTCCCAAAATAGCTGGAATACTCCTTCCACTCATTAGCCTATGAAATTACCCACCCCTATAAAAACTCACAACCCCGTACCCTGGTACCACTCTCGCCTTCTGAGATGGCCCACACTCTGTCTGTGGAGTGTGTTTCCCTCTAAATAAATCCACTTCTTACCTATCACTTTGTCTCTCACTGAATTCTTTCTGCAATGAGACATCAAGAACCTGAGCTTCATTAAGTCCTGAAACCAAGTGTGTGAGCTCAGTTGGAGGTATCACCTGTCCGTTTTGTCCCGGTTCGAGTGCCGGCCACCTGGGTTCGAGTTCCCAATCAGGGTTTTGGCTGGGTTCAAGTCCCGGCTGCGTGGGTTCAAGTCCCAATCTGAGGTGCACGGTTCCACTTGCATTTTATTCCCTAACCCACTGAGTTCACTGATATCCCTAGCAACTACCACAGTGACTGGAACTCAGCAATCATTCCAAAAAATTTTTTTAATTAAATATCAAGTTGGGCAGGAAACAGAAAGTCAAAAATAAAACTGGGAATGATTAAAGATTTTCCTAATTTAAAAATGACATGATGAAATTGGTATTTTAAAAAAAAATCCAGCACTACTGTACAGGCAGAAGAAAGGAAGGCCAAGAAAGAGCCTACAAGTCAGGTGCAACCCTTCAGACACAAAGTGATGGTGATAACAGCCTTAAGGAACTGCAGGGCTGGTCACACAGAAAGAAGGACAGACCTACCAAGAAATTCTGTTGCTCAAGAGGAGCACCGTCCAGTGAAAGTGTCTGTAACGATGTAAATACTCCACAGCTGCACTGTCCAAAATGGTAGCCATTTACCACAGGTGGCTTCTGAGCACTTGAAATGGGGCTGAAGAAACTGAATTCTTTATTTCATTTCTTTTATTTTAATTAGCCACATGTGGCTAGCGGCTACTGTATTGGACAGCACAGCTCTAGCTAGCTAGCAAGTGAAAGACTAGCAGGTTTTTTTATTTACTAAAAGGAAGCACTTTGTAGCAATTACAGTTCCCAACAATGGAATGAGCTCCTTCTCAAGGTCATCTCAGAAAGCCCAATGAAAAAACATTTTTTTTTTTTTTGGCAGTACGCAGGCCTCTCACTGTTGCGGCCTCTCCCGTTGCAGAGCACAGGCTCTGGACGTGCAGGCTCCGCGGCATGTGGGATCTTCCCAGACCGGGGCACGAGCCCGTGTCCCCTGCATCGGCAGGCAGACTCTCAACCACTGCGCCACCAGGGAAGCCTGGAAATAACATTTTTGGACACAATCTTCCAACAGATCCCAGCATTAGGATGGGTGGGAAGCTGGCCTACAAAGAATCACATTATTTTACACCTAGTAAGGACTTAAAGACCATTTTTACGCAGAAGAAAACTCTTGGTTTGGAAGTCAGACGAGCTCCCTGAAGCACACAGCATGTCAGTGACAGAACAGAAACTGAAAGTCAGATCTTAAAACTCTAGGTTCTGTTAATTATCTTGATTGTGATAATTTCACAAGTATATACATATATAAAATATCACCAACTGTACACCTTAAATATGAGTCTTACTGTAGGTTAATTATACTTCAAAAACATTGCAAAAACAAAAGCACACAAATCCACTGCTACACCTTCCTATATCAAGTCTTCAGTTCTATCTCATAGAGTTGTTGCAAGGAATAAGGTAGTTAACATATTTAAAGACTTAGAACAGTACTTGGTGTGGAGTAAGAACTACTGAAATGTAAACTGCATTATTATTATTAGATGTTAGAATTCTGCCCTACTGACCAGTTTGGAGAAAAGTAATGGAAAGAAGAGTAAACAGATTTGGAGTCAGAAACTCCAGATCATAGTTCTGGTTCTTGGAGAATCTCTCTGAGTCTCAATTCTTTATAAAATGAGTTAGCTGGACAAGATAATCTCTAAAGGGCCTTTCCAAACTAAAGATTTCAGACATGGACTAGGATAACAGTTGTAGGAATGGAAAAGAAGGATGGATATGGAACTCTCAGGGATGAACTGATAAGATTTAAGAACTGGCTAGATACGAGGAATGATGGAAAACAATGAGTCAACCGTGAACACAAAGTTTTAAGCTTTGGATAACTCAAGTTTAAATAGAAAGAGGAGCATATTGACCCAACAGACATATATTTACTATTTTAATAAATCAGTAGGTTCTCCATGGAAATGAATATTCATGACCTTCTGGATCAAAATGTCAACCAGCATACATTTAATATATTTAGCATATATTTAAAATGTATGCTAAAACCAAAATCTCTTCTCATGAGATTATTGAAAGCTATGTTAAAATGAAATCCCTATGGATTCATATGGATAATTATAATTAGATAATTATACTTAGTATATTTAAAGACATCCATCCCAAAGTATCAAATTTATCTTTAAAAATCGATACATTCATCAGTCATCAAGAAACTAATCTCCTGACGAACTCTTTCTATGTGGAAACAATCTAAGCCTAGAGTCACAGAGCTGCCTGTAAATGTTACAGTGGAATCTCGGACAAAGCATTTTAGCCTGTTTTCTCTTAGACATAAGCTCATCTTCAAATACCTAAACCTCAATATTACATCTCATGCACTATACGGAACACGTTTTCAGTATCAGATCCCACAATAAATGATTGTGTGCCCTTAAGCAGCCTTCAGAGAACCACGGTTTCATCAATATGACATCCAAAAGAGGATCTCAGAGTGCGCTGAGGATCAGACTTTTCAAGATTCTAACTCACTCCTTTCAGAGATGTGATCAGTCCAGCAAAGTTATGCTGACATTCTGATGGGTTATATTCCACTACATTGTACTGATGCAACATTCCTGGACAAAAATATAAAGATCTCAGTTGCTTATGTTTCATAGACTGAAGCAAAAAAAAAATCTTGCCAACTTTTTGATGATCCTTCAAGGGCAACATTTCAAATATAATATTCTTCTCTGGACACTGAACAATATTTCAGTTATAACTGACTGTTGGGTCAACATTTGGGTTAAATCCCAGAACATTTTTTTAAATAAAATTGTTTATGAAACGTTGCAGTTTAAGACTATGTGCACACTTAGACATAGCCAAAATGGACCAATTTACGAGAAGATAAAATAAAAAATGTCGTTGATTAGCCTAGAACAGCAACATAAAAAATTCTTAGTTGCAAGGCAAAGCAAATGATATGCTAAAATATACTGCAGGAAAGAACTGAGACCACTTGGGGAATGAGTCACTTAGAGTCATATCTTCCAGATATCTTAGTTAACCCTTTCTGTTGAGGACCTAATTTTACCTCTTAGAATTCTCTCTAAGAAGAGAATGGTTCCTATCATTCATATGGTTCCTACCTTTGAAAATGGTACATAAAAAAGGTATTTTTTTTCTTTTCTTAATAATTAAGGGTCATCATTAAGAACATTAGTCACTGAGATGTGGTAAAGATGTAGACATAAATGCAGATTTATATATATTATATGGGATAAAGGGAAGAGATGGAGCTTTCCCTCTGGCAACTGCACCAAACCTGATTTCCTTTACAAAAAGAGAAATAAAAACTCCCAGTGACACCTTGATTTTTTGTTCATTTACCGATTTTCCATAAAAGTATAATGAAGCATACGAAACTGTATAATATGCTACACAGTATAATGTAATAACCCTTTACAAAACTAAATAGTGGGCTGAATCCTGATGCCATCTTCTTCCAAACGCTTTCACTATCCTCAGGAAAAATCAACTTTTATCCCCATTAATATCAGTAAAGTTCAACTCATCTCTGACTTTCAAAACTTTACCAGTTTTGTGAGCCCCCACTCCTCTGTCTCCCTTGCACTAAGTTTGTTTATGGAACGTATCTCACTTCATTTTAAAAATATGAAATGGCATGAATGCGGGAAGACTTAGTCTATACAGTTTTCATTTTACTAAAAATAGAAAGAGGACAATGACGTCTGCTAAACTGGGCATCAGGTCTTAATTTTCTCCAAGTCCAACTTCATATTTCATTTGCAAGAGAACTCCACACTTAGGCAACACTATAATGAGAAGATTCAAGATCCCATAGGGTATCTGGATAGGATCAATTTTCTCATAATTTCTATAACATTTCACTTTTTGAAAAACCTCTGTATAGAAGTAAACTCAGATAAAAACTGCTATCAAGATGGAGGACAAATAGAGGGAGTTCTGCAACTTCTCCCCTGAAAAGTGACTGTAGAAAAGGCTCAATAAATGTTAGCTATCACTATTCAACAAATATGCATTAAATATTTATTATTTTCTAGGCAATAAGCAGAAACAAGAAAAAAATCAGCCATCAAGGGCTTCCCTGGTGGCGAAGTGGTTGAGAGTCTGCCTGCCGATGCAGGGAACACGGGTTCATGCCCTGGTCCGGGAAGATCCCACATGCCGCGGAGCGGCTGGGCCCGTGAGCCATGGCCGCCGAGCCTGCGCGTCCGGAGCCTGTGCTCCACAACGGGAGAGGCCACAGCAGTGAGAGGCCCGCGTACCGCAAAAAGAAAAAAAAAAAAAAAAAAAAAAACTTATTATAAAAAAAAATCAGCCCTCAAGTTGCTCACAATTTACAGAGAGTTGCTTACAGTCTTAACAAAAATATAGATGGTTCAGCAGCCTAAATTTGCTCATAAAAACCTTTTGTAATCCAAAAGCATTAAACCAAAGACTTTTATAGGAAAAAGAAATACTGTTTTTCAGTTCTGTTACTTCATTGCATCATTGTACATGTAGTGAAATGTCATTGTATAGAAAAGTAAACTGCTTACATTTAATAAAACAATCTGCTAACATGTCAGGTTTAAATCTCACGGCAGAACAAATATTGTTTTATATATACAAAGTTTAAGCTCAGGATAACTTTTTTTACATGTACAAGTCTGATCTAACATACCCTTGCTTGTTCCACACTCTTACATAACCTAAAATCCTGAACAAATATAAACTAAGTCCAGGTATATAAATAACAATTATACTGACTGAATAATATTTACCTGACATTCTCATTTTGAATCACATACAGATGTTCATTTTATCTAAGATTAGCATATGTGTATGTATTTCTGTCTTAGAACAAAATTGAGAAACTAGTTTCTAGCTTAGTAGTATGTGTTACCGCACAAACTAATGTCCTCTCTAGTGCATCGTGACCTAGCCTGTTACTATACGGATGCACCTTTAAAGGAACCAGACTCCAGAAAGGTACAGCAGCATCTTGCAATTACACATGCCCACACCCACAAGAGCTGTCTTACGCCTTCACGAATGTGCCACCTCAGTCAAGTGCAGATCACTGCTTCTCCACGCAGAGTGATACTAACCACCACCCCCAACACACATGCGCACCCACATACATAATGACTTCATACTCTTGTGATGTGAGAGGAATAAGGGCTCTGGAATCAGGCACACTTAATGTCAAATCCCTTCTCTGAAACTCAGAAGTTCATTTCTGAACTCAAGTTTACTTGTGTTCTGTATTCCTTCACTACAAGAGAATTTGTTTTTGTTTGGCAACTTTTGTTAGGAATAATTGTTCCAAAATTCCAGGGAAATCAAGGGTCAAGGTACCCAAGATCTTCCCCCTTCTTCAAAATGTTTTCCTAAAAGACATATGAGGCATCTGCAACAAAGGCATTTACAGGGGTGTGTGGTTTATGATCATTTACTTAATTTTATATTTATATCTAGGCACATTTCTATAGGTACATTATGTACTACAATAAAAAACAATAAAACAAAATGCAAAAATGCCTCTCTACCCACTGTCATCCTCAGTAAACTGTATTTTCTACAAAATGTTTAAAAAAAAGAAAACCTGAATCCTTTCTTCATGTACTCAGTAGGATATAGGATAAATAATTTCCTGTTCTGCATGCAATTTGGCACAATTTACTCCAGTTCAAATTAAAGATTTTTTTAAATAAAGGGAGTTTACATTTGTTTCTAATGAGGCTTCTTACATTAAAGAACCGAGAAAATATTTAAATACCTTTAGGCAGTTTGTGATAAAATCATGGTGAGCTACATAAAATAAATCACTCTTTTTAAGTAGGTAATATAAATAATAGTGATTGCCTTTTTAAAAATTCAAAGACAAAAAGAAATCCTATAATCTGACATCCTAATAATTTGTGATACTCCACATCCAGAAAGAATGGAACACAAAAAGTTACCATCTGCTGTCAAACAACAGACGAAAAGAGGAATGTCTCAGCCAAGAAAACAGAATGGAGCTACATGCTCATAGCAAACAACATCCGCGACATACCTTGATCAATACAGTCTTCAGCAAGAGCAAAGAGCTGAGGTGAGCGTTCCTCAAGCAACTGCTGGTGAATATTCACACATCTCAAAGTCCACCATGGCAAGCTCTAGAAAAAGGAAACACCAATGTGCTTACGTTGAATTAAAAGGACCCTTAGGAAAAAAATTTCACATTAATTCAAATCAATTTTTAGAATTTTTTTACATTTGTGAGATTAAATTTACCCTTCAATAAGCTGCTATGTCTTCAGGAATAATACCAAATCCACTGCCATGTCTTCCACAAGAATAACATCTCTCCTCCATTCTCTCAAAGCCTGTATTTGTAGCCAGTTGGGCTTCCTGATGTCATTTCGAACCTACCATTTCCTCCTTTAAAATGCCTACTGTAATCGTGCTGCTCTACTGTGACACTCTACCAGCACCATAATCCAATACCAACAATCCTAGGAGGCCTCCCCCAAGAACCTCCTATGGGGTGATTATTTTCCCTCATCTCAACTTCCAGCACATTGTTTGCACCTCTCTTTGCAGACACACTCCACCGTATTCGTGTATATCATCCTAGCTTTCAATGCTGTCTGCCATCTAGCCAACAAGATGAGGAATCATGTCTTACTCATCTCTGTATCCTCCCTGAAGCAACGTATGCTATGCAAACTACAAGGTAAGATATACCCTGGGTTCAGATATTCCCCAAACTGGGAAGATCTCTTCCACACCCTCTTCCATGAAGCCTTCTCCCACTAGTAGGGCACACACTGGTCTCTCACTTCTATAAACTTCCACACTGTGCTTAGAAGTTAGCACCACACTGCAGAGCTCTTGTTTTTCAAGTGTGTAAATACCTGGTCCATATATTTTGGAGGGTAGAAACTGCATTATATACATTGCCTTGACTAATGCACAGGCTGAGAACACAGTAGCTTTTCCTCAGTTCTCTGATGCTTACTCTTACTTTTCAACACATCCTTATTAAACAACAACAACAAGCCAATACAGAAGCATACGCAGTGAAGATGAAAGTCTCTCTTCTGCTGCCTCAGCGTCATTCTCCTCCCCCAGAAAAATCCATGACAAAGGTTTATATTCTTCTAGATCTTCTGCTATGCATGTGTGTGTGTGTGTGTGTGTGTGCGTGCGCGCACATGCAAGTAGTGTATTAAATATTCTCGATAGGCTCATTAAGTTACCAAGTATGATCATGCACTGAACCATCTGAAGTAATTGCAACTATGTTACTCTAAATTATATTGCATGAAGGAGTGAAAAATTAATTTCCCTTTTTTTTTTAAAGCAATTGCGTCATTCTCCTCCCCCAGAAAAATCCATGACAAAGGTTTATATTCTTCTAGATCTTCTGCTATGCATGTGTGTGTGTGTGTGTGTGTGTGCGTGCGCGCACATGCAAGTAGTGAGTATTAAATATTCTCGATAGGCTCATTAAGTTACCAAGTATGATCATGCACTGAACCATCTGAAGTAATTGCAACTATGTTACTCTAAATTATATTGCATGAAGGAGTGTAAAATTAATTTCCCTTTTTTTTTAAAGCAACACCTACTAATAGGAGATCAAGCTTAATTACCAAAAGCATTTTCTTTTTTACTTGAACTTAATTTCTTCATTTGATTAAGGGGTAAAACTGCTTGCCCCCCTTCTAAACTACACACAAGTGCTCCAACAATCAAAAAATTACCAAAAGCATTTTCTTTTTTACTTGAACCTTATTTCTTCATTTGATTAAGGGGTAAAACTGCTTGCTCCCCTTCTAAACTACACACAAATGCTACAACAATCAAAAAATCACAAATGAATTTTGACCCTCTGACAAAATCTTTTCTAATTATTAATGCTGTTCCCTCAGTCCATCTAAGGAGAGGAAAGGTAGAATTATCTAATAAAGTTTCACATCATTTTTAATTTAATTCCCTGAGGTGCTGTCTCATTTTCATTCTTTTCCTATCACTAGGCTGATGAAGTCAGTCTATATTTCAGTTATCTGTCCCTTATCTGCTGTCAGCAATAAGTGAGTCAGGTCTGGCAGCAGTCTTTCCTTTTCTGGACATGGGAATTTAGATAGATCCAGTCAAAGAGACTGCCCTTTTAAGAAAACATACAACATAAGATGCTCAACTCTTAAAATCAGATCTATAAACTAACTCTTAACCCAAAATCTTCAGATGGGAGAAGGGGGAGTGTGAAACAAAGAAAGAAAGCATAGCCTATTTTTCTACTAGAAAATATAAGTGCCTTTTTCTATTTGTCAGGAATCACTTAATAGACAATTTGAGGCATTAATAAAAAAGAAAACTAGAAGACTTGCTTTAGATAGTTCCTAGATCCTGTCTCCTGATTATCACACTTATTACAGAATATTCTGATTGACAAGTCACACTAGTCAATTACAGAATATTCTGATTGACAAGTCACACTAGTCAATAACCTCCTAGAAGGCAGGGAGCATGAGTATACTCAAAAGAAACCCAATAAATGTTTGCCAACTTAGTCCATTTTATAAATAAGAAAACTGATATTCAGAGAAATTCACTGGCCTAAGGCCACACAGTTGTTAAGTGGCTGAGCCAGACAAACTCTGGTCTGATTCCAAAGCCAAAATTCTTTTTACTCAACATTCACATATTACTAAGACTAGTCTATCCACTTCACAGACTAGGGGGTGGGGGAAAATCATCTTCTTTTATAGTTCCACAAAAATAAAACCATAATAAACAACCTGATATGTTCCTTAAGATCCAGCCATTTCAAAATTAATTTAAAAGGTTAAGATTAACTTGGGTAAGCATGTCATGCTTCTTTATCATTTTATCTTCATTTCTCAAAGAAATCATTTTTAACATCATCGTTTACAGAATAATATATCAAAGACCCAAAGGAAAGAAAACTATAACATTTCAACTGAAAGGCAAGGTTTCAGCACAGAATGATCTTTGCATGGAGATGTACAAGAAAATAGGGTTTGAAACAGAAGTCAAAAGCTGTTTAGCATCTGCCAAGAAACTCAGGTAACTTATCTCTCCAATTCTACACCTGCAACCAGCAGTTCACATATTTACTTGTTCTCCTAAGCTGTTGATACTACATGTATCTTTTTACAAACGATGCTTAACGAAGGTACTTGCTGATTAAAGTTTTCCACCAAGAAAACTGTATCACTAACTCATTGACCATTAGTCTCACTAGAAAGAAAATAATGCCATTTAGCAACCTCATGCTTTGATGATACTTCCTTCAGGGCCAAGTACTAGTCGGTCTATAAGACCATTTAATTCATATCAACTTGGGAAAACATTTTTTTATTCAAGCTAACATCACTAAACAAAAAATCAAAGATAAGGTCTTATACCTGCTAGGATATGTTGAAACCCATCTATTAAAAACCCTTCTCTTGGGCTTCCCTAGTGGCGCAGTGGTTGAGAGTCCGCCTGCCAATGCAGGGGACACAGGTTCGTGCCCTGGTCTGGGAAGATCCCACATGCCGCGGAGCGGCTGGGCCCGTGAGCCATGGCCGCTGAGCCTGTGCTCCGCAACGGGAGAGGCCGCAACAGTGAGAGGCCCGCGTACAGCAAAAAAAAAAAAAAAACCCTTCTGGTACAACTGATTCCAAATCATCTGTCCTCATGAGAGCTGCTGAAAGAGGCATGATTCCCTTCTTACCTCCTCTTTGTCACAATTTAAATGCTTAGGAAAGTAAGCCCTTATACAGTACAGACCAAGTCCACATTTTGCCCATAGAAATACTGTGTTTCTTAAACTTTTTCAGCCAACACTTGGAAATTGGGAGATCTCACATAAAATTTAGATTTACTATTTCTGGAAATACAAGGTCTGTATGCCCAAGTTGCAACAATCAGGACAGGAGTCAGGAAGCTACAGCCTATGGACCCAAACCAGCCCACCACCTGTTTTCCTATAGCCTAAAACCAAAACTTGTTCTTACATTTTTAAATCATTGCAAAAAAAAAAAGAAAGAAAGAAAGAAAGAGAGAAAAATAATATTTTGTGACATGTGAAAAGCATATGAAATGTAAATTTCAGTGTCCATAAATAAAGCTCTATTGGTACACAGTCACACCCATTCACATACATATCATCTACAGCTGCTTTCACACTACAAGGCAGATTGAATACTTAGGTGCACAGAGTTGAGCAGTTGTGACGGAGCCTGCACACTGCACAGCTGACAACCTCCACTACACCTCAAGGACTTACTTCGAATCTCTCATGTGGTTTTCGTCACCTCCTACTGCGTAATAGCTATTTGTATCAGTGCTTTTCTCACTAATTTATATGTGACCTAAAGAAACCATATAACAGGCATTCAACAAATGCTCTACTAAATCCAACCCAAATATGAAACAAGGTAGGATGTGAGCCAAGAAACAGTAATCAAGAAACAGCCTCCCTGGTGGTACAATGGTTAAGACTCCACCTGCCAATGCACGGGACACAGGTTCGAGCCCTGGTCTGGGAAGATCCCACATGCCGTGGAGCAACTAAGCCCATGCGCCACAACTACTGAGCCTGTGCTCTAGAGCTGCGAGCCACAACTACTGAGCCCACGTGCCACAACTGCTGAACGCCACACACCTAGAGCTCGTGCTCTGCAACAAGAGAAGCCACCGTAATAAGAAGCCTGCTTGCCGCAACTAGAGAAAGCCCGTGTGCAAGCAACAAAGACCCAACGGAGCCAAAAATAAATAAATAAAATAAATAAATTTATTTTAAAAAATTTTCTAGGAGCTTTAATAAAAAACAGTAAAAAGTGAAATTAATTTTTAAAAAAAAGATCTACTGAAAGTGCTATACTTCTGGCTACTCATTATCCTTACATGAAATTCACAAAAAACTATGAAGGGTGTTTTTAAACCTATTTTTAAGATTCAGAGAATGAACATTTATACACATGCAAATATACACACAACACATATATACAACCCCATTAAAGAGGCTCAACATCTCATTTTATACTAGACGAATCTCATGAGAGGAGACAGTTTTTGCTTATTTTCATCAGATTTTAAAATTAAACACCTAAAGAAGACTTAGAAAACAAATATACCAAGACATTTTCAGCATCACACCTAAAGTTTTATGCTAATCGGCACAAAAGTCACACCTGGGTCTGAATCTCCTGGCTCCTTTTCTTCCCTTACCTGAATAGCTGTCAGCCTATGTCTTACATTCACTAGGGAAATTCGTGCTAATAATAGCAGTATAGGCTTCAAGGTCAGGCTGTAGATTGATTCACCATCTAGAATGAGCAAACTCAGAACGAGTGCATCCAATCCTTTGACCTGAAAAAAAAAAAATTTAAGATGATATAATTTAGCAACATATTAATCGTTATATGTCTTACAAGAATACATATTTTCCAGGTAATCAGCTGTGAAACACAGGCACTGATCTATTACACAGCAGTTGGCACTGGAGGGAGTCCTAACATTACAACTCCAGCCTGCCCTGACAGACAGCTTGCTTGTACTTTAGAGAACAGGGCAATCAAGAAAATGCTACTATTTTTTTTTAATTTGCTTTTCCCAAGTTGCACCCTTTTGTTCAAAATAAATTTATTTTATTTATTTATTTTTGGCTGCACTGGGTCTTCACTGCTGCGCATGGGCTTTCTCTCGTTGTGGCAAGCAGGGGCTACTCTTCGTTGCGGTGCACGGGTGCCTTCTCTTGTTGCGGAGCACAGGCTCTAGGCGTGCGGGCTTCAGTAGTTGTGGCACACGGGCTCTAGAGTGCAGGCTCAGTTGTTGTGGCGCTTGGGCTTAGTTGCTCCGTGGCATGTGGGATCTTCCGGGACCAGGGCTCAAGCCCATGTCCCCTGCATTGGCAGGCAGATTCTTAACCACTGCACCACCAGGGAAGACCAAGAAAATGCTACTATTGAAGAAGCGTCACGACTTTACAGATTTACTTACAACAAAATAGCTTCTCAATAAAAACCACCCCTACGTGAAAGTATTCATATTAAACACCTACATTTCATATATGCTTCACCAGCTGGCTAATGTCATTACAAACCATTGCTGCTCCATAATTACTATAAAGCCAAAAAACAACAAGGTCTTACATATCAAATGCTGAGTAGGCATACAATCATGGACCAATGTGAACAGAGGCTGCCCAGAAGGGATGCCTCTGAAAAATCTACTTCTTACTGAACAGAGATTTTCTACAACAGACCAAGCACCTGTGTTTTTAAAATGTGGACTGAATCATTTTGACAGTCACCACAAAATCGATAGTAGGAATGCTCAATGTTAGGAACATGGGCTGTAAGTCACAGACACAGGATACGGTCCTTTTTCTGATTATTAATTTGTGGGCATAGGTAATTTTTTTCTTAACTGAAGCCTCTGTTTCATCAGTTATAAAATAAAATAACAGAACCTAAACCTCACAGGGTTCTTGTAAGGATTAAACAATCCAAGTGATCCGTGTCTGGCTCAATGCTTTGTTGAAACATTCAATAAAGGTAAGCAAGTAATAGCTGTGGGTTCATCCTCTGCCTAACTTTCATCATTACTGAAAAGTGTACTAGAGGAATAAAGACAACGTGAATGACCACCACCAAACCACAAATAAAGCTTACTGTTACCTACACTGAGGGTAGAAGGAATTTTTTTTTAAGTTCAATAATCAAGGAACTATTTAAGTACTGTAACTGCCTCAACTTCAGAAGAAAACAGATACAAAAAAGTTAAGTGCAGTCCAAAATCACACAGAAGTTATCAGCGTTTGAACAGACATTACAGCCCAAGTTTTCCAACTCCCAAACCAGTGTTCTTCCTACCACCTCATGCTGCCTTCCCCTCAGACCTCTCTACCTCTTCCTGCCCCTCAGCAAGCTCCAGGGCTATGCTAAGCATGAGGAAGTCCTCAAGGACAGGGCCAGGATCACTTCTAGACTTCTGACTAGGACAACTGCATGATGGTAGTGTGGGTCACTGAGACACAGACACCAGAAGAAGACCTGGTTTGGAGAAGAACCTCACCATGAGTTCAGTCTTGGACACAATGAGTCTGAGGTACCTTGTGAGACCTCCAAGTGGAGGTACGGAATACACAAGTGAATCTACTGCTTAAGAACTAGAGAGAAGGGCTTCCCTGGGGGTACAGTGATCAAGAATCCGCCTGCCAGTGCAGAGGACACGGGTTCGAGCCCTGGTCCAGGAAGATCCCACATGCCGTACAGCAACTAAGCCCGTGCGCCACAACTACTGAGCCTGCGCTCTAGACCCCGTGAGCCAGAACTACTGAGCCTGCATGCTGCAACTACTGAAGCCCGCGCACCTAGAGCCCATGCTCCGCAACAGGAGGAGCCACCGCAATGAGAAGCCCGCACACCACAACAAAGAGCAGCCCCTGCTCACTGCAACTAGAGAAAGCCCACGCACAGCAACAAAGACCCAATGCAGCCAAAAATAAAATAATAAATAAATTTTTTAAAAAAGAACTAGAAAGAAGACCCTGCCTAATGTGCCCAAGTTGGACCTGCAGCCTCATCAAATCATCTTGCCATTTAGATGGATTTAACAATCTTTATTTCCTAACATCCAAACCAAGCTGTGGAAGTACAAGACATGCCTTTAAGGAAAAGAATCCTTATTCTAATCACATTGAGATGAGAAAGATGTCTACCTGTTGTAGCACAAATTTAGATCATTTTCTTCTAAATGAAATCTTTAAAGATAACAAACAAGTAATTTAACCGGGCAACAAATAAAAAATTACACAAAGAGATACTCCATGATATACTACTTGGATCTCATTACCTCTGATACTCAAAGGTTTAGTTGGTTACGAAACCTCCTACTCTAAGTCCTCTGGAAATGTCATTAATAGGGTAAATAATAAATAAATAAAGGAGTGAATGCATGAATAAACAAATAAATAAACTTCTTTTCCTAGAGTTACCTTGCATCACCATCATTAAAAAATTAAATGCTTTCCCATCTTCCTGTGACATAACACTGATATTCCAACCGAATTCTAAATGTGCTTCCAGAGGTTTTGGGAAATGGCCGAGTTTTAAAGAGGAATGTGGGACTTCCCTGGTGGCACAGTCGTTAAGAATCCGCCTGCCAATTCAGGGGACACGGGTTCAGGCCCTGGTCCAGGAAGATCCTACATGCTGTGGAGCAACTAAGCCCGCGAGCCACAACTACTGAGCCTGCATTCTAGAGCCCATGAGCCGCAACTACTGAGCCCGCGTGCCACAATTACTGAAGCCCATGCGCCTAGAGCCCGTATTCCACAACAAACCACTGCAACAAGAAGCCCACACACCGCAACAAAGAGTAGCCCCCGCTCACTGCAACTAGAGAAAGCCCGTGTGCAGCAGTGGAGACCCAACGCAGCCAAAAATAAATTAAAAAAAAATTAATTAAAGACAAAAAACAAAACAAAAAAACTGGTATGTACATACAATGGAATATCATTCAGTCTTAAAAGAAAATTCTGACATGATACAACATGGATAAATCTTGAGGATGAACAATACATACTACTATATGTAAAGCAGATAATCAATACGGAGGAGTGTATAGCACTGGGAACGCTACTCAGCACTCTGTAATAACCTATAAAAGAATCCAAAAAATAAATAAAGAGGATTGTTTATATTCTCAATTAAAACAGACAAAATGAAGGTTACAATTCCCTTAGGAACAACGCCTCAGTCAAGAGAGCATATGACATACAAAAATACTTATTTATCAGAATAGTGAAAAAAAAGTCAACATCTGACATAAACTGAATATAAAACTAGATTACTAGGAGATCAACTTTTCTGTGTGAGAGGTGACCTACTCAGAAATGAACCTTCACTGCTATTCCCCTGAGGCTGGTTAGCACCAGAGGTCAAAAAACAGTGCTAAAAATGCCAAGGCCGTAATTTAGAGGCAGGGAAAATTAATTTGGCTTTGATGACTATACTCCATGACCGTAAAGTATATTCACAAATATTTGTCCTTCACAAGAACTATGAAACATAAATCAGCACAGGAAAATGACAGCTAGAAAATACTGATGTGCCACTCCCCAGTTTAAAAACTTCAACTCCCTTTACCTTCCAAATTCTCAGATTGCTGGTATAGAGTATAAATTGAATAATCCTCTCAAAAACAACATGACATGACCAAGAAGAGCTGAACATGCATATACCCTAGGGCACAGCAACTCCACTCACAGATATATGTCCTCAGCAGAGCTTCCCAACTCGGCGCTGGGAAGCATTTCCACGTGTGGCAAAATATCAATCCCCTCAGCCGTCAGCGGCTGCCCGACTACAGCCCGAGGGCCAGTAAAAACAGCCTCTTCCATTTAGCACACTGCACCAAACACTATCCCTTTTTTTTTAAGCATGCTGTGCTTGGAAATTCTTGCAAATGATTCCCAGAAGACGTGTTCCTAATAGCACTGTACATAATATATTGCAAAAAATGGAAACATCCCATGTGGCCATTGAGAGTAGAACAGATATATAAACTGTGGTATATTCATACAACTGGAATACTATGCAATAGTAAAAATGAATAATAGTATAATTTCAGAAATACACCACTGAGCAAAGCAAGTCACAGAACACACACAATTTGCTTCATTTATATAAAGTTCAAAAACTGGCAAAACTAAACAATATGTCCTCTGGGGATACATACATACATAGGTGCTAAAATCATGAAGAAAAGCAATGGAGGACTTCCCTGGTGGTGCAGTGGTTGGGAGTCCACCTGCCAATGCAGGGGACACGGGTTCAAGCCCTGGTCCGGGAAGATCCCACATGCTGCGGAGCAACTAAGCCCGTGCGCCGCAACTACTGAGCCTGCGCTCTAGAGCCCGTGAGCCACAACTACTGAAGCCCGCGTGCCTAGAGCCCGCGCTCTGCAACAAGAGAAGCCACCGCAATGAGAAGCCCGCGCACTGCTACGAAGAGTAGCCCCCGCTCTCCGCAACTAGAGAAAGCACACCTGGAGCAGTGAAGACCCAACGCACCCAAATAAATAAATAAAATTAAAAAAAAAAAAAAAAGGCAATGGAATGTTAACACAAAATTCACGAGAGTGGTTCATGAGAAAGGGGGCCAGGGATACCACCAGGAAGCACACACAGGGGACCTTGTAACCCTGTATTTCCCAACCTTTTCCAAGTCAGAGCAAATGCAGAAGATGCTATTATTTGTAGTGCACATCAGGTAACTAGAGAAGGCTACTACACCAAACGAGACCAGTTCAAAAGCTCTCCCCAGCCCCGGCCCCACACAGCTACTGCAATGGCAAAGGGGCTCAACACCTGGGGAACAGCAGTCGGGAAGCTCTGTTCTACAATGCTGGTGATGTTCTCTCTCTCAAGCCAGGTGGTAGGAACAAAGGAGTTTTGTTATTTAAACTGTACACATTCTGTATGCTTTTTGGAATGTATGAGGCACTTTTTTTTTAAGATTTTTTTTTTAATGTGGACCATTTTTAAAGTCATTATTGAATTTGTTACAATATTGCTTCTGTTTATTGATTTGGTATTTTGGCCACGAGGCATGTGGGATCTTAGCTCCCAGAGCAGGGATTGAACCCACACCCCCTGCATTAGAAGGCAAAGTCTTAACCACTGGACTGCCAGGGAAGTCCCATATGAGGCAGTTCTAATAAAAAAATTAAAATCAAGGTCTTATTTAAAGTTTCCTATGATTTGGTCTGAGCCCCATCAAGGCTGACCTTTTACTGCTGCTCCAACAGGCTCAAAGCATCCGTTTCCCACAAACTCCGCACTCTTCTCCCCTCTAAATTTCTGCTCATGTGACTGCACCTAGAACGTATTTCTTTCTCTTCTCTACCTGTCCATTTCCTCATCATCTTTCAGGTTCTAACTCAAGGTCCACTCTTGACGAAAAGGTCTTCTCAGACAAAATTCACTTTCCACACGTCTTCATTAATTTCAGTATTTCTTTTTTTTTTTTTTGATGTTGGGGGTAGGAGTTTATTAATTTATTTTATTTATTTTTGCTGTGTTGGGTCTTCGTTTCTGTGCGAGGGCTTTCTCTAGTTGTGGCAAGCGGGGGCCACTCTTCATCGTGGTGTGCAGCCTCTCACTATCGCGGCCTCTCTTGTGGCAGAGCACAGGCTCCAGACACGCAGACTCAGTAGTTGTGGCTCATGGGCCTAGTTGCTCTGCGGCATGTGGGATCCTCCCAGACCAGGGCTCAAACCCGTGTCCCCTGCATTAGCAGGCAGATTCTCAACCACTGCACCACCAGGGAAGCCCTAATTTCAGTATTTCTTATAGGTTGAACCTCTCATGTAACCCATTTCTGTACTGTTTGAATTGTTACCTAACTTTACAGGTGCTTCTACTTTAGTATAGCAGAAAGAGTACTGAATTTGGACCCAGAAAATGTGTGCTCCAATCCCCCAGCTATAAGGCCTCTGACAAGTTTCTTTCACCACTGTGAGCATCAGTCTTCTCATCTAGAGAACACGTCAAATTGATACAGCATACGTGAGTGAAGCACCACTCCAACCACACATTAGCGCTCGGTACGTATTTACGACTTTGTCTGGTGGGTTTCTAACCTGCACTATAGGGCAATAGAGGCCAGAAACTGTTTTATACACAGTAAGAGAGGGAATGAGACATTCCTTATAAGTAATTTCCTAGATAACTGAAGCATATCTCTTTAAGTGCCAAAATCTTGGGGATTTTATTTTAACCGTTTTGGATGAAAACTTTTGTAAAGTATAGATTAAATTCCCTTCTTAGACATAAGATATGGAAGAGCTTTTAACCTTTCAATTACGATTTAGGGCCAGCATTATGAATCTCAATTACTCTATTGCAATATAACATGATGACTCAGTAAACTGATGTGTACAGAGGCTTCAGATTATGACTGCTTTTGTATTTCTCTTTCCAACCACCATCAAATTATTAACACTAATCTCTAACAACTCCATTCCCCTTTCATTTGTTACTTCTAATTCTGAGAAACCAGGTAACAGTAAATAGGTCCCTTTTGCTGTGCAAGTTTCGGATGCTAAGCGCAGCCTTCCAGGCTGAGTGGTCGATAGTAATGCTCTAGTTCTGAGGTGGCTGGATAAATCAGTTACCATACTTCTTTTCAGAGCATGTCATATCCCCCAAGCCCTGCGTATATGTGCTCAAACAGTACTGAGGAATTCAAACTGCAAGCTCTACTGACGACCTACTGATGCAGGTCAATAATATTATCTCCATATATGGATAAGAAGAATCATTATCACCGTGGAGCACCTCTGTGCCAGACACTGTAAGTATATACAAATAAGTATATCTGTGACATAAAGGAAATCACCCCTGGGAACTGTTAGTAAGGACAGCAGCAAAAGTTTCCTGCAACAAAACTAAACAGATCTCCACATTCTCTGCTTTGCCAGAAAAGATCTTTATGTAACTGTGGTAACATATGCAGCTGGGTGACTGGTGCAGCTGCCTGCACTTTAATAAAAAGAGCAGCTAACAGAGCTCCATAAAATGGGGAGCATCTGAAGAGGAGTTTGAGTCTGATAATGGAACTGCTGGAATTGAAAATCTGATCAATGAACAAGCATTCTTAGTAGGTTCTGCACAAGCAATAAAGTCATGTTTCTCTCCTACCTATTATTAACTCCAGTTTATAAAGAGCCGTTCCTAAAGAATAAACAACACAATAATACCTATATACGACATTTCCAAGAAGCGTACCTCACTAAACTGCTGGAACAAAACAGACGGCAAAAAATCCTGAGGGTGTAAATCAACAAGAGGCCCCGTCCAGTTACTCTGAACAAAAAGTTGCAAACTGCTCACACCAAGTAGGAATATCAGCTGTTGTCTGCATATAAGAATAAAGAAATAAACATGAGCCACTATCACTATATAACCACAAACATACTACTTCATTTCAGTTTTATTAAGAAAAATGTAAGATATCAACATTTATTGAGATTATCTGAGAGTATTACAAAAAAAAATTTCTGAAACAATTTAGATCTGCAATGTCCAATATTATCACCATGAGCCACATACGGCTGCTTTAAATTTAAATTAATTACAATTAAATAAAATTTAAAATTCAGTTGCACTGTCCACATTTCAAGTGCTCAATGGCCAAACGTGGCTACTGGCTACCGTACTGTACGGCGCTGATACAGAACATCTCCATCATCACAGGAAGTTCTCCTGAACAGCACCGGTTTAGGACCCTATCAGGCACTTAGAATTTTGTCTTGTGTTCTATTTAACAGCTCTGACACTGGATGGAAAACTGATTTTATACAAAAGAAAGCTGACAACAAAAAGTTTTCAAATATTTTACTGATCTGGTACTACCAACTATTAGAACAACAACAAAAAAAAACCCTAGAAATTTCACCTGAACCCATTTCTTTTCAATCCTACTTTGGCTGAAGACAGGAGTGGGTAGGTAAACCTATACTGCAAAGGAGAGATTTAAAAAAAAACTTTAAGCTTTGTGGGTCACACGTGTTTCTTTTTTTCCAACCCTTTAAAAATGTAAACATCATTCTTAGGCACTTTGGACTTGCTCCACCAGCAGTAATTTGCCAACCCCTAGATTAAGACACAAACAGGTGGGGATTCAACTCTAACGAAGAGCAGCCAGAGAATCCTGTAGCTTCACACTGAAGGAAAAATAAAAGCAGTCACCCTCTTCTTCCCATATCCCCTACGCCCTACCTCAAAAGGAAGATTCTTTAAGGAAAAAAAAAAAAAAATCAAGCCTACAAGCCTGTGGTAGCTGGAGTGCTCTGGATGCAGCACAACTGACAGCAAACAATGAGCAGAAAACAGGTGACAGAAGAGGCTGTTTGTAATTAGAAGTTAGGAAAATTGAGGAAACAGGTGTGCAGCAAGATCTCAAAGCCTTAATATAACTGTCATAACTAAAAATCAAAATCCTTAAGGGGAATTGGGAATAGAGTTCAATTTCCAAATACCTCATAATGAGGTAACTGAAATGTCTCTTCTCAGCTCTGTGTGACAAGCCGAATTCTGGTCTACCAGTGTATGATGTATTTGTGTGTATGTGTGTTTTCATGTGCACCACACAAAGCTAATGGCTATGACACCACACACACATCTGACAGCAAAATAATAATCAGGAACGACATCAGAGGAATGTAAACTACTAGTAAACCAGAAAAATAAAAATGAATGACACTAATTTTTTAAATAAAATGCCTATAGTAGCACTCTTTTGTGAACTCCTTATAGATACAGATTATGTTTTATTCATCTTCACAACCTCAACACCTAGTCAGGAGTTGATTTGTTGAAGAACTAAATGAAGCCATTCCCTAGAAATAACGGTAAAACAAAACTGTGTTTTAAAGACAACTAAAGCTTGATGTGGTTGCCAGAGATGCTAGAGAAAAGGAAGGTGTATTAACAAACTAACAACAGTAAAATATAAGCCACTGAAAAACTTAGGTTACACTGCTGTGTAACTATCCATTATATTTAATCCTATAAAATTACATAAACGTCAATGGAAAAAGATAAACCAAGGGTTCCACAATAAAAACATTAAAGATAACCTAAAACATAATAAAAGTAGTTACAATTGTCACTCAGCAATCTACAAATAGCAAGATGGAGAGTGTACACTTTCAAGTTAAAAGAAAAGAAGGTCTGAAGTCTTGTCGGCTAAAACCTATGAGACTTAAGCATTTAGAAACTCAGTGGGTTAGCAGCTACCACCCAGTCATAAGTCAGTGTTATATATGAAACCTGTATATCCTACACGACTTTACCTTTTCATTCTCGATGGTCCTCTGGACAGAAACTCTTACATAGATTATTTGGTACATCATGAGTCCTGAGTAAACATAAAGCCAGGTTTTTCAACAACTGCAAAAATCAGTGCCTTACACTGTCAAGGCAATATTAAATGTATTCAGAATCTGTTTCCCTACGAAAATTTCAAATAAAATTCTACCTTCTGGTTTTGTCCAAATCTGTTGAGTAATCCAGGAATGTTACTATCTGCTTCTCTAGGTAGCTGTCAATCTTTTCTTCAGTCATCGTTGCTGAATTTAAAATACTTTGAGTCAATGAATTTAAGAATATGGCCTCATAGTTCCCTTCTAGCAGCAATTGTAGGAAAGATCCACTCTCTGTAATAGAAAAAAATTAGTCCAATAATCCAAAGAACAACTACTTTCATACGGTAAAAGGTAACACTATTATCATTTCAGCATGCCAAAAAAAAAAAAAAGTATATACTTAGAATGCTTCCTATACATTAACCACAAAGTACTGAGCAAATGCCCATCACTTCTCCTAGAATTAGAAGCTCATTCATACCGTGAGCAGCATGTCAGAAGTTAGACCCAGAAATAATATTCCTCATTAGCAAGTAACATCAAAAGGAATTCTGCTGGGAATTCAAAAGAATTCCTACTGACAACAGAAAAGTTTCCTTACAAAGTTTCCTTTCACTATCTGGCTCCTCCTACCCCCACTGTCCTCCCTGATGAAAAGGTGGTTCACTCATTGTTCCCCTAATATCCATATGCACATTCTGCCTCCACACTTTTACACTCGTGACTCCTCCTGGGGAACTTTTCCACTTGTCAGTCTTACTCTTTAAACAAAAATCAGGTCAAGTTTGACTTGTTCCATGAGACTTCCAGACCCAAACTTCAGAAACTACCTCTCTCCTGAAGCACCTATTGCATATACACACAAACACGGGTCCACGCACACATACACACACACAAATATATGGGACAGGACATATACTGTCCTACATTGTTATTTCTCTTTTGGGTCCAGCCTAACTCCCACAACCAGATGTGCCTATATCCCACTAGTACATGTGCCTTTTAACTCTTTCTCTCTCCGGTAAATGTGCTTTGCTTACAAGATTACATCTTTGCTGCCTCATTTCAGCTGTTGTGCTTACCAGCTGTGTGACCTTGAATAAATTACTTAATCTGTACGTAAATGCCTCCATCTGCAAAACGGGAATAAAAGTAGTGTCTACCTTACAGGTCTATTCTAAGCATTAAATGAGTGAAGAAATGTTAAGGGATTAGAAAAACAATTGACATTATTATTGAACCCGGACGGTGAGAAGTTTGAGGTAAAGACATGCACGGAGGCTTTGGACCGCGCCCACTATGTCAAGGATGCAGCAACCCAAAGCATTAAGAATCAGATAGATTTGGGTAGGAAAAAAATAAAACCAGAAGGGATGAGAACCCAGCCGCCGCCACCCCTTCTCCCCTCCCCACAGTCCTCACGCTGGCCTCAGTCCCTCCTTGACAGGTGCACCCCTCTCACCCGAACCGGCGACTCCCTCTTGCTTCCACTGCTGCAGCTCAGCCTCAGTGGGGAAGCCCCTCAGAAGGGCCAGCTCCGGGGTCCACATCACCCCAGATATCGGTGCAACCAAAACAGAGCCCTACGAGGGTCACACAGGAGTCAACAAAAGAAAGTGAAAGGAAGAGGGTCCAAAGACGTCGAAGAGTAGTGGCTACAGTTCCTGTAAGCACATCCACAGCCCTAGAACCCCATGTGCGGACAACGGCACAAGGAGGCGACCATAACGGTAGCGCGGAGAACCCTGGGAAGAACACACAAACTCTCAGGAACCCGCTTCCGCCTAGGAGGCCAACCCGAGTCCTTGGTACTGAGCATGCCCAGTAGGAATGCCCCACCCCGAGCAGGGGAATGGGTGGTGTTTGGAGGGCGTGGCCGACCTCAGCCCTGCCCCCAGGAGTGCTGCCGAAGGAGTGGAGGGCGTGGAGTCATCTTGTACCGCCCACCGAGGAGGCAGGTTGAAATGCAGTTCAAAGTCGCGATTTTGCCCAGCTGCGGTTTACTTGGAAGGTCTAAGGCTTTGATTCCTAAACCTGTTTGGGTCAGAACCCTCCAGACTACCTGATGAAAGCCATAGTCCTTCCCGCAAAAGCACGGGGACCCTTACCACCAACACTGGGGTACCATTTCAGGGAGTTAAAGACACTCTGAAGTGGAGTCTGTGAACCCCAGGTTAACAACCGCGTCAGCAGGGCTTCCCTGGCGCCACAGTGGTTAAGAATCCGCCTGCCAATGCAGGGGACACGGGTTTGAGCCCTGGTCCGGAAAGATCCTACATGCCGCGGAGCAATGAAGCCCGCGCGCCACAATTACTGAGCTCTAGAGCCCGCGAGCCACAACTACTGAGCCCACGTGCCAGACTACTGAAGCCTTTGCGCCTGGAGCCCGTGCTCTGCAACAAGAGAAGCAAACGCAGTGAGAAGCCTGCACACCACAACAAAGAGTAGCCCCCGCTCACCACAACTAGAGAAATCCTGCGTGCAGCAACGAAGACCCAATGCAGCCAAAAATATATAAATAAAAATTTAAATTTAAAAATACTGTAAAAAAGAAAAGAACCCTGTCAGCAGAGGTCTTTATTCTTGAATGTATTCAAGTGTAAGAAAAGTATCCGGTTTTGATGCTGCCACTACATAAATCATAATTAGGTGGGACATCTGGCCCAGCCACTGGTGCAGAGAAACTTTTGGAGGCTAGACTGTGAGAAACCTCCCAGCCCTGCGTGCCGGCTGCCGGCCCAGAGCTGGCGCCTTAGTCACACGTCTTTTAATCATCATAGCCGCACTCCTAGGCCAAAACGGAACTCTGAGAGCCGGACTTGGTGGAACAGGACTCTGCCCCAGTCAGCTTGAAGCCTGCACCGTGAGTGCGCCTGCTGTACACGATCCAGGAGAAAGCTGCATGGTGACACTGACCACATGGGATTCATGGAAGAATCAAGTGCAGTTCTGGAAGAGCCTTGCCCAGTACCGGCTCCAAGGCAAGAAGCGAAGTAATTCTTTTTTTTTTTTTTTTACAACTTACACATACTTTATATACTTGACTGAAAGCCTTATGGTACATAAAATGCTTTCTATAGTTGATCTCAGCTTTGTTCACACCGAAGTGAGTTGTGTCTGGGTTTTCTGTGCTCAAGACTGCTCAATTGCTGCCGCTGCCGCTGTTGGTTTGTTTTCTTGCAAGATCAAGGTGGGTACTTTCATATAAAATCTTGTTTTTAATTCCTTCTCTGGCAAGTCTTTCCTGGATTCTTAGCTTTGCATAATTATACCTACAATGGAACCAGCATCCTAAAGTCATCAAGATAAACCCTCCTACTCGAACGTCACATGATCTTCTAATTCTACCTTTGCCTTCCCGGGCCCCCCGGGCTCCAGCGCAGCCGCCATGGGGACAGTCGGCACCTCCTACGAATTCTTAATTCACTTTCTTCCTCAGGACCCAGAGCCCCTCTAGACTTTGGAAGGAAGAGGTGCTCGGCTTAGCTCAGCAGCTGCTAGCAGATGCCAACAGAAGCCAGACCTGGGCTGTGAGAAAAGAGCAGATGCCCTAGAATGTTTTCTCACTGAGAAGTAATGAAAAGGTATTTGTGCAGGGAACCATTTTTGATCGGTGCGATCACCTGTTTTTTCAAGCACAAAATCTAGCACTGTGGAACTATTTGACAGTTGTTAAAGATCAACAGTTGCAGAAACACACTAACCACTACACCAAGTTCCTCACTCGTGTGTAGAGCCCCACTGACCCACAGGGTGAACTTGGAGCTCTCACTATAATTCAAGTTTTGTTTTTTTAATTGAAGCATAGTTGATTTACACTGTTGTGTTAAGTTTTGCTGTATCAAGGTTTATTTTAAATGTGATTTGCGAGACAATGATAGTCATCAAATCTATTAATCTCCCTTGAAACAAAATAGAGTCCAGTAATAAAAATGGGAGAAAAAACATCTCAATTTAAAAAAAAAATACTGAGACTTCCCTGGAGGTCCAGTGGTTAGGATTTCGCCTTTCAATGCCGGGGGTGCAGGTTTGATCCCTGGTCAGGAACCTAAGATCCCACATGCCTTGAGGCCAAAAAAAAAAACAAACATAAAACAGAAGCAGTATTTTAACAAATGCAATACAGACTTTAAAAATGGTCCACATCAAAAAACTTTTAAAAATAAATAAAACTTTAAAAAAATTAAATAAATAAAAATTAAAAAGAAAATACTGAGTGGAAACTGAGTTGGTAGGTGAGCTATGTCCACTTTAGGATCAGTGTAGAGTGCCTTGGCTGGAAGGTCTGTTGGGAACCCAGATGTCACTATTTATAAGTCCTTTTTCTTATGCTAGTCAGATTTCTCAGGGAGAGTCTTTAAATCTCCACCTGGATAGTGTCTGGTTGCCAGAATTTCAAAGCCAAGTGGAGCAAGAAAGCCAGGAGTCTCAGCATTCAGGACCCAGTCTGTATATGGGACCCTCTACAGGGTCCATATACACCACTGCAGGGGTGGTGGAGGGAAGGCAGTGGATGCACGTTCCAAACGACTGACTCAGCTGTGCAGGAGTCCTGCTCATTTTAGCCCCTCCTTCTCCCACCCCATAATCTTCGGTCCCAGAGGCACCTAGTGCTCCCAGTTCCTGAGTCTTTTGGGGATTCTTCAGTGTAGATAAAAGGTGGCCTTAGCATTCTCTGTTGCATTTTTAGGATTGGGCTTTCTTTGGTCAGTGAAATCAGTTACCTAGCTTCCAACACTGTTAACTCCTCTCATCTTCTCTTTCCTTGAGAGTTATGTCTTAATTTTTTTTCTTTACCGTAGTTTTTAAAATTTTTATTGGAGTATAGTTGCTTTACAATGTTGTGTTAGTGTCTGCTGTACAGCAAGGTGAATCAGTTATACATATACATATATCTAATCTTTTTAGGTCACCACAGAGCAGAGTTCCCTGTGCTATACAGTAGGTTCTCATTAGTTATCTATTTTACATATAGTAGTGTATATATGTCAATCCCAATCTCCCAATTCATTCCACCCCTCCCTTCCCCCCTTGGTAACCGTAAGTTTCTTTTCTACATCTGTGACTCTATTTCTGCTTTGCAAATAAGTTCATCTGCACCATTTTTCTAGATTCCACATACAACTGATACTATACGATATTTGTCTTTCTCTTCCTGACTTATTTCACTCGGTGTGACAATCTCTAGGTCCATCCATGTCACTGCAAATGGCATTATTTCATTCCTTTTAATGGCTGATAATATTCCATTGTATATATGTACCACATCTTCTTTATGCATTCTTCTGTCGATGGACATTTAGGTTGCTTCCACGCCCTGACTATTGTAAGTAGTGCTGCAATGAACATCTGGGTGCATGCATCCTTTCAAATTATGGTTTTCTCCAGATATATGCAGAGTGGGATTGCTGGATCATATGGTAGCTCTATTTTTAGTTTTTTAAGGAACCTCCATACTGTTCTCCATAGTAGCTGTACCAATTTACATTCCCACCAACAGTGTAGGAGGGTTCCCTTTTCTCCACACCCTCTCCAGCATTTATTATTTCTAGATTTTTTAATGATGGCCATTCTGACTGGTGTGAGATGATATCTCATTGTAGTTTTGATCTGCATTTCTCTAATAATTAGTGATGTTGAGCATCTTTTCATGTGTTTTTTGGCCATCTGTACATCTTCTTTGGAGAAATGTCTATTTAGATCTTCTGCCCATTTTTTGATTGTGTTGTTTGTTTTTTTGATATTGAGCTGCATGAGCTGTCTTTACCGTAGTTTTAATGGGTTTTGAAGGAAATTAGATGCATACATTCAATATGCCATGTTTACACAGAACCTTAAATTGTGTTGTAAATGACACCTTTCTCCAAGTAGCTTCAGGTTTGATGCATTTATGTGTTTTAACCAATTCTATTTCATGTCTTTCAGGTAGTAAAGGGGAGGCAGGATCTTTTCACTAGCTCAAGACATTCTTCACTAGCATGGAGAAGTCAGGATTGTAACCAGCATTTCATGACCCTTCAATCCCTTTTCATATTCATTAACAACTCTCATGTTTAATAGTGATAATTTTTTAATGTTTGCAATTTTTTTTGGAGTTTTTGTTTTATATTTATTTATTTTTGGCTGCACTGGGTCCTCGTTGCTGCGCACGGGCTTTCTCTAGTTACAGTGAGCGGAGGCTACTATTTGTTACCATGCGTGGGCTTCTCATTGCGGTGGGTTCTCTTGTTGCGGAGCACGGGCTCTAGGCTCGCAGGCTCAGTAGTTGTGGCACACAGGCTTAGTTACTCCGCGGCATGTGGGATCTTCCTGCACCAAGGCTCAAACCCGTGTCCCCTGTATTGTCAGGCAGATTCTTAACCACTGCGCTACCAGGGAAGCCCTGAAAATGTTTATAGCAGCATTTTTAGTAATAGCCAAAAACTGGAAACAACACAAATGTCCATCCACAGGTAAATGAATAAACAAAGTGTGGTATATTCATACAATTGAATACTGTTCCCCTATAAAAAAGAATGAACTATAGATCCACCCTACATACACAAGTATCAAAATAATTACGCTGAGTGAAATAAGTCAGAAGAAAAAAGAGAACATCTTATATGATTCCATTTATATAAATGTAAACTAAACTCTAATGACAGAAAGCAGATGAGTGGTTGTTTGGGGTGGGGAGGCGGAGAGAAAAGCAGGGAGAGGTTACAAAGAGGAACAAGAACACTTTGGGGATTGATGGATGTGTTCACTGTCTTGATTGTGCTGATGGTTCCATGGAAATGTACATATGGAAAAACATCACCCTGTACAGTTAAAATATATGCACTTTATTCTATGTCAATTAGACCTCTATAACACTGTCTTTTTTTTTTTTTTTTTTTTTTTTCTGTACGCGGGCCTCTCACTGTTGCGGCCTCTCCCGTTGCGGAGCACAGGCTCCGGACGTGCAGGCTCAGCGGCCATGGCTCACGGGCCCAGCCGCTCCGCGGCATGTGGGATCTTCCCGGACCGGGGCACGAACCCGTGTCCCCTGCATCGGCAGGCGGACTCTCAACCACTGCGCCACCAGGGAAGCCCCTACAACTCCTTTTGATGTTGTTGAGGCAGCATCTTTACCTATGGTTACTTCAGCCCAGCAAGCTGAATTATATGTTCTTACATGGGCTTGTACTTTAGCCAAGGACAAAACTGCCAATATTTATACCAATAGTAGATATGCTTTTAGAGTACCTGTGATTTTGGAATGTTGTGGAAGCAGTGTGGCTTCCTAACTTCTAGTGGAAATAAAATTTTAAATGGCCCCTATGTTCAGGAATTATTTAATGTAATACTTTTACTTGTCTCTTTAGCTACTTTTAAGATACTGGGGCATTCTAAACTTGACTCTCTGGAAGCTAGGGGAAAATCATCCTGCCAATATTGCTGCAAGGAATGCTGCCCTTAAAGCAGCCAAATCTCTGTCATGGTTCGAAGAGATATTTCCCCAAATGATAATTTAGAAAAACTGGCTAGAGAGCTCAACAATTAGCCTCAAAAAAGGAAAAACAAGATTGGAAACTCAACAGTTGTTGGTTTGATAAAAAGAGAAAGCTCTGGTTTGGACCAAATAACAACCCAGTCCTACAGGAGACTCTAAAATTCCCACTCCTCACCATGCTGCATGCATTAAACCATTGGTCTACTGACAAAATAGTAGCCTGCATGAATCAATACTGGTGATTATTAACAAGGCCACAATATCAACAAGGCCACAAAAGCACCTACCTCACTTGTCCCACTTGTCCAAAGTACAACCCAGGGAAGCCTGTTGGTACTGCTCCCAGACATTTTAAACTGCCCAATGGACTGCTCGAGCTCTGGCAAATGGATTTGATACAACTTCCTGTGTCTAGTGAATATAAATGTGTTTTAGTCGTGGTCTGTATGTTTTCACACTGGACTGAAGCATTCCCTTGCAGACAGGCTACTGCCTCTTCTATGGCTGAAGTCCTTTTGGAAAAGAATACCCCTACCTGGGAAACTCCTCCCAAATTTCGCACTGATTGAGGAACCCATTTTACTGGCCATGTGCTTCAACAAGTCTATGCTGCTTCGCTGGTTTTACAGCACTTTCACTGTGCTCACCAAGCTCAAACCTCTGGTTTAGCCAAACGCACTTACAGCATTATTAAGACCCAATAGGCAAAATTTGTAGAGGTCCTCCAAATACGCTGGGCAAAAGCATTGCCATTGGTCCTTCTAAATCTCAGACCCACCCCTTTTGAAACTCATGAACTCTCACCTACTGGGATAGTCACAGGATGCCCAATGCAATTGGCCTCTGCTTCATTTGATCCACAATGGATAAAAGGAAAGGTAGTCCAATACTGCAAAGGGCTAATTGCTTCTATTAAAAATAACCTTGTTTTGGTAGAGCAATGTTTTCTCAGCAAACCCTCAGGAGACATCTTGCAACCTAGAGATTTCATCTATTGGCAAGGAAACTTTCAGAAGCACTTTCTTCAACCACACCGGACAGGCCCCTACCAAGTATCGCTAACCAACCCTTGTGCCCCCAAATCCCAATCAACAGATCTTGGATTCACATGACACAGCTAAAGAAAGTGCCAAAACCTGACTGGACCTACATATCATCTGGTGACCTGAAGTAAAGATTTCCTGGATTTGAAGCAAACAACATCTAATGAGACAGCTTTCCCAAGATATCTGGACTAGGTCTGTTAGAATTTTGTTGCCAAACCTTTGATGATGATGTTATGCTTCAGATGATTTCCAACGTCTATGATCTTGATACCATACGGACTTCAGACAAAAAGTGCCTGAGAGTTCTCCCTCCTACCTGTCCTTGTTACTTGAATATGACCTTAATCAGTTTCCAATCTGTCGACTTTCCCTCTGACGTGAGACATTACGCTCCGGAAAGGTCCTTCCTGACATAGAGGAACAAAAAGCCACTGAAACTAGATAACTTGACTATTGATCAGGGATGCTTTCAGAGAAAGACCTTGATCGATAGAGGGAAATGTAAAAAATTAACAAACAGACGTTTCAATTAAACAGAGTTGGGAGACCAGAAGGGGGTACTTACACGTGGCTTGTCATGGTTGCAGGCCCCAAATTGCAATTCTCTGATGATCCTAGATAAACCCATCTTTGCTGAAGAAGTATCTGGCAGTCTATTTGTTTCAGGCCAACAATACATTTAAACTTCATATACTTTAAATAAAAATACATGTTTTTAAATCCTTTAGTTGATCAATGTAAAAAGAAGCAGGAAACCCTTGATTATTATAGTGAGCTGACTAGTAGCCCCAAAGACATCAAGTCTTAATCCTTGTTACCTTATTTGGAAAAAGAGTCTTTGCAGTTGTGGTTAAGGATTTAAAAATGAGGTGATAATCCTGGATAATCCCAATGGGTTCAAAGTGCCATCAGCAGTGTCCATATTAGAGACAGGCAGAGAGAGATTATACACACACACACACACACACACACACACACACACACACAAGAAAGATATGTGAAGATGGGGGCAGAGGTTGGAGTACTGCATCCACAAGCCAACAAATGCTGGCAGTCACCAGAAGCTGGAAATGACAAGGAATGGATTCTGCCCTAGAGCCTTCAGAGGGAGAGTAGCCCTGCCAAGACCTTGATTTTGGACTTTTGGTCTTCAGAACTGTGAATGAATAAATTTCTGTTGCTTTAAGTCACCGAGTTTGTGGTAATTTGCTGCAGCAGCCCTAGGAACTAATACAAGTATTAAAACAAAATTAATGATTTTGTAGAAGTAAAGGCAAGATAAATACATTTTATGGAATATATAATGTTAATTATGTATGTCTTTATTTCATTACTTATCCAAACATTACTGGCCCTTCAATTGCCCAATAAATTATTTTGATGACTAGCACGTATATAAAACTTAGTTTAACATACTTTTTGCTATGAAAATATATTTGTCAAAGTAGTATTATAGGTCATATTTCACATAATACTTTGTTAGCTTGATTAAGAACCTAAAAATGGCATGTGTATCTTCATTTCCATCTTGCCTCTCACCCTGTAAATGTTATAAGCAGACTTCTGTGTGATGTCCTTTTACAGTTTGGAACAAGAAAGGAGATTTCTACCTTCCAGTCTCCCTACCTGCCTCCTCAGTTCCAGTTTTCGATCTGAAGACACTTCTCTTATCCACATGATCAATGTAACACGTACTTTCATGCATTAAGAGGATAATCACTTCACAGACAAGAAAAGAATAGCCACTTCACATAAGAAAACAGACACACAGATCTGTGGAACAGAACTGAGAGACGAGAAATAAACCCATGTATATATGGACATTTAATTTACGACAGAAGAGCCAAGAAGATACAGCAGAGAGAAGACAGTCTCTTTGACCAATTGTGCTGGGAAAACTGGACAGCCACATGCAAAAGAATTAAACTAGACCACTATCTTACACCATACACAAAAATTAACTCAAAATGGCTTAAAGATTTTAAGACCTGAAACCGTAAAATTCCTGGAAGAAAGCAAAGGTGGTAAACGCACTGACATTGGTCTTAGCAATGTCTGGTGGATCTGACTCCAAAAGCAAAAGAAACAAAAGCAAAAATAAATAAATGGGATTACATCAAACTATAAAGCTTCTGCATAGTGAAGGAAACCATCATCAAAATGAAAAGGCAACCTATTGAATGGGAAAAGATATTTACAAATCATACACTTGACAAAGGGTTAGTATCCAAAATATATAAAGAACTCATACGACACAACAACAAAAAGGAACTTAATTTAAAAATGGGCAGAAGTTCTGAATATACATTTTTCCAAAGAAGACACACACACGGCCAACAGGCACATGAAAAGATGTTCAACATCACTAATCATCATACCTGTTAGAATGGCTATTATCAAAAATACAAGAAACAACAAGTGTTGGAGAGGATGTAGAGAAAAGGAAACCCTTGTGCACTACTGGTGGGAATGTAAATTGGTGCAGCCACTGTGGAAAATGGTATGTAGATTCCTGAAAAATTTAAGAATAGAACTACCATGTGATTCAGCTATTTCACTTCTGGGTATTTATCTGAAGAACACTAAAACATTAAGTTGAAAAGACATACGCACCCCTATGCTCACTGCAGCATTTTTTACAATATCCTAGATATGGAAACAACTTAAGTGTCCATCAATGGGTGAATGGATAAAGATGTGGTATGTATATATAATAGAATACCACTCAGACATTAAAAAGAAAAAAAAAAGGAAATCTTGCCACTTGAGACAGCATGGATGGAACTTGAGGATATTATGCTAAGTCAAGTCTGACAGAGAAAGACAAATACCATATGATTTCACTCATATGTGGAATTTAAACAAACAAACAAACAAAGAAAAACAAACTCGTAGATACAGAGAACAGATTGGTGTTTACCAGAGGGTAAAGAGGTTAGGGACTGAGGGAAAGGGGTGAAGGGGTCAACTGTATGGTGACAGATGGTAACTAGACTTTGGGGGATGGTCACTTTACAGAGTATACGGACATAAAATTGAATGCTGTACACCTGAAACTATATAATGTTATATACCAATTTTACCTCAGGTGAAAAAAAAAGAGGATAGCCACTTTAAAGTAATATCAGAGCCATAGACATCCTATCAAAATCAGTACACACATGGCATGGGGAGGACTTTTCCCTCTCAGGCATATAGGAGAAAAATTTCTGAAGTTTGGGAAGGGCATCAACTTCGGGGGAAAACTAATAGAAATAGAAGAGAGTGGATTGAGAGAGAATTACCACTTTTGGGAGCAGTTAATAGTGGTCCTCAAATCAGGCTGTCCATCAGAACCACCTTGGGAGTTTTGTAATCGCCTGCTTGGAATCAATCCTCACTAATTAAATCAGAAGCTCTGGCAGATGGGGAGATTCTCAGGATTTTTTAAAGGTCTCCAGGTGAGTCTAATAAGCCAGGGACGAGAACCATGAACTGGTAGGTACCATGGATACTGTGCTAGGCATTCCCCTTAAGTTATGCCCTTGATACTTATAATAACACAGATAGTTATTATTGTTTCCAATTACAGATGAAGAAAATGACTCTCAGAGAAGTCATGTGGCTTGTCTGAGGCCACACAACTAGTGATCTGAAGAACCAGGATGACTCCAAACTTCTTTCCTCTGTAGACCAACAAGATATCATTGACTTGGATTCAGAGTGTAAACTTGTCAATCAGCCAGAAAGTACCACAAATTCCCTTGTCTAGAGCTAAGAGATGTTCAGCCACTTTAGAAGAAAAGTGGGACATGTGAAAGTCACTTTTTATGTTGAGAATAACATTCCCCCAAATTTAGGAAAAGACTGGCTATTCTGCCAGCCATTAAACCTATTCAATCAACGAATGAAAACCTACCTCACTGAATATACTTTTGTAAGCCATCCAATCAGTGTTAGACTCTTGCTTCTGAAAGTCAGCCTGTCAGGGATGGACTCAATCAAATAAACTTACCTCTGAGTGCCAACCAACCAACAAGGGTGTCAACTAGGTAGTCATACTTCAGATGATGTCAATTCCTTATTGCTCTGAAAGTCTGCCAGACTCTGATCTCCACACTGCCCCAAACCCATGCAAGACCAGCAATCTGCTCAGCTGTGAGAGACGGGGCCTGACCAGCATAACTTTCCCACTGATGATATATTTAAGATCCTTTAAAATCAAAATGGAGTAAATGTGATTCAGGCATTCAAAGTAGAGCCTGGTGGCCATTGTGAATGTGGTTTCAGACACACTCCTGCATCAACTGAGAATCTAAATTTTCTGAACTGTATCAAACTCAAGGACACCACCGGCCATTTTCAAAACAATATCAGCTAGCAGCTACCAGATGCAACCATACGGCCTCAAGGTCTCCCCTTGTAAACATGCAACCATTTTGGACCCCAATCAATCCTTGCTTAACAAGCACCCTTCATGCCAGCTCTAATCCTCATTCTTAACAATTTACGCAACTTTTCAATTTTAGCCTCTATAAGCCTCTCCCATTTTGTGGTCCAGCGGAACACTGTTCAAATGTGTCCTGAATTTGTGTTTCCCAAGCTATAATCCTCAGTTTGGATTTTTCTATTTTTCTGTTTTTTCTATTCCTGTTACAGATTGTTTATTGATTATTTGCATTGACACCTCGCTATATGTTATGGGCTGAATTGTGTAGGCCCCCCAAATTCCTATGTTGAATTCCTATGCTAATTCCTTAGCCCCCCAATTAGGATCCCTCAAAATGTGATTGTAAAAAAAAAAGTGATTGTATTTGGAGATAGGGTCTTTAAAGAGGTAATTAAAGTAAAATAAGGTCATTAGGGTGGGCACTAATCCAAAGTGACTGGTGTCCTTCTTGTAAAGGAGAATGTGACATACAGTTACCAAGCATATACGTTAACCAACTGTGCTGGCCTTGTTCTTGGTGTGTCACAGGTTTGCCTGTGACAAAGTCTAAACTTCTTCCTGGAAGAATTTCTACCTCTTATACAAAGCTATACCATAATCCTAACTCTTGAATTTTCTTTGGTAAATGGAAAAATTAAACAAAAAATTTTTTTAAATCTTTTAAAACTTAAAAAACAATGGCCATCATGGGAAGCTTTTGACATGTCATAAAGAATAAATACGTTTAAGAGGCATTCTAAAAAAAAAATTAGGAGACAAAACACCAAATAGACAATATCAGTTTCTTTAAAATTGGAAAAGTGAGGCCTCAAAAAAAAAAAAATTTCAAACTCCAAGACAGTACCCAATGGGACTTCCCTGGTGGTCCACTGGTTAAGAATCAGCGTTCCAATGTAGGGGATGCGGGTTTGATCCCTGATCAGGGAACGAAGATCCCACATGCCGCGGGGTAACTAAGTCTGTGCGCGGCAACTATAGAGCCCTAGAGCCCAGGCGTTGCTACTACTGAGCCCACGCGACACGGTTAGAGAGAAGCCTGTGTGCTGCAATGAAAGATCCCACATGCCACAACTAAGACCCAACTCAGGCTCTGGTTAGAAGAGCCAGATGTGAGGCCTCCACATGTAGCCCCGTGAGCAAGTGAAACCCAACTAAGCACAAATGAAAAAAAAAAGCCATCTCAGAACTGTGACTATTTTCACGCTACTGTTTTTCTCTGTGGAACACTGCCTGCAAAACAAAAAATAAGTAGGTGATTCTAATGTGCAGCACCGAAGGACAGCCAACGCAGGCCAGATTCTCCAACTCTGAAGGAACTCCAGCTGTCTGGCTGATAGGGTCCTGATGCTCCAGCTGGATGTCAGGCCTGAGCCACTGAGGTGGGAAAGCCAAGTTGAGGACAATGGACCACCAGAGACCTCCTGGCCCCACGTAATATCAATTGGCAAGAGCTCTCGCAGAGATCTCCATCTCAACTCTAAGACCCAGCTCCACTCAACGACCTGCAAGCTACAGTGCTGGACACCCCACGCCAAACAACCAGCAAGACAGGAACACAACCCCACGCATCAGCAGAGAGGCTGCCTAAAATCATATTAAGTTCACAGACATCCCAAAACACACCACAGGACGCAGTCCTGCCCAGCAGAAAGACAAGATCCAGCTTCATCCACCAGAACACAGGCACCAGTCCCCTCCAACAGGAAGCCTACACAAGCCACTGAACCAATCTTATTCACTGGGGGCAGACACCAAAAACAACGGAAACTATGAACCTGAAGCCTGCGAAAAGGAAACCCCAAACACAGTAAGTTAAGCAAAATGAGAAGACAGAGAAATATGCAGCAGATGAAGGAGCAAGGTAAAAACCCACCAGACCAAACTAATGGAGGGGAAATAGGCAGTCTACCTGAAAAAGAATTCAGAGTAATGATAGTAAAGATGATCCAAAATCTTGGAAATAGAATGGAGAAAACACAAGAAACGTTTAACAAGGACCTAGGAAAACTAAGGAGCAAACAAACAATGATGAACAACACAAAAAATGAAATTAAAAATTCGCTAGAAGGGGGCTTCCCTGGTGGCGCAGTGGTTGAGTCCGCCTGCCAATGCAGAGGACACAGTTCGTGCCCCAGTCTGGGAAGATCCCACATGCCGCGGAGCAGCTGGGCCCATGAGCCATGGCCGCTGAGCCTGCGCGTCCGGGGCCTGTGCTCCGCAACGGGAGAGGCCACAACAGTGAGAGGCCCACCTACCACAAAAAAAAAAAAAAAAATTCTCTAGAAGGAATCAAGAGCAGAATAACTGAGGCAGAAGAATGGATAAGTGACCTGGAAGATAAAATAGTGGAAATAACGACCACAGAGCAGAATAAAGAAAAAAGAATGAAAAGAATGGAGGACGATCTCAGAGATCTCTGAGACAACATTAAACATACCAACATTCAAATTATAGGGGTCCCAGAAAAAGAAGAGAAAAAGAAAGGAACTGAGAAAATATTTGAAGAGATTATAGTTGAAAACCTCCCTAATATGGGAAAGGAAATAGTCAACCAAGTCCAGGAAGCACAGAGAGTCCCATACAGGATAAATCCAAGGAGAAACACACCAAGACACATATTAATCAAACTATCAAAAATTAAATACAAACAAAAATTATTAGAAGCACCAAAGGAAAAACAACAAATTACAAGGGAATCCCCATAAGGTTAACAGCTGATCTTCCAGCAGAAATTCTGCAAGGCAGAAAGGTGTGGCAAGACATATTTAAAGTGATGAAAGGGAAAAACCTACAACCAAGATTACTCTACCCAGCAATGATCTCACTGAGATTCAACAGACAAATTAAAACCTTTACAGACAAGCAAAAGCTAGGAGAAATCAGCACCACCAAACCAGCTTTACAACAAATGCTAAAGGAACTTCTCTAGGCAGGAAACACAAGAGAAGGAAAGACCTACAATAACAAATCCAAAACAATTGAGAAAATGGTAATAGGAAAATACATATCGATAATTACGTTAAATGTAAATGGATTAAATGCTCCCACAAAAAGACACAGACTGGCTGAATGGATACACAAACAAGACCCATATATATGCTGTCTATAAGAGACCCACTTCAGACCTAGGGACACATACAGACTGAAAGTGAGGGGATGGAAAAAGATATCCTATGCAAAGGGAAATCAAAAGAAAGCTGGAGGAGCATAAGACAAAACAGACTTTAAAATAAAGACTATTACAAGAGACAAAGAAGGACACTACATAATGATCAAGGGATCAATCCAAGAAGAAGATATAATAATTGTAAATATTTATGCACCCAACAAAGGAGCACCTCAATACATAAGGCAAATACTAACAACCATAAAAGGGGAGATCAACAGTAACACATTCATAGTAGGGGACTTTAACACCCCACTTCCACCAATGGACAGATCAACCAACTGAAAATAAATAAGGAAACACAAGCTTTATTTATTTTTTAAAATAAATTTTATTTATTTATTTATTTATTTTTGGCTGTGTTGGGTCTTCATTGCTGCCTGTACTTTCTCTAGTTGCAGTGAGCAGGGCCTACTCTTCGTTGTGGTGTGCTGGCTTCTCCTTGTGGCGGCTTCTCTTGTTGTGCAGCATGGGCTCTAGGCGCTTGGGCTTCATTAGTTGTGGTTCGCGGGCTCTAGAGCACAGGCTCACTAGTTGTGGTGCATGGGCTTAGCTGCTCCATGGAATGTGAGATATTCCCAGATCAGGGCTCGAACCCATGTCCCCTGCATTGGCAGGTGGACTCTCAACCACTGCACCACCAGGGAAGCCCAGGAAACACAAGCTTTGAATGCCACATTAAACAAGACAGACTTAATTGATATTTATAGGACATTCCATCCAAAAACAACAGAATACACTTTCTTCTCAAGCGCTCATGGAACATTCTCCAGTATAAATCATATCTTGTGTCACAAATTAAGCCTTGGTAAATTTAAGAAAATTGAAGTCATATCAAGTATCTTTTCCAACAACAATGCTATGAGGCTAGATATCAATTACAGGAAAAAATCTGTAAAAAATACAAACACATGGAGGCTAAACAATACACTACTAAATAACCAAGAGATCACTGAAGAAATCAAAGCGGAACTCAAGAAGTACCTAGAAACAAATGACAATGAAAACACGATGGCCCAAAACCTATGAGATGCAGCAAAAACAGTTCTAACAGAGAAGTTTACAGCAATACAATCCTACCTCAAGAAACAAGAAACATCTCAAATAAACAACCTAACCTTACACCTAAAGAAGTTACAGAAAAAAGAACAAAAAAACCCCTCAAAGTTAGCAGAAGGAAAGAAATCATAAAGATCAGCTCAGAAATAAATGAAAAAGAAATGAAGAAAACAAAAGCAAAGATCAATAAAACTAAAAGCTGGTTGGTTCTTTGAGAAGATAAACAAAACTGATAAACCATTAACCAGACTCATCAAGAAAAAAAGGGAGAAGACTCAAATTAATAGAATTATAAATGAAAAAGGAGAAGTAACAACTGACACTGTAGAAATACAAGGATCGTGAGAGATTACTACAAGCCACTATATGCCAATAAAATGGCCAACCTGGAAGAAATGGACGAATTCGTAGAAAAGCACAACCTTCCAAGACTAGACCAGGAAGAAATAGAAAATATAAACAGACCAATCACAAGCACTGAATTTAAACTGTGATTAAAAATCTTCTAATAAACAAAAGCCCAGGACCAGATGGCTTCACAGGCGAATTCAATCAAACATTTAGAGAAGAGCTAACACCTATCCTTCTCAAACTCTTCCAAACTATACCAGAGGGAGGAACACTCCCAAACTCATTCTATGAGGCCACCATCACCTTGATACCAAAACCAGACAAAGATGTCACAAAAAAAGAAAATTACACGCCAATATCACTAAAGAGCATAGATGGAAAAATCCTCAACCAAATACTAGCAAACAGAATCCAACAGCACATTAAAAGGATCATACACCATGATCAAGTGGGGTTTATTCCAGGAACAGAAGGATTCTTCAATATACACACATCAATCAATGTGATAAACCATATTAACAAACTGTAGGATAAAAACCATATGATCATCTCAATAGATGCAAAGAAAGCTTTCAACAAAATTCAATTCCATTTATGATAAAAACTCTCCAGAAAACAGGCATAGAGGGAACTAACCTCAACACAATAAAGGCCATATATGACAAACCCACAGCCAACATCATTCTCAGTGGTGAGAAACTGAAACCATTTCCATTAAGATCAGGAACAAGACAAGGGTGCCCACTCTCACCACTATTATTCAACATAGTTTTGGAAGTTTTAGCCACAGCAATCAGAGATGAAAAAGAAATTAAAGGAATCCAAATCAGAAGAGAAGAAGTAAAACTGTCACTGTTTGCAGATCATGATACCATACATAGAGAATCCTAAAGATGCTACCAGAACACTACTGGAACTAATCAATGAATTTGGTAAAGTAGCAGGATACAAAATTAATGCACAGAAATCTCTTGCATTTCCATACACTAATGATGAAAAATCTGAAAGAGAAATTAAGGAAGCACTACCATCTACCATTGCAACAAAAAGAATAAAATATCTAGGAATAAACCTACCTAAGGAGACAAAAGACCTGTATGCAGAGAACTATAAAACACTGATGAAAGAAATTAAAGATGATACAAGCAGATGGAGAGAGGTACCATGTTCTTGGATTGGAAGAATCTACATTGTGAAAATAACTCTACTACCCAAAGCAATCTACAGATTCAGTGCAATCCCTATCAAACTACCACAGGCATTTTTCACAGAACAGGAACAAAAAATTTCACAATTTTTGTATGGAAACATAAAAGACCCGAATAGGCAAAGCAATCTTCTGAAAGAAAAATGGAGCTGGAGGGATCAGGCTCCCTGACTTCAGACTATACTAGAAAGCTACAGAAATCAAGACAGTATGGTACTGGCACAAAAACAGAAATGTAGATCAATGGAACAGGATAGAAAGCCCAGAGATAAACCCATGCACATATGGTCACCTTATTTTTGATAAAGAAGGGAAGAATATACAATGGAGAAAAGACAGCCTCTTCAATAAGTGGTGCTGGGAACACTGGACAGCTACATGTAAAAGAATGAAATTAGAACTCTCCCTAACACCATACACACAAAAAATCTCAACATGGATGAAAGACATAAGTGTAAGGCCAGACACTATAAAACTCTTAGAGGAAAACATAGGCGGAACACTCTATGACATAAATCACAGCAAGATCCTTTTTGACCCACCTCCTAGAGTAATGGAAATAAAAACAAAAGTAAACAAATGGGACCTAATGAAACTTAAAAGCTTTTGCACAGCAAAGGTAACCATAAACAAGATGAAAAGACAACTCTCAGAATGGGAGAAAATATTTGCAAACAAATCAACTGACAAAGGATTAATCTCCAAAATTTACAAGCAGCTCATGCAGGTCAATATGAAACAACAAACAACCCAATCGAAAAATGGACAGAAGACCTAAGTAGACATTTCCCCAAAGAAGATACACAGATTGCCAGCAAACACACGAAAGAATGCTCAACATCACTAATCATTAGAGAAATGCAAATCAAAACTACAATGAGATATCACCTCACTCCCATCAGAATGGCCATCATCAAAAAAATCTACAAACAATAAATGCTGGAGAGCGTGTGGAGAAAAGGGAACCCTCTTGTACTGTTGGTGGGAATGTAAATTGATACAGCCACTATGGAGAACAGTGTGGAGGTTCCTCAAAACACTAAAAATAGAACTACCATATGACCCAGCAATCCCACTGCTGGGCATATACCCTGAGAAAACCATAATTCAAAAAGAGTCATGTACCACAATGTTCACTGCAGCTCTATTTACAATATCAGGACGTGGAAGCAACCTAAGTGCCCATCGACAGATGAACTAACAAAGAAGATGTGGCACATATATACAATGGAATATTACTCAGCCATTAAAGGAAACGAAATTGAGTTATTTGTAGTGAGGGGGATGGACCTAGAGTCTGTCATACAGAGTAAAGTAAGTCAGAAAGAGAAAAACAAATACCGTATGTTAACACATATATATGGAATGTTAAAAAAAAAAAATGGCTCTGAAGAACCCAGAGGCAGGACAGGAATAAAGACACAGACATTGAGAATGCACTTGAGGACATAGGGAGGGGGAAGGGGAAGCTGAGACGAAGTTTGAGAGTGGCACGGACATATATATACTACCAAATGTAAAACAGATAGCTAGTGGAAAGCACCTGCATAGCACAGGAGATCAGCTGGGTGCTTTGTGACCACCTAGAGGGGTGGGACAGGGAGGGAGATGCAAGAGGGAGGGGATATGGGGATATATGTATATGTACAGCTGATTCACTTTGTTATACAACAGAAACTAACATAACAATGTAAAGCAATTATACTCCAATAAAGATGTTAAAAAAAAAAAGACCTGACACAGCCAAAAGTAAATAAATAAATATATAAATAAATATAATATTTTTAAAAAGAGACAGTCTCAAAGACTTTGTAACCTTCAGAATCCTATCCTCTTTGAGTTACTCTCGTTTTACTCAGCTTTACCTGACTTTTCAAATGAACTCTTTACCCACAGAATTTTCACAAAACTCACGCACATACTGTAGTAGATCAAATCAACTCTGTGAACGATAGGGAACTGAATGTACAGATTCTGGCAGAATAAAGGTACAGACGCAGATAAACCACAAAGGTAATGCAGCTTAGGTTTTATGGCCCCTCTCAAGACTCTGGGAACGGACCTAACAATTTAGTGACCTGATCCTAAGATTGCATAAAATTTGCAATACATAATAGGAAAGTAGGTTAATGATGGTCTAGGGCTGGTGGGGGGACAAGGGGAGCAGACAGTGATAACTAAAAGATATGGGGTTTCTTCTTGCGATGATGGTGGTGATGGTTGCATATATCTATGAATATACTAAAACCCACTGAATTTTACACTTCAAATGGTTAAATTGTATGGTATGTGAAATATATCTTAATACAACTTTTTAAAAAAATGATACTTTTGGGAATTTCCTGGTGGTCCAGTGATTAGGACTCTGAACTTCCACTGTGGGGGGCATGGGTTCAATCTATGGTTGGGTAACTAAGATCCTGCAAGCTATGCGGTGTGGCCAAAAAACAGATACTTTCATGTCAATCACTTAGGTCTATTGTACCTTTCACTGAGATATACTTCCCCTCTACTCAGGTGGCTTTGGAGTGGCTGTGGTAATCTGGGGGATCCAGGAAGTTGGGGATGTGTTTAATTTTGGATGGGTGAGATAGATTTATATAGCATGCTGTCATTTCTGTGGATATTGCTAACCACTTCAGTGTAGGAACTGGCTTCCAGGAATATTCCTACAGCCTCTGTACTGACCTACCATGAAACAAAATTGAAGGCTGGAGGTCTTAGAATAAAATGAATGAATGAGTCCTGTGGTGCTCAACACGAGAGGTAGGTGGGTAATAGAAGAGAAACAAGATTTGAAATGCCCACAACCAGAAGCTGTCGATGTAAAATTCTTCCAGTAATCAGAGTAATCTAAAATTGTGAGAAGATTCAATCCACATCAATGCTTGGCCAAAATGGAAATCCACTCCTATCAGGAATATACTTGATTTTTACACTGAGTATGGATATCATTATAAATCCATCATGTTCTTTTCTTTTGTGATGGGAATCACAGAATACAAAATGTATGTGTTGGTGGGCCACAAACCTGTTGGAATACTATAAACAGTGTATACGTCCATGGAAGAAGTTGTATGTTTTATGCATCCTTACCATCAATAATAAAAACAAAGTTTGTTCAACCATGCAGGAAGAAATAATGAATTCTCTTTCTATTCAATCTTAGAAAATATTACAAAAACCGTGGTCCTATGAAGAGGTAATCAAAAGATTACAGGCAAGAAAAAACAAAACAAAAAAAAAGATTTTTTTAAAAAACTGCAGCCAAAATATATAAGGGAAAAGTAGTATAAAGATGTACCTGTCAATTAATTAATTGATTTTTTTCTGCATTTTATGTTTGTGGCATTTTAATTGATTAGGGTCTCTTTTCTCATTTTAAATAAATATCCTTTTGTGTAATACAAAAAGAAAATCTAAAAACAAAAACCAATCAAACAAAAAGACAAGTACATTGTAAAACTGCTAGGACAGAAAGACAGATTTGAAGTTAAATTAAAACTACCGTCAATGGGCTTCCCTGGTGGCGCAGTGGTTGAGAGTCCGCCTTCCAATTCAGGGGACACGGGTTCGTGCCCCGGTCCGGGAATGGAAAAAAAAAAAAAAAAAAAAAAAAAAAAACTACCGTCAAGAGTCAAGTAAAGGACTATAATTAACTTCATCATCAACTTCAGGAAAACAGATAAAGGGACAAGATATTTGAGATAGGTTACAGTCCTGGACTATAGCTCTGTATCAATTAGTTCAATTAACTGTTAGACTCTTAGATGGGAAAAAAAAAGTTTCAGAATAGCAGGGTAAAAAAAAGATTTTGGGCTTTCCTGGTGGCACAGTGGTTAAGAATCTGCCTTCCAATGCAGGGGAAATGGGTTCAAGCCCTGGTCCAGGAAGATCCCACATGCCGCAGAAGAGCTAAGCCCGTGCCCCCCAACTACTGAGCTTGCGCTCTAGAGCCCGCAAGCCACAACTACTGAGACCAAGTGCCACAGCTACTGAAGCCCGCGTGCGTAGAGCCCGTGCTCCGCAACAAGATAAGCCACCGCAATGAGAAGCCCGTGCACTGCAACAAAGAGTAACCCCCGCTCACCGCAACTAGAGAAAGTCTGTGCGCAGCAATGAAGGCCCGATGCAGCCAAAAATAAATAAATAAAAAATAAATAAAAAGAAAAAAATTTTATAAAAAAAAAGATTTCAATAAAGCCTCTAAGTAAAATTTGAAAATAAAAACACTACATAAAGTTCAGAAGCCTTTCTGTTAAGGTTGGATTAAACTTAAAACCTAAAGTTTCAAAATTATGAAATACGGATTTGAAAGACTTTAAGAAAGTTTCAGGCAATATTCTAGAGTAGACTCAAGGTGAGATAAAGGGAGCCTAATAACCTCTTTTATAAATGGGCTCAAGCATGAATTATTGAATTCAATCAGAAATAATACATGAAATTGCCAGGTTAAAAATATCCACTGTGTAGTTAGATATTTCCGGATAGTCTTAGAAAGTAAGCAAGTGAGAAACCCATATAACTTATGTCTCTCTCTATAAAACAACAAAATGAGCCTTTCTTCTTTAAGACTTGGGGGCCTACATATAAGGATAATGGTACAGATTACAAGCAGAAGGCCCATTGAAAGAAACATTGATCCACATTGCCTAAAAAACAAAAGGACAAGTGTCTAAAATCGGCCCAATGGTGCCATTCCAAGAGATATTAGCACCCAAAAATATTCTGTCCTTCCTCTAAACTCCCAAGGAGAATTATCTATAATAATGGGACGATAATTCTTGTTGATACAGTGCCATTTTATCTACCTCATTCCTACTACTGTAGAACATAAAATCTTGCTGTGAACAATTTTAAAGTTGGCTGAAAAGCAGAAAGGAAAGCAAGTTCACTTTTCTTAAGAAAAAAAGAGAGGAACGTCTCGTGCCAGTGTGTGGGGGAAAAAAGATAAAAGACAAATTTGAGGGTATACAGTAAACTGTAAAGAGGTTGAAGGGAAATGAACTTTATTTACATTGGTTTAATAGAAGCATTCAAGTAGTAAGAATCTCTAATGAGCCTATATCCTAACCTATGATTAGTGTTTTGGAACCATTAGTAGAAGAATACTTCTTTATTCTATGGGACACAACACCTACAATTTTAGGATTTGCTTCCAGACAGAAGGTACTGCAGCTCTTATGCAGGATCAGATTATGGCTGAACTAGACATTAGAATACCTAGACTATGTATAATTCAGGAAATTATTAAAAATAATACCTCTGATCAGAGAACTCTATAGGTAATATAGGATAAACACAGGAAGATTATGAACACAGAAGAGTCCAGATTAACTATTCCTAGAAAATTATAAATCTTTCTTTTCGTACAAATATTGAAAATGTTAGTCTGTACTTTTGGAGTATTACCTCAATAACATGGTACATATTGAAGAACCATTGCCAGATAAAGTATATCCTTTAATTCAGTAGCCAGTGCTTAGCCTTGCCTCACAGCAATTACAAGAGCCAACTGGTCAAAAAATCCTTATAGAGCTAGAGCTAAGATAACAAGGATAGCCACTTGTAGAAAAGGGGCACCAACAAGCTAAAGGAGCTCTAGCTGGTCCCTCTAAATAATGATAATGGCTCCAGAGAAATGAGAGGTACTCTGGGGCTAGGTATGCCAGTTTTGCAGACAACAAGGTGAAAAGAGGAAGAGATAAATCAAAGAACAAAACCTGTAAAAAGGCTAGGGAAAAACAAGAGCAAGGAACAGAAGGGGAGGGGGTGGTGAGAATGGGGGAGATCTGTGTCTACCCTTGTGACCCAGCCCTTGGAAAAGAGAGAGGCCAGGGAGGTGGAGAAGATCAATCACTCTCCTAGGAACGCCCCTAGGCAGAGATACTTAACCAGAGGCTGTGTGCTGCCAGTGACCCAGGGCAACCTGAAGCTGACATAGCTGGACTGGGCATTCCCTCCTTGGAGAAGCTCCAAGTGAGTAAAACTAAAACACTATCAAAACGGTGGCCTGTTGCAATCTCTTCCTGCACTGGAAAACATAGCTGGTGCAACCTGAGGAGGGACACATGAATAAAGCAAAGAAAACCAGTTTTTTGGTGGAGCCCATGGGATCACTACAGGATCACATCCAGGGGCTGAGGGAAGAAGGCCAGAGGATGCCTCTACTGCCCAGGAAATGCATAAGTTCAGAGGGCTGTCAGCTCCTTTAGTTTGAAGAATCAGGAGACTAGAAGCTGAGACAAAGGAGGATGGCTGCTGGAAACTGGACAGATTTTGAAGAGAAAAAGAGGAAAGAGTTTCCTTTCAACCTGGTGTGCCCCGTCCAACTCAAGCATGTGGCCCCTACATTCTTACCACCTTGCTGGGCTCTGGAGGGGATGGGATGGGAAGCAGAGAGCTTTCAGGCCTGTTCCAATTTAGCTTCAGACAGGTTTACACCAATACCAGAACCAATCCTAGTTAGAAAATATATATGATTCTTTCGTCTTTGTAGAGGGGAGTTCTGAAAAAGAGTAAAAAAGTAATTAAAATCACAAAGGAGAAGATCAATAGATGATTTCATGATAATTTAAAACTTCTATGAGGGACTTCCCTAGTGGTCCAGTGGTTAAGAGTCCACCTTCCAATGCAGGGGACGTAGGTTCAATCACTGGTCAGGGAACTAAGATCCCACATGCCACAGGGCAACTAAGCCCATGTACCAGAACTACTGAGCCCACGTGCCACAACTAGAGAGAAGCCCACGCACCACAACAAAGATCCCCTGCATGCCACAACTAAGACCCAATGCAGCCAAATTAAAACAAACAAAAAACTTCTATGAGAAAAGTTAAAAGGCCACCTGGAAAACATACAAATATGATAAAAATTAATATTCCACCACACAAGTAGCTCATTTACATTAAAACATCCTAAGACAATACAAAAAATGGGGAAAAGGTATAAACTGATTATTGACAAAGTAGAAATTCAAATGGCTAATAAATATTGATATGAACACCGTTGAAAAAAAAAGCAGACTAAAGCATGTTTAATGATGATACACAAAAATTCCAGATTAAAAAGTTATAATCCCCAATGCTGGCCAGGGAATAGGAACATTAACTGAACCTGGAAGTGTGAAATCAATACAATCTCTCTGGAAAGCAATTAGTCATTAAATATCAAACCCTTTGACCTAATAATTCTAGGCTTTATCATAAGGAAATAAAAGATATAGACCATGGTTATTAGAGCATTATTTATAGTTAGCAAAATAGAAATAGCTTAAATGTCCAACAGTAAGGGATTAGTTAACTACATTCATATCATGCAGTCATTAATTTTTTTTTAAATAAATGTATTTATTTTATTTTTGGCTGCATTGGGTCTTTGTTGCTGCACGCAGGCTTTCTCTAGCTGCAGTGAGCGAGCAGGGGCTACTCTTCCTCGTGGTGTGCGGGCTTCTCATTGAGGTGGCTTCTCTTGTTGCAGAGCACAGGCTCTAGGCGCGCGGGCTTCAATAGTTGTGGCATGCTGGCTCAGTAGTTGTGGCTCATGGGCTCTAGAGCACAGGTTCAGTAGTTGTGACACATGCTGCTCCACGGCATGTGGGATCTTCCTGGACCGGGGCTTAAACCCATGTCCTACTCATTGACAGGTGGATTCTTAACCACTGCGCCACCAGGTAAGTCCCACCATTAATTTTCTTTATGATAAAAAGTGCATAATATATTGTTAAAAAGGTGCTAAAATTGTTCATACAATATACCAATTATATAGAAAAGAGAAGTATAGAAAATAGACTATGAAGAAAGATATCAGAAAATTAAGTGTTTTAATTTCACATGTTGTATTTTTCAGTATTTTCCCAATTTTCCTTAGTGAGCTATTTATTATAGAGTATAACTATCATCAAAGAGAAAAAAAAACACAACTCAAAAAGCTCAGTATTACTGAAACCAAATGAACCTGAGGCCCTGTCATGTTCTGACCATCTTGTCTAAGACTGAAACACCAGCGCAGCAGCTTGGCCCAGGCTCCTCATTCCAGTCCTCTTGTACCCTGGCTGCCCGCTCCAGCTGAGTATCTAGCTCCCAGGTCTGCAACTGGGTCTGTTCCCATCTCTAGGCTGATCCAGCAGGCATGTCTGTTTCTTCCTTGGAATCTTTTGGTCTAACCAATCTCATGGACGTACCAGAGTATTAACTCTTAATTGTGGAAAAGTATGTAATATGGTGGAAAAAAATGTAACTGTAGAAATTTGTCTACTAAATAATTCGCTTTGGTTTAAGGAATAAATGGCCAGTCAGCAATGCCTAGCTAGGGACCAACCCTCGTTTGAGTTACTTAGTACAGGGCCGATCAAGCCACAGTCCACAGACTGCGACCAGCTGGCAGGGGGCTACGTACAGAAAGTGAGTAAGCAACAGGACAATGCTGCAATGTTTTCACTGTATTTTATAAAGTACTGGTCTCTAATGGAAAGAAGGGTAACCGAAAACCTTGGTCCCTCACCACAGTTTGACACACTAACTGGAATATTTCACCTCACCCATCTTACCCTAAGTAAACCAAATTATAGGACATCAAAGAAAAATTGTCGGGAATTCCCTAGAGGTCCAGTAGTTAGGACTCCTGCAGTCTCACTGCCTGCTGAGGGCCCGGGTTCGACCTCTGGTTGGGGAACTAAGATCGCACAAGCAGCAGGTGCGGCCAAAAAAAAAAAAAAGAAAAAAGAGTTTACAGTACTTTCTACATTTGTCTGACTTCGGGGATACTGGTCTTAACACTAAAATGCTAACTAAGCAGTTTATTTTTGTACTTCTCTTTAAGATCACAACTTCATCGCTAATAGTTTTATGAACTGACCATTGGATTTACTGATTTCCTCACGTCCTCTTGGACCTAGGCTATCCCATGTCTGCTGGCATCTGCCCCAGCCTTCTCCAAGGCCTTCACACTCACCCTTCTCCCCTGGCTCCTCAGCCTGTAAACATCCTGGAGTTATTCTCATACCAAAAAATACGTATTTCCCCAAGTTCTGTCACTTTTCCCTTCCTCTCCACCCTTTCATTGTCCTAGTTTATGACCACGACCTTGACTCTAGTGTAGGCTCTCTACTGACCTCCTTGCCACCCAACAGTTGGCAGAATGATCTTCCTGAAATACCATCTGACGAGGTTGCTCCTCTAATTAAAGCTACTGGACAGCCCTCCATCACCTACAGGATGTCAAAGCTCCTTAACAGGACAACCAAGTTCTTCCATGACCCAACCCCTCCTATCTTCCTGACACCACAGCCCACATCGCACCCATTCAACTATCCCCACTTTGCCTCTTAAAGTCCAATAGTATCGAACATGGTACCATTAACTCAAGCTCTCCTTTTTGCTCTCTTGTATCTGGTATAACTTCTTTCTGCCTGGCTAACTTACTTATCCTCACCCTTCCAGACTCAGGATATCTTCCTTTTTTGTTGTTTTTGTCTTTGTTTTGGCTGCATTGGGTCCTTGTCGCTGTGCGTGGGCTTTCTCTAGTTGTGGCGAGCGGGGGCTACTCTTCATTGCAGTGCATGGGCTTCTCATGGCGGTGGCTTCTCTTGTTGTGAAGCACGGGCTCTAGGCACACGGGCTTCAGTAGTTGTGGAACGCAGGCTCAGTAGTTGTGGTGCACAGGCTCTAGAATGCAAGCTCAGCAGTTGTGGCGCACAGGCTTTGTTGCTCCGCGGCACGTGGGATCTTCCCAGACCAGGGATCAAACCCGTGTCCTCTGCATTGGCAGGCAGATTCTTAACCACTACGCCACGAAGGAAGTCCAGGATATCTTCCTTTAGGAAGCTCTTCCTGACCATATCACCTCAGTACCCATCAACATTTTGCCTGAGGTAGGTGTCCCTCCTCTGTGCTCCCAATATACCCTGTAAATAACAGTATCAGAGAACTTACCATTTTGCACTGACATGTTTGTCATTCAATCCTCAAGTGCAGGAACCTGTACCTAGTACAAACGGAGTGCTCAAATGTTTGTTGTAGTCTAGATTCCAGGTGGAACCAAATTAGACTAAAGTCTCAAATTCAGACTTTAGGCCTTGGTTTTTAAAAAACATGAACTGGAACTTATAGTACTGATATTGTTACTTCGCTTTTATAAAGTTTTCTGAGGACTAATGGTGTGAAATGGGGAAAATGACCCTACCTTATTTTAATGATTAAAAATAAAATCCCAAATTGGAGGTAAACAATATACTTGGATAGAAGCTTTTATCACCTGTCCCTGACAGGACCCTGACAGACCGAAAAACAAAAGGCCTAGAGGATTGATGACCGTCCTTTTACTACTTATTGCTGCTAGTTTTATACTGAGATACAAGATAGCAGGTCTGTGAGTAACATTTAATTGACTCTGCTTCCTCACGAACTGACTCGATTTTGTCATGCTTGTGTAATCATCACCCACTAGACCTGATGCTATGTGTTTTGGAAGCTGATTTCCTGGCCGCACACTTTATTCACTTTAAGGAGCTCTGTACCTTGTTGAGAGGGTATCATGATCCCTAGTTCCCCTTTTCCTTCAGAGAGTAACCCACTGCTCAGGATACAGCTTCTCCCTCAGGCCAGCTCCAGATTCAGGGTTCCCCGTTTATTTTATATTAACACTATCAAGAATCGCCTTAGCTCCTTTGTGATAACTGGTCTTGAAAAAAATAGCCTTCCCTTTCCCGTGAGTAGCTCTTGAAAGTGTCCAATTCTTTGTAGAAATAGCATTTCACACCATGGCAAACTGTTTTAGAAACAAGACATACCAATACACCTAAGTCTTTATTTATTTGGCTCTAGGAAGAATTTGCATGAAAATGAGCCTATATGGCAAGTACAGAATGTACTGTAACAGCACCAGAGAGGTACATCCTCTCTGCTCTACAGAGCCTCAATGTTTAACATATACATGTGACGTTAGTAATAAAACCAGATAGTCCAGGAAGAAAGGAGCCCTTTAGGAAAAACTCAGTTTAGAGTGACTTTTCAAATTGACCATTCCTCTTCATATACTTAAATTCAAATAACAGATACATTCACAGGCCCAAATATTGGCATAGAATAAAATCATGTTCATTTATTTTTCTGCATCTTAGAATTTTAGAAAGCATAAAATTAAATACGTTGAATGTAATAAATTCATCCATACAAGTGCAAGTCTCCAGCTATAATGCATTTTATGGCAGATTTATCATTTAAAAAATGTACCAGTAAATCAAAAAAGAGGGAGTATGTCCATTTAACTTTTATTGAAGTGTATGTAGGAGGTCTTCAGAAATCATATATGAGCATGAAGATATGGCCAAACATAAAATCTATCAAATTCAGTGAAAAGTTGCTGACTTTAAATAGTAGTTGTAAGAATGACCAATATATATTCTTTGTTAACAACCCTTCACTCTACAGTAAAAAAAAAAAAAAAAAATTCAGTAAACATTCTTTCCTAAGGTAGTTTCCCTTATATAATCAGTGATTTATCCATTTCTTTGTATACACAAATTTGTTGAACATACCAATCAGTGGTTCTCACAAGTGAAAAGTAAAAGCACAAAAAAGTTTACACTCTTGTACAGGTAAATAAAAGATCACCTTGAATTAAACTGGATCTCCTTAAGGGTGTAGTATAATTTCAGTTTCATTACCTATTACATAATTAGTTTCTTACATACAAATATTGACATATTTGGCTTGTGCTTCAAAGCCTCTGCGTCTATGAAGTCCACATCAATGCAGCTCACAATTTGAAGTCACTGGGGAGTTCTTTACTGCTGCTGGGTTTGACCTGATCATGCATTAGAGTCTCCTCAGTACCCGCTGTGGCACTGCACATCTCCGAGGCATCATCGGCATCAGGGTCCAAGTCTTCAGGACAGGGAAGTTTCAGTAGCTCTTCTCGGAGCTGAGCAGTGTGACGCTACGCAGGGGAAAATGAGTGATGTTAGAACTGCAAAGCCTGGGATACCAGCACAACATCACTGGAGGGAAGAACTGAGTTCAAAACAAAACCCAAAGCATTAGGTCTACAAAAATCTATTAAGACCTTCCTTAAGCTAGCTGCTCTAACAGGCAGTGAACAAAGTTGGCACAAATCTCTAACCTCAAAGTAACTGATGCTGCTGGTAAGCCCTGAGTACTAAGTAGCACGCCCACAGACCCTACCAATGCCCCAACACCTGTAACAAAAACAGTATTACTAATGACTTAGAGGACACCCGTCATTTGCCATATAGACTTTTAAATTAAAGAGAATAACATCTTAACTTGTAATACATGCTGCCTCTGACTAAAATTTTTGAGAGACAGTCCATAAATTAAAATAAAACCACTGCTATTTTAGTGAATAAAAACTAGGCCCTATGTAAAACGTTTGAAATCTTTCATACTCATTGCCTCATGTAATGCTTGGCTTACACCTTATAAATAATTTAATCATAAGAAGTTTTTAAAATGTAAGCAAATGAAAAAGAAGATCTAGAGAGAGTACATAACTTTGTATTACCCCATACTGCCATTTAGGGAAGGATATAGAGATGTTAACAGAGAGTGGCTGGTTGTTTACAAACATTAAGTTTTAGTTTATAAATTTCTAGTGGGAGAGAAATGACCTCAAATCTCACACCAAGGGCTTTGAAAATTAGTTGTGTCAATAGCTGACTTTGAAAATTAACCAACATTTATAGAACAAGGAACTGTGCTCAACAGTAACAATGTAAAAGCAATGTGTAAAATAAGGAGGACACAGCTGGATAAAAAGAGCTGACTGTACTACGCCATTTTATCTAAGGGACTTGAGCATCTGTGGATTTTGCTATTTGCAGGGGATCCTGGAACCAATCCCCTGTGGATATGAAGGACCAACTATATGATCTCTGATATTACAGAGCCTAAACTTTGGTTAGAAGTAGAAGACATACAGGCAAGATAAGACAACTACACATTTGCAGCCATTTTTAAGGTTTCAAAGTATATTTACATACTGGTAACTCGAAATTTTTCTAGTCCCAATTTCCCTTCCACCATGGACAACAGAAGAAAACACTAACTAGGGAAGAAGAAGAAGAAAAAAAGGACAATTATGAAGGCCCAGTTGAGGTGGGAATACTATGCCTTTATTGTGAAATTAAACTGAAGAGCTGCATACTTTTCTCAAGTAGCACTCAGCAGCAAAAGTATACCTGAGATGATATAAATTTGGACTGATTCAGGATAGAGATTTCCAAATCAGGGCATTACAGAAACAAAGAATAAGAATTTGAGATAAAAACAAGACACTGACTGAAATAACAAAGCAAAAGAGGCCTGGACTTTAGCCACCGAGGTTTTGTGTAAGGGAAAGATATATCTAAACGACTGAACTATGGGAACTGAGGAGAATAATGGGGAGGAGAATCCCCATATGAAGGCAGCACTGATAGGACCTAGCACTGACCAGGTAGGTATACTAGATGAAGCGGGAGTTAAATAAAATCTGAAGATTTTTAGACAGAGAAAAAGTTGTTTAAGATTAAGAAAATACAGAAGGTTATAAAATTTGATTGAAGGAAAGATAAGTTCTCTCTTTTAGATCTTCAATGAAGAGTGATGACAGGGCATCCAAGTAAAAATGCCAGTAATATGTTTCTGTGAACGCCCTAGTTGAAAACAACAGCTCACTGCCCCCAAAACACGATTGTATCACAGATGCTTCCACACCAATCAGCTGTTGGAGGCTCTGCAGCTACCATCTCCCTCATTACTCCAAGTAATAAAATTCTGGAAGGTAAGAGGCTCAGGGAAAAGCTAATGCAAACTGTCATGGAGAACATTTTGTTGCCATCATTGTCAAACAACTCTATGAAACTCTGTTGGCTCAGTCCCTATACTCATTTTTAATTTTAGGAACTGTCACTTCATTGTCAAAAGGAATGTATCTTTTCTATAGACTTCTGGGTAACCTCTGAACTTAATAAATTTAATGTTTCTTTCTAGCAGTCATCACGGTTCTGTCAGTGAATATACAACTCTTCTTTTGAGGCCACCGACAAGGCTCCTGTTAGGGAGGGTTACTCACCTTGAGAGCTGCTGCATGGTGAGACATGGTCCTGCCTACCCGCTTATCACTGCTGTGCTGCTGGATGTCTGCAATCCACTCCTCACACTGGGCCATGATCTCAGCTCTTTTCAAGTAAAAATGTTTATGTATAACCTTAAGAATAAACCAAGCAAGAGAACAACATGTGATTGGGTCAGAATTTAAAAGACAAAGTATGTGGCATTACAAAAACATGAAATTTAGAAGACATGGCATTTTTTTTCTCTCCACAAAACTCAATATGGTGAACACTCTACATTATTAACAGGGAAGAATCAGGATTATGACATCAGATGACTTGTGTTGAAATACCCAGTTCTATAAGCAGAAAATAATGCCCAATCCCACTCAGACATTTCAGTAGTTAATCCTATCCAGAGAACATAGAGTCAGAGGCAAATGTAAATAAAAGAATAACCAGGAGAAAAAGTATTGACAACAGAAAAACTGTCAATTTCTATCTTTCAAAGAGAACTCAAAGAACATTTAGATGAGTAAAGAGATACTCAATCACAGGCATTCGCACAGATATCAGAACATAGCCCAAAATAGGCAATATTATTACTCTTTTAATTTTGTCTTCTGGTTAACTTATGAACAAGATTTTATTTTATGACGTTTAACTCCTTAAGATAAATGTGCTTTACATTCAGATTTTTAAAATTCTTTCTTTGAAAAACTGAGTAAAATTTCTGTGTATGTAGTAAAAGTCTATTTTTGACAAATTTAAGCTACAAAATAGATCATTTTGGAATTATTATTCTGTATTCTGGGTGAGCTACTTACTACGTTGCCCAAAGAGCTTGTCTCCTCTAAAGAAAAGGCAATAATACCTACAAGGGAAAAATTAGGAAAAACTGGGAATGGACGTAAAACACCACCAATAAGTTATTGAGTTTGATGCATACAGGGATACAAAAATGAGTACAAAACCACCTGATATGAAGAACCATGATAACCACAGAATAAGATGGGAGATGAGTGCACAAGAAAAAGATACGTTTTGAAAAATACAAAACAACAATAAAAAACAAAAACAAATCCCATGAAATTAAAAAAGTAGCAGGCCACAACTGATTGGGAAAATTAGAAAAGCATTCATGGACAAGGGGTACCCCTTTAATGTGAGCTACGTTCTAAAAGATGAGAAAGAATTATTGTTTCAAATTATACGTATTTCCTTTTTGTGAAAGTCATGTCCCCACTCTGAGTCCCCTGTGTTAGCAGTTTATTCTTCCAGAAAACAAAACAAAACTTTAAGCATGAACCAACAAATTACACTGACTGTGTATACTTACAAATTTCTTTCAATACATTTAAAAACTGATGTTTAACATATACAGAAAAGTGCCCAAATCGTGTGTATAACTGAACGCATTTTCTCCCACAGTGAACACAAGAAAACAACCTCTACTTAGATAAGAAACAGAACATTACCAAGCATGCCAGAAGATCCCCTTGTGCTACTTCTTACCATTAACCCTCATCCAAAAGTATACACTATACTAACTTCTTTAAGTATGAGTTTAACTCAGTTTTGAACTTTTTATAAATAGAATCATATAGAAAGTACTCTTGTGCCTGGCTTCTTATGCTCTTTATTGTGTTTATGATATTTGTCCATCTTAATGTGTGAAGGAGTTCACTCATTTACACTGCTGTATTCCACTTTATGAAAATTCCATAATTTCTCCATTCATTCTGCTGATCAGACTGTTTCCAATTTTTGGCAATGTTATGAACATTCTCTACACCCAATATGTACACAACTGCTATTGAGCATATACCAAGGAATGGAATTGCTAGTCATAAAGCATATATTAAGCTTATTACCTGAAAGTATTGATATGTTAGAAAGTATTGATATATCAGAGCTCCAGTTGTTCCACAACCTAACATTAGGTATCAAAAGCCTTTGAACTCTTAGAGATGCTGAAAGATAGTAGACAGGAGCCAGACAATGTAGAGTTTTGAAGGCTATGGTAAGGACGCTGTGTTTTCATCTTCATTTAATGGGAAGTCAATGGAGTGAGATGATCTGATTATGCGTGGAGAACCATTGTAGAAGGACAAAGTGGAAGCAGCAAAATCAGAAAACTACTTCAACAATTCAAGCAACAGGTGATGGTAGCTTGATTTTTTTTGTTTGTTTGGTTTTTAAAAAATATTTATTTATTTGGTTGCACCCGGTCTTTTTTTTTTTTTTAAATAAATTTATTTATTTATTTTTGGCTGCGTTGGGTCTTCGTTGCTGTGCACAGGCTTTCTCTAGTTGTGGGGAGCAGGGACTCCTCTTCGTTGCGGTACATGGGCTTCTCATTGCGGTGGCTCCTCTTGTTGCGGAGCATGGGCTCTAGATGCGTGGGCTTCAGTAGTCGTGGCACGCGGGCTCAGTAGTTGTGGCTCATGGGCTCTAGAGCGCAGGCTCAGTAGTTGTGGCACACAGGCTTAGCTGCTCCACGACGTATGGGATCTTCCTGGACCAGGGATCGAAACCCATGTCCACTGTGTTGGCAGGCAGATTCTTAACCCATGTGCCACCAGGGAAGTCCCTGCGCTGGGTCTTAGTTGCGGCAGGTGGGCTCCTTAGTTGTGGCTTGCTGGCTCCTTAGTTGCAGCATGCATGTGGGATCTAGTTCTGTGATCAGGGATCAAACCTGGGCCCCCCGCATTGGCAGCACAGAGTCTTAATCACTGCACCACCAGGGAAGTCCCAGTAATGGGAGCTTGAAATAGGCTGGCCAGAGTGAAGATTTAATTAATTAATTAATTAATTAATTGTAGTACAGTTGATTTACAGTGTTGTGTCCGTTTCTGGATACAGCAAAGTAATTCAGTTATACATATACATACATATTCTTTTCCATTATGATTTATTACAGAACATTGAATATAGTTCCCTGTACTATATGGTAGAACCTTGTTGTTTATCTGTTTTATATACAGTAGTTTGTATTTGCTAATTCCAAACTTCTATTTTATCCCTCCCCAACCCCCTTTCCCCTTTGGTAACCATAAGTTTGTTTTCTGTGTCTGAAAGTCTGTTTTGTAAATAAGTTCATTTTAGATTTGCTTGTTCAATCTAATGTTCAATTAGATTCCACATATAAGTGATACCATATGGCATTTGTCTTTCTCTGTCTGACTTACTTCACTTAGTATGATCATCTCTAGGCCCATCCTTGTTGCTGCAAATGGCATTAGTTCATTTCTTTTAATGGATGAGTAATATTCCATTGCATATATACCACACCTTTACCCATTCATCTATCAGTGGACATTCAGGTTGCTTCCATGTCTTGGCTATTGTAAATAGTGTAGCTGTGAACATCAGGGTGCATGTATCATTTTTTTAAAATTATTTATTTATTTATTTATTGGCTGCGTTGGGTCCTCGTTGCTGTGTGCGGGGCTTTCTCTAGTTGTGGCAAGCGGGCACTACTCTTCGTTGTGGTGCACGGGCTTCTCATTGTGGTGGCTTTTCTTGTTGCAGAGCATGGGCTCTAGGATTGCGGGGTCTAGAGCGCAGGCTAAGAAGTTGTGGCACACGGGTTTCGTTGCTCCACGGCATGTGGGAACTTCCTGGACCAGGGCTTGAACCCATGTCCCCTGTATTGGCAGACGGATTCTTAACCACTGTGCCACCAGGGAAGCCCTGCATATATCTTTTTGAATTAGAGTCTTCTCTGGATATATGCCCAGGAGTGGGACTGCTGGATCATATGGCAACTCTATTTTTAGTTTTTTAAGGAACCTCCACACTGTTTTCCAGAGTGGGTGTACCAATTTACATTCCCACCAACAGTGTAGGAGGGTTCCCTTTTCTCCACACGCTCTCCAGCACTTGTTATTTGTAGATTTTTTAAAAATTTACTTTATTTATTTTTGGCTGTGTTGGGTCTTCATTGCTGCGCGCGGGCTTTCTCTAGTTGTGGCGAGTGGGGGCTACTCTTCATTGTGGTGCGCAGGCTTCTCATTGCGGTGGCTTCTCTTGTTGCAGAGCACAGGCTCTAGGTGCGCAGGCTTCAGTAGTCATGGCACGCGAGCTCAGTAGTTGCGGCACACGGACTCTAGAGCGCAGGCTCGGTAGTTGTGGCCCACGGGCTTAGTTCCTCCGCGGCATGTGAGATCTTCCCGGACCAGGGCTTGAACCTGTGTTCCCTGCATTGGCAGGCAGATCTTAACCACTGCTGCACCAGGGAAGCCCCCCTCACTGTAGTTGTGATTTGCACGTCTCTAATAATTAGCAATGCTAAGCATCTTTTCATATGCTTATTGGCCATCTCTATGTCTTCTTTGGAGAAATGTCTCTTTAGGTCTTCTGCCCATTTTTTTGACTGGGTTGTTTTTTTTGTTATTGAGCTATATGAGCTGTTTGCATATTTTGGAAATTAAGCCCTTTTTGGTCACAGCGAAAATATATTTTTCATCAAATTTTGTTTATGCTTTGAATGGTGGAGTGAAATTTGTCAACAGATTGAATGTGGTATGTGAGTAAAAGAATGAAGGCACACGTGGTTAGGGTTTTGGGTTTAGACCATGGTGCTTTTACTGAGAGAAGAAAGGAAGGAAGAATCAAGAGTGCAGTTTTGCAGTGTTAAGTTTGAGGTGGTTATTATACATTCTAGTAGACTTGTCAAGTAGTTTACATATCTGGATACGTTATTTGAGTCTTAAGGGCACTAAGAAATTAATTTATGATACAAACAGGAGGAATATAAGTTTATCAAGGGCAGGAACTGACTTTCACTTTTCCCTGAGTTCAGAGTACCTTAGTGCAGTACCTAGTAACAGCTGATATTCCACACGGCTGCCAAATGAATTACTTAATGTAAGTAGCCCAAACTTGAAAAGGGACAGAACATTATGCTTAAGAGTACAAAGAAATGCATGTTTGTATTTCCTGTAATATTAGGAAAAGTAATTACCCACAGCCTTGAATACAAGCCTTTGCAAAAGTAAAATACCCAACTATGTCATTCAAAGTGCAAAGTCATTTAGTAATAACAAAAGGAAGAAACGTTTTTACATTCCTTCAGAGTATATTCATCGATACTACTTAATGAGGAGAGTTTCGCGTATAATGCTACATATAGTTCACACATAATATTTGCTTAACTGTATTAAAGATCAATTTTCTATCAGGTAAATACGCCAATTCTTCCTCTAAAGTGTGTTTCTAGCACAAGCTAAGAAACTGATGATCAAGGGAAACAATTTAGGAAAGAAAAATGTTTCATGACAGAGTTAAAGTAAGATGTGATGAAGTAATCTGATGTGATAAGTAAAAATACAACCATATTTTAGTCAGACTAAGGAGAGATAACTAAGTACAGGAAAAGAGCCACACTTCAGGATGTGGTAAAAATGAAAGCACGTGACGGTATCAAGACTGGTTTCAGAAACTAAGTTCAACTTTTCCTAAAGAAAAGAAAATGTCTTTTTCTTCAATTTCACACACAGATATTAGTATAAGGGCAAAGTTTCTATTTGCAAGACAATTAGAAAGTATCTTAATCTCTAATAAAAAAGAATATTTTTATGAAGAATATTTTAGTAACATATTCTAGCATATACTAACATAATAACTAGCACAGTATGCTAGTAGAACAGTAGCCATGAAAAATAAAGAATTAATAAAACTGTCCAAAAATATAGTCAGACGCCTTTTAGGAAGTAAACGGTTTAAAAAATTCATCTGTACTATATTATTACTGATTTTTCATGACTAAAAACAAGAGTAAACTTTAGTATACCACAGATATAAAGGGAAGTATAATACCTAAACTATATTCTATTATGTCTTTAATAAAGTATTTCATTACTTTTATTAAACATACCTCTTTAAAACATGGTGAAGGGTTTCTGATTTGTTCTAGCATTGCCCACTTAACCGTTGCTTGTCGAATGTTTCCATCATATTCTCGAGAACTCTGTGTGCCACTGGGAGTGCCTCTAGACCGTTCATATCCTGGTTCATTAAAATAAGGCTCAGCTACTAATATAAGGGACTGAACAGACACCAACACCTGAGGACCAAAGAAATAAAGATTAGTTATGATAGGACATTTTTACTACCAGTAAACTAATACCTTGCTTTATCAACTAGGAGTGCCTTTTAATATGTGCTTCCACATAACTTTATGACCATAAAATTGATGTTAATAATTGACACTGAAATACTTTATTATTAGAGCAAAATTAAAATAGGTACAGTAGAATCTTATATAATATTTATATATATGTTTTATATTCTTGAATCCTTGAAGAAGAAAAATAGGTACGAAGATCCTATTTCCTGAAACTACTAAAAAAAACACTTGCTTATAAACATCCCATACCAATTTAGACATCATTTTGCTCGAACTGTCCTTACTCTTAAAGGGCATAAAGCTAACAATGTACTCCTAACAATAGTCACTTGTAAGAAAAACTACACATGACGCAGTCTTTACTTCCATTCCAAGGAAAATTTACTTTCACGGTATCACAAAAATATTACCAGAAGCTTTCAATGGCAAGATGACATGGCTCTAAGACCAGCTCTGACCCCCTACTTAGATACCAGAAGGTTTGTTTCTCTAGATATAACCAACATTGAGAGTTCACTCTTAGTATAGTACTGCTTGCTAATATACTTACATAACTGGCTAATATGACATCTTTGGAGGCAGGAAAATATTAGCTATAATGTTCCCACTTCATAAATGAAAAACAATTAGCAGCAGTTGCCTTTTCTTTAGGGAAGATGATTAAACAACATCAAGGATATGCACCTTAGAAGTCAAGGAATACATTTTCTTAAAAAATGGAAAACTTGAACCTGAAATATATGACCTATGAATACACAAAGTTAAATATGACCTGAAGTAACCATGTTACTGAGGCCAAGGTCAGCTACGGAAAAAAAAATTAACCTGTATAATTCTGAGGCAAAGATCTCATAATTTTTAAACTTACTGAAACTAAATATATCACTAAAGGAAAGTGATTTCCCTTGGCTATATACTTTCCCCCAACTCAAATCTGACACTTCTGAAATAATCTTCCAGGGCATATTTATTAGTTCCTTTCCTTTTCCCTTTTAAATTATCTTCCTCTTATATGAGTAGGGTATATTCCCATTATCTACAAAGGCAGAGAAAGAAATTTTGTAACATAGGATTCAGTTACTTACTTAACCTCAACTCCTTTGAGACAAAATATAGTTTTATAAATCTCAAGCGGCTGGAGATTCAAACAATTTACAAACTACTTCAGATTCATAACACATCTGGTTTTTTAAAAGAGCTAAACTATATACAGGAAATGAAAAATAGATGTTTTGTATACAGAACAAAGAAAACTATATTTGAAAATAAATTTGAGTTTAATATTGTCTGCTAAAAAAACTGAACTATAACATCTGCATTTGATAACAAATAAATTAGCAGAGATCGATATTTCTTGGAATTAAATTCAAAGAATAATTTATAACACGTGCTCTTTTCTCACTGGGTGACATTATTATTTACTCTTTATGGGCATCTTCTATTTACTTTTTAAACATGTACCTTTTAGGAAATATATAAGTGCCACTTTATTTTTCTTTGGGGAACTCAGCTATTTCGGAGTCAAAATATTCATTTTATGGAATTTCTGGAGCCTTGAATTATCTGACCTACTTACTCATTTTATTTCACAGCACACTTTATTGTAGCCCATAAAACACTCTCATGAAAAACCAGTAAATAAATCCTTGGGAAGAGGATTTCTCTTTTTTAAAAGCATTTGATTTTCAATATTCTAAATTAATAGGATTTATCTAACTCTGAGAAACACTATATTTTGAAGTCAGAGAGACCAAGGTAGGCAGAATAACTTTATCCCCTCAGAATCCATTTTTTGGTCATCTGTAAATAGAAATAATACCTATATAGGATGACTGTGAGAATTAAATAAGGGGTTGAGAGGTGTAAAACAATAGGGCTCATACGTGTAATTAATACACAATAGCTATTCTTTCGTGGAGTGAAAATGACAGCATACATCCAGAAGATAGCAAAATGCAAAACAAAATCACTTCTACTCTAAAAACAATAAATTTTAACTTATGTAATAGGGATATGCAAAAAAGCAGTCAGCATGAGTTCCATTTTGATCAACAAAACTTAATTAAAAGAGCTCTCTGGATCAAACCAAAAAACAAACCAAAAAAACCCAATATTTATCATAGCCACATCTGGCTAAAGTGTTTTCTTAGAATGAGTTGAAAATGAGTCGGTAATTAACAGAAAAATATCTATTACGTACCATAATATACTATATATAAGTTATACTTAATAATAAACAGAATATATTTGCATTCCATAGTGGAAGTTCACCGATTCTTAGTCAGCTCTTTGACATTTTCATAAAGTCAAGAGTCAAAAAAGCTTTTATTCACAGGCTGAATTTACAGTCCCTCTCCTCTTTAGCTTTATGTTAGCACCCACAAAACTGCAAGATGTTCTCATTATATTTTATTCAGAGGCTGACTAAATCAAGAACCATATAACAGCTTCCTTTCACTGTTCTGTGTCAAACAAAAATTTTAACCCTACCAGGCCATAACCAGTCAGCAATCTTGCCTCCTACGAATGCCTTTATTTTCAAATTATAACTTGTCAGAAGATTTAATTCTTTGACCTGGTCTGGTATGTTAAAAATTTTCATTATAGGTATTTCAAACACAGGAAAGTACAGAGTATACAATCCAAAATATTAATTTGCAACAAGAAACTATGTTATACAAACTAATAACTTGTTTAGGGTAATGGAAAGAAACAGTCTTAGTTAAAAATGCTTTTAGCCTTTGAAAATAGTAAGCATCCTCCTCTACGGAAAATTATGCTGCTATTGAGTAGAACTATAATCAGTGGCTGACTTCCAGAACTTTCCATCTTAAGAAAAATGGTAGTATTTATATATTATTATATTATAAATATATTTATAAATGGTTGATTATGTGACATTAAATATGTTTAACTCCTCTTGCACATGACATCTTTATTAACATCCAACTGGAACAAACTATTCATAACGCATTAATATGTATTTTAGGTAGATTACAGCAACATTAAAAACCAGTCACATATGGGAATTCCCTTTTGGCACAGCGATTAAGAATCCGTCTGTGCTTCTACTTCTCATCTGTATTACTACTCCTGATAACTCTGGTTACAAAAATTCCTTTTAGGTTAAATTTGCATTATCTTTACGCATCTATGCCTTTCTCTTTCCACAGGAATAAATGCAGATTTACACAAAAATGAGCTCTTCATTGCAGAAGGAAAAAAAATATATCTTCGGAGTGCCTTTAGCAAGTCTTACTCTCCATAACTTTTATACCAGAGTGACACTTTTGTTAGCCATCTCTCCATTATCCGATAATTTAAATGATAAATTTTATTGTAGGTTTTATGGTTTGCTTATTTGTGGTTATAAATTTTACTACATTCTTCCAAACTGTATGTAATCAAATCATCTGAAACAGTAACAAATTAATTAACACATATTTCAGTATTTGGACTCACATAAGTTATACTGAATAATATATCAGTCTATTAGTCTATTTTGTATTTATACATACATATATTATGTGTATGTATGCTCAGAGTTGGTCTAGATGCTAAATAATATAAATAAAATATATATCTGATAAAGATAAAAAAAAAAAAAAAGAATCCGTCTGCCAATGCAGAGGACACGGATGAGAGCCCTGGTTCGGGAAGATCCCACATGCCACGGAGCAACTAAGCCCGTGCGCCACAACTACTGAGCCTGCACTCTAGAGCCCACGAGCCACAACTACTGAGCCTGTGTGCCACGACTACTGAAGCCCGTGCACCTAGAGCCTGTGTTCCACAACAAGAGAAGCCACCGCGATGAGAAGCCTGCGCACTGCAACGAAGAGTAGCTCCCGCTCGCCACAACTAGTGAAAGTCTGTGCACAGCAACAAAGACCCCACGTAGCCAAGAATAAATAAAATTTAAAAAGTAAAGAAATTAAGTAATTTTTCCTAAGGCTCTGTAGTCTGCCTCTGAAGAACGAATCTAATAGACAACAAAGGGCAATGTGTTCCTGACTAGATGCATTTGTTTCTAGTATGATGTTTATAAAGCAGTATAACACAAAAAAAACTACAGGCCAATATTTCTTAGAAATATGGATACAAAAATCCTTAAGAAAAATACTAGCAAACTGGGACTTCCCTGGCGGTCCAGTGGTTAGGACTCGGCGCTTTCACTGCCTGGGCCGGGGTTCAATCCCTGGTTGGGGAACTAAGATCCTGCAAGCCGCTCAGCATGGCCTATATGTATATATATATATACACACACACATATATATATACACACACACTAGCAAACAATCCAGTTACATACAAAAAGAATTACACACCATGACCAACTGAGCTTTATCCCAGGAAAGCAAAGTTGGTTTATATCAAAAAATTAATATATCATAATAATAGAATAAAAAATAAGAATAATACAATCATTTCAATAGATGCAGAAAAAGCATTTGACAAAATCCAACATCTGTTCATGTTAAAAATACTCAAGAAACTAGTAGAGGGGAATGTCCTCAACGTGATGAAGGGAATTTATGAAAAATCCACAGCTGTTATCACACTCAATGGGGGAAGACTGAAAGTTTTCCCCTAAGATCTGGACAAAACAAGGCGATTCACTCTTGCCACAGAAAAGATATAGCCTCTCTTGTTCTTGCTCAAGTCAATTTTGTCACAGATCTGGAAATCTATATTCAGTAAACTATCTAAAATGTAGAGAAAGTCATATAATAATGGTATTATTTGTAAAACTAAAATAATAAAAGTGAAATATTTAGTCAACAGTGGTTGAAATAGTTCAATTATACTATATGAACTCAAAAGATTATTACATAGCATTTACAAATTATAAAATTGTAAACAGGGAAGATGGATATGCTCTAATGTTAGGTGAACAAAGCAATATACAAATAATTATCTACTATGTTAATTATGACTGTAAACTATGTATATGACAAAAAACCCTAAAGGGAAAATACAGAAAAGATCATACTTTATGTGTAGTAAGGTTTCAAAGTTGTAAAATTTAAACACTTCCGAATAAGTTTCTTTATTTCACAGGATTTTTGGTATATATTAGACATACAGATAATATAAAAGTTAAAAGCCAATCCAATTTTAAACTAAAAAACTTTGAAAACTGTAAATTTATTTTTAAAACTACATAAATCCAACAAAAATTTCAAAAATTGATTCCACTTTTCAGGTAAGTCTAATTTACTTCATGAAAAACAGGATATCTCTGAGTTTCCTTTCAGAGTAAAACTGATCATAAAAATAGTTTCTGTTGACAAGAGTAACATACATGTAGACAAATATTTTAAGGTTTTTGAACTAGAATTGACAATCATTTCTTTTTTAGTTTTTTAAATTGAAGTATAGTTGATTTACAAGGTTGTGTTAGTTTCTGGTGTACAGCAAAGCGAATACATATATTCTTTTCAGATTCTTTTCCATTATAGGTTATTACAAGATACTGAATATAGATTCCTGTGCTATACAGTAGGACCTTGTTGTTTATCTATTTTATATATAGTAGCCTATAGCTGCTAATCCCAAACTCCTAATTTATCCCTCCCCCTACATAATCATTTCTCAAATGAAGAAGTATTATAGTTACTTGGGGGAACATTCTAGTAACTTCCTTAGTTACTTTGCATGAATCATATAACCTCTGTTTTTCTTGAGTCTCCATATTAGCACAAAGGAAAAACTTATATTACAGTACTATTTAATTCACGGGGCTGCTTCAAGGTCTTTTCAGAGAACCTAAAAAAGTCACATCCTAAAGAATGATTTTTCATATCTCTTTTACCTAATTCAATGTAAGAATGTAGGAAAAGAATCCTTTCAAGGTAGGTCAACTTTAACAGGCTGACCTGGGCATAATTTATGGTGGTCTTTCTTAAAATAAACACTAAACTGCAAATGTGAGTTTAAACTATCATGCACCAACAGTGGTTTATTTCTGTTTCCTCAATGATCAAGCAACAAAGTTAATTCCTATTATTAATATGTCTGTCTCTTTGCTGGAATTCTGAACTATTAAGATAAAGCATCAGCGAAGAAAATTTGATGGGATACTATATAACATTTTATTTTATGTACTCAAATGGCTTGTGAAAATTAACTTTAAAAATTCAAGACTATGAAACATGTGTGCTAAGTGCTCTGCCAAATGAGAATGGCAAATCCCAAGTTTTATGAATTCCAGGACAGTACCTCTAAACCTCAGATGAGACCCATTATTTTTTTATTTTTATTTTAAAATTTATTTATTTTATTTTTGGCTGTGTTGGGTCTTCGTTGTTGCATGCAGGCTTTCTCTAGTTGCAGCAAGTTGGGGGCTATTCTTCATTGCGGTGGGAGGGCTTCTCATTGTGGTGGCTTCTCTTGTTGCAGCGCACGGGCTCTAGGAGCACGGGCTCAGTAGTTGTGGCCCACGGGCTCTAGAGCACAGGCTCAGTAGTTGTGGCGTACAGGCTTAGTTGCTCCGCAGCACGCGGTATCTTCGCGGACCAGGGGTCGAACCCGTGTCACCTGCACTGGCAGGTGGATTCTTAACCACTGTGCCACCAGGGAAGCACCGAGTCCCATTATTAACTAGATTACAGAAGAACCATATCATGTGTGGAGAGATATGTAACACTAGTAGTTATTAAATTCTACTCACCTGAGTTTGAGCCTTATAGTGACTGGGAGATGGAAGAGGCTAATCTGTCTTGCCTGATCTTGTTGCACCAGAGTGTACTTTAAGGCAAGTTAGGGATTTTTTAAAAGGGAATTTTGACAAAAAGAAAATTCTAATGTCCTAACTTAAGATTCTAAACTCAAAATGAGATATAACTCCATTGTACTAACTGCTCACCTATAAGCTATTTAGTATGCACTTCCTATCGTTTACTATGTTTATTCTTGGTCGCTAAAAAAAAATGTTCTTAAACCAAGATGGTTCCTTATTTTCTAAGTGAAATTGTAAGAGAAATTTGTTTACTTGCAAAAAGCTTGAGGTCTGAGGATTCCACTTCTCTTCTGGTCTTCCATGCCATGTATTTAAGATGCTTAAACAAACCTGAGGAAGAAGGGGGAAAAGTATAAACAGGATTGAAAGGAGTGCTTTTTAAAAGTAATCTGCCTGAACTAGAAATAAAATTGAAATGTTATTATGTCAAAGTATCTCAGTTTTATGTACCCCCAGAAAACCCTAAGGGTTGGTATGTTAAAACAAATTGGTATCTTCAAATGTGATCCAGATCTGTGTGGCATTACAATTTCTTCATAATGAAAAGTGAGTTAGCAGCTATTACACATTAATACAAATAACATATTTTTTTAATGAAAAATAACTCTTTTCCAAACAACAAAAAAATTTTTGGTGAGGAAAAGTGGTATTGTTTTACATTTAAGAAAATCTCTTTCAAAATTCTGTAAATTTTGAAAATGGGTTATAGCTTAATAGAAGAGATTTTTTTTTTTTTTTTTTTTTTTTTTTTGGGGGCGCTATGTATAATTTTTAAAAAACAAGGATGGGAACTATTCTGTTCCTGTTTTGAAGCTTGCTGGGTTTTTTTCCCCAGCATCTCATGGCCACATAGCCATGTATGAACGAGTAGATAAAATTCATCCTTTTTCATTGTAATACAGTATTCCTACGGTATTCCACAATAAGGATGTACTGTAACTTATTTTACTATCACTCATATTTTTAAAAATCATTTCACATGCATTGGAAGATGTTTCTTGTTAAAAAAAAAGATTTTTTTTTTTTTTTTTTTTTTTGTGGTACGCAGGCCTCTCACTGTTGTGGCCTCTCGCCTTGTGGAGCACAGGCTCCGGACGCGCAGGCTCAGCGGCCATGGCTCACGGGCCCAGCCGCTCCGCGGCATGTGGGATCTTCCTGGACTGGGGCGTGAACCCGTGTCCCCTGCATCGGCAGGCAGACTCTCAATCACTGCGCCACCAGGGAAGCCCAATAGAAGAGATCTTGATTTCATACCTGCCTCTACATTCGATTTGTTGTTATATATTGCTTTGCTTGAAATGTATGAATAAAATCTGGCCTCACGCAAACATGAAGTGGGAAAGGGGAGGACCCTGCAGATTCCCTGAAGGGTCCTGAGGATCCCTAGAGTTCCTCAGAACAAATTTGAAGACGCATTAGTTATTTGTTCACTCAAAGAGCAAGAATGAACTCAAAGCATCTGCCAAACACAGGTCAACAGTCACTCCAGGAAAAAGAGAACCAGGGACATGTTATCTGTACTTGTAAACTAATAATTTCATGTAATGGGCAACAGATTTAGAAAATAAGTGGTCCTTAAAAAAGCAGAGAAGTCCATCTCCTTGCTATTCTTTTAATGCTCTGTGAAAACAATAATGCAAAATACATCAATTTGTTTAGTAGATAAATTCATTAATAATTTTAAAAGACTTGTATCTGAACAGTTTTGTGAATTATTGTTTGAAGCACTATCATACATACCATCCCTCCTGGTTTTTAGAGCATCCCTGTGACTACCAATGGCAGGGATCTTCTCCCTAACTACAGATCTAGATCCCAAGGTTAAATGTTAGTCCCAATGTATAATAGAACAGACTATACAATTCAGGGTACTGGAATCTCAAACTCTAAACCTCTTCCCTATACCAGTAAGTCTTAAGGAAGTAATTTCTATTTTTTAAAAAATTTATTTATTTATTTTTGGCTGCATTGGGTCTTTGTTGTTGCACGTGGGCTTTCTCTAGTTGCAGCGAGTGGGGGAGGGGCTACTCTTTGCTGTGGTGTGCAGGCTTCTCACTGCGGTGGCTTCTCGTTGCAGAGCACGGGCTCTAGTAGTTGTGGCATGTGGGCTCAGTAGTTGTGGCTTGTGGGATCTAGAGCACAGGCTCAGTAGTTGTGGTGCACAGGCTTAGTTGCTCTGTGGCATGTGGGATCTTCCCAGACCAGGGCTTGAACCCAGGTCCCCTGCATTGGCAGGCGTATTCTTAACCACTATGCCACCAGGGAAGTCCAAGGAAGTAATTTCTTAAATAATTCTTAACATCTACACTTAAACTCTATTCAAGTTCCAGACTCTCTCTTGAATAAATTCAACATTGCTACTTTGTCTAATTTGCCCAGTTATAAAAGACCTGTTCTTTGCTTTCCCCAACTAAGTAAGGTTTACCTCTGGTTAAGTATCCTACAATAAACCCAGAAAATGAATTCCAATTTTATGATTTGAGCTTATGGTGAAGACAAAATGATAACTTGTAAGCCCAGATCGGAGGCAGGCTGCACTTTTTAAAAACAGGAAGACAAAACCAAGGGAAAACTTGGGCCATCTTTAATAAACCAGATCAAATTCAAGCATCTATTATTCTCACATCATTAAAGAGTCTGCTTATGAAATCGAGAAATTTCTTCTGACCTTCTAGTAATTTTTAAACATTAAATACTCTCAGCATGGAATTTACTATTGAAATTTCATCAAACTGTCCAAAATTACTTTGAAAGGTGATGATTATTCTTTTAAATCGAATTTTTAAAGGTTTATTGCCATATGAAATGATTTTTATTATACCTCTTCGTTAACTATTTTTGTGGAGACAGGAACGCATCTTCCTACTAGAAAATATAAAACATTTTAACACAAATTAAACTTTAAAAATAATGGTACACAATGGTACGTATCATAGAAAACATGGATAGTATCTTCAGGTAATTGTGAAAAGATAACTGGAATTGAAGATATAGAAAGTAAACAGGGGCTTCCCTGGTGGCGCAGTGGTTGAGAGTCTGCCTGCCGATGCAGGGGACGTGGGTTCGTGCCCCGGTCCGGGAAGATCCCACATGCCGCAGAGCAGCTGGGTCCGTGAGCCATGACTGCTGAGCCTGCGCGTCTGGAGCCTGTGCTCCGCAAAGGGAGAGGCCACAACAGTGAGAGGCCCGCGTACCACAAAAAAAAAAAAAAAAAACAAAGTAAAAAGAAAGTAAAGAAAGGTGAATGGCAAAGACAGGCATCTGGCTCTATTATCTTCTGAGTGGAGATAGCTCTCAATTGGCCAAGGAATGTGTTGAATAAGTTAGTCCCTCACAATAACCCCTTAAGACTATAAGTGCTTTGTAACACTGTTGTGTTTCTGCCATTTTTGGTTCCTTCTCTCTCATTCCTCAGGCTAATCTTTGCACACAGGGAAAAGAAGCACAAAGAAACGCATGTACTTTTGAAAAGATGATAACTAAAACAAAATTTCTGTTCAAATTACAAAGAAACTTTGGGTTACAATACTTTGGCATTAGAAACAAAAGACTGCAATTACATTACCTTGCCATCATTATAAAGGTTTGGATTGAATCGCACACTATGACCACCAGTCGTCTCTAGATTCACAAGAGGAGGTGAACTGGGATAATCTTGAGGAAAATAGACATCAAACTCAAAGCAGCCATTTGCATAAGGAGTGTCTGCTGGACCAGTTATCAGAACCTAGTATGCACATACAAACACAAAAGCCTGTGTTACTATTCCTAAATGCTACTATTTAGAAAAATAATTCAACATGAAATAAGAACAATCTTCTTACATCCTATATACATCTCTACCAAAATGTGTTAAAAATGAAGTTAAAAGTTAAAAACATACACAGGACTAGGAAACAGTTTTAAATTACAATTAAAGTGATTTGGTTTTGGTGAAAATGGGCTTTTAAAAGAGAGATGCCCAATTGGCAGCAGGAAAGCTTACCTTAACAGCAAATACCTTTTAAAATATTAAGTTACTTTTTTTCTAAGAGCTTTCCTTCATGATCTCTACATTACTGTCAACAATTTGAGATTCTAGATATATTCATTATCATATCTCAAAGGTAAGAGAGTAACTTTCTGCTTCAAATCTTCAAGTTAATGTTTTAAGAAATAGCTTACTTTTTAAAAAAATAAATTAACATTTAAAAAATAAATTTATTTTATTTATTTATTTTTGGCTGCGTTGGGTCTTCATTGCTGTGCACGGGCGCTCTCTAGTTGAGGCAAGCAGGGGCTACTCTTCGTTGCGGTGGCTTCTCTTGATGCAGACAGAGCATGGCTCTAGGCATGTGTGCTTTAGTAGTTGTGGCACATAGGCTCAGTAGTTGTGGCTCGCAGGCTCTAGAGCACAGGCTCAGTAGTTGTGGCACACAGGCTTAGATGCTCCACAGCATGTGGGATCTTCCCGGACCAGGGCTCGAACCTGTGTCCCCTGCATTGGCAGGTAGATTCTCAGCCACTGTGCCACCAAGGAAGTCCAAGAAATAGCTTACTTTTAAATATTTTCTTCTGGGATAATGAGACAAGTGGGTAAGAGGAATAAATGTTTTCACCTAACAACTTATGATAAAAAGGTTCTGAGAGAACAGTAGGTGTGATGTTTCCCTTAGGGTTACTGGTAGTCCAAAAAATAGCAGAGAACCCAACAGTGAGTGTCAGAATTATTTAATGAATTATGTTTGAGTCAATCAACAGATATTTAGTATACAAGACATGAGCAGCAAAGCCTCGGGTCCTGAACAGCTGTGCGTGGAGGCAAGTGGTACTAGAGTCCCATTCTGTGACAACTCTGATTTACATTTTGGGGCTCCAACTTGGGATCCTTTATGTGAGGTACAGCATAATGCTTAACAGTCACAAGTTTGAACTTGTGTGGTCTATTTAGCAATAAAATACTTCCCTAGACAATCATACAATAATCAGCTCTACTGTTTGTAACAAGGAAAAGTGTGATCAATAGGCAGGGTCTATGAGATTTCTACTGAAAATTTATCCAAAAGAGCAAAACAAAAATGCAAACAAGCAAAAAACCTTTTTCAAATCAATGGGTCAATAGTTTTAGCTGTGTATCTAAAGAAGACACAATATTTAATCCATGAATTAAATCAAGTAAAGAAAGGTTCCTCCCACCCCAGGCATCAAATCTTTAAAAATTACTAGCTGCAGCGTCTCTTGGAATTTAAGGGCAGATCACCACAGTGTTAAAACATAAAGCTGCTGGTTTTATTTATTATTGTACTACCATTACTTAAATCATATGAGCCTGTAAATACATAAATTTCCTAGAAAAGAAAAAGAGAGAAAAAATTTTGAAGACTGATAGTATAAAACATGAGAGAAGTACTCTGGATTACAAGGAAGAAGTCCTGTAACTTTTTTTCAACTGACCAGCATTAAATCCTTTGATAGTATGTTCTAAAACTATGACAGGCTGCACACAGCCTTTGTTCAGGGAAGGTATCTTGGTATTTTCTTCTAAATCTTTATTTTGAATAGTACTCTCATCCACATACTCTGAACTAACATTAGAAAAGGACTCCCTTGGGCTTCCCTGGCGGCGCAGTGGTTGAGAGTCCGCCTGCCGATGCAGGGGACACGGGTTCGTGCCCCGGTCGGGGAAGATCCCACATGCCGCAGAGTAGCTGGGCCCGTGAGCCATGGCCACTGAGCCTGCGCTCTGCAACGGGAGAGGCCACAACAGTAAAAAGCCCGCGTACCGCAAAAAAAAAAAAAGGACTCCCTTCACTGATGTCCAAAATGGTCAACAGAATTTTTATTAAATTTATTTAAATTCATGTTATTTCTAGTGCTTTATATGAATACTTGAATAACTGGATTAGCCAGGGAAATAGGAAAAAAAGTTGTTTTTTCTACCTTCATGATGTCAAGTCGCTCCTCATCACAGCGCACAAAAACACTAGAGGACGATGAAAGAGGCAGTGAGGTTGACAGCGTCACAGCTTCCTGTGCAAGGCGGCGGGCTCTGGCAGCACTGTTAGCATCGTTTGCATTTTTCACCTGAGACATGTAGTGGTAGTTTACTTTAAAACCCAATTTCCCATCTTCATCTTCAGAAACCATCTCAAACGTATCTAAAAGAAAAGAAAAAAAAAAAACACTGAAAAAAAAAAAAAAAAGAACCAGAATGGAGGATAGCTGTCATAATAACAAAAAATTACAAATAAACAAATCACTAACCCTTCTTCCCCCACAAAATGGAGAGGACTGCAATGTGGAAGAAGAGCAAACTATAAATGTTTACGTAATACCTACATGTGTGTTAATGCTGCTAGAGCGATGGAATGTGTCATGGAAGCAAAGGAAGAAATCAACTTAAATTTACAATCTGGCAGGCAGATTATATAACATCCAGCATTTAAATCACAATGCAAAGTAGTAGATCATTTATTCTTAAAATGAATGGTATATAATGTTTTTTGCCAAAATATTTCAGAACATGAAATGCCAAAAAGTATTTCATTATATTTCATTTTTAAAAAGAGAATAAGTCTTTATATATTTGCACTGATTTGGAATCAGAAAACAGAAATGACAGGCTGAAGTTTATTTCTGTATTACTTTTGAAATTTAAGTTAATAGGATAAAAGAGGATTATTAGGGAAATCTTTGAAGTACTTTGGCAGAATATAAGTAATGGGTTAATTCTTAACCATTTATTCAGGCAGATTTGGAAGGACTTAAAGTTATGATTTACTTATAAGCTATATGTCCATACAAAATAGAAAGAAAAAAAAGTGGATTTGAACTACATCTCTAATTCAGATTAACCCTACCCCACCAATGGATGAAAACAAAGATATTTAAATATCTTATAAAACTAAATTAAAACCACTTACTGATACAAGGGCAAATACAAAGAAACAATGGTAACTTTTGATCTTGTGTTCATACAATTCTAAATATACAGAAAAACAAGAAAACTACATTATAATTATCATTAATGCAGTAAATTTTACCAAGAACTTACTAAGTGCTAGGTCCTAGGCTAGGCTCTTTCAGTTAAATAATAAACAGGAAAATATATCTGCCTTCAAGAAGTTTATAATCTAGAAAAAAGGGGAAGACCTATGAACAGTGTCATGGGTCTGTGCACTACAAATGTACTGTCTCAACAGACTTCTGAGTAGTTTCTATCAGTGAAGTTGTAAACCAGAGTTATTTCATCTGCTCAACTCTGCTGCCTTTCACATAATACAGGGATACATTTCCTTTGAGTTTTATAAACAGCAATCCACCAGATACATACATGAGCTTATCCCCACGCCTGGAGGAAATTTTTATATCATATATCTATAAGAAAACAGGGTCTTCTAATACCAAAATTTTATTAAAATATACAATCGAAGATAATGGCTAGTTGCTAAAAACCTACATACTGCTTGATTCAGCAATTCCTCTTCTATTAATTTGTCCTATGGAAATAATCCTGGATGTGTACAAATATTTATATGCAATAATGCCCACTGAGATGTTGCAGACGTTACTAAAAAACTGGAAACAACCTAAAGGTCTAGTTATTGGTTAAACAAATGAGAGTACTTTATATGAGAATATTAGGCAGTCAAGGACTTCCCTGGTGGTCCAGTCATTAAAAATCCGCCTGCCAATGCAGGGCACACGGGTTCAAGCCCTGGTCTGGGAAGATCCCACATGCCGAGGGGCAACTAAGCCTGTGCACCACAACTACTGAGCCCACGTTCTAGCCCCTGCTCACCACAACTAGAGACAGCCCGCATGGAGCAACAAAGACCCAGCACAGCCAAAAAAAATTTTTTTTAAATATATAAAGTACTTTAAAAAAATAATTAGGCTTATAAAAAATATTAGGCAGTCAATAAATATCAAGTTGTATAAGAATCATGATATGAGAAAATATTTGATACGTAAGTTAGAAAACGCAGATTACTAAAAAACAACACAACAGAAAACCCGTTATTTTTTCTAAATTATTCTAAAAGTCAATGGATAGCAAAACTCAATTACATTTAAAGTCACGTCCAACTGGCAGAGTTTATGATTTTATGTGATATGAGAGAAGCCTCCTGGCTGGCTAACATTAGTCAAAGGCTCTGGCCTATGACTCTGACAGTTATGACATAAATCTACATTTTTTTTTGGACTCCTACTTTGGTGTTCTTTTTAATATAGTCAATGTCCTTTGGGCTGGTTCTCAAGAATAAAAAAGAGGGACATACAATAATAGTTAATAATGGTCATCAAAATTTGGAATTCTAGTGTTTATTCATAAACCAGCACCTTATGAAGGGTGCTTATATGATCTTTTCATCAGTCCTTACTTGTCAAGAGTTTGGGAATGGGAAAGGCTACATTTTCCAAAGGTATATCCCTTGGAATTCTAAAATGGTAAGAGTAACAGACTTGGTTCAAAGTCCCAGGTCTTGGCTTCCTTCAGGCAAGGATATGCAGACATGGAGGGGTAAAGAAAGAAAACCATTTTCTGCCTGTTTGCTAGACATTTGGCTTTGTTTTTTTCCTGGTTTCTACTGAATCATGATTTCCAAACATAACTATAAACACAGATATAAATTCAGAGATAGAAAGATGATAAAAATTTTTGCATGTGTGTATATATAAACATACATACACACATACATAGAGTATATGAATAATTCATGGTAAAAGCAAGTTTGAAATTCTTTAATTTTACTAGAACACATTTCAATAGCACTATTAAAAATGTAAAATGAGAGCTGAAGAAATAAAGAGTACAATTTCAACTTACCAAACTGTAATTTCTTCATGACAGCCACATATTTTTCTTCAAGTGATTTCAATACTGATAAAGGTTTGGGTTTCATAGCCACCTTCTTTGAATATTCACCTAGTTTTTTTTCTGTTATTTAATATTTCAAGATAAATAACATAAGTATACATTTTCGAAGAGTAAAACAAGAAAACTATTAACTTCTAGAGTTCAGAATTTGCATTCTGAAAAATTACCAAACTCTTCATAATTATCTTCCTATTGTACCATTTTAAAATTAAAAGATTTCTTTCTATTTCATAAAAATAACTAATAGGGCTAAAAAGCTTATCAATTTTAAAGCTTAAATTCTTAAAATGCTAATTAGATTTCATCTATTCAGGCAAAAACAGCAGAAATAAAGCAATAGATGATGAAGAATCATTTATTTCTTCCATTGCTAATATGTGAAAATGCCAATTTCAACTGAATTCTTACACACTATTAATGTACTGTTTTCTATCCAATACAATTGCATTTTTCAATTTCATAACTTTCAGTGGGAAGAGAAATTTATAATGCATGCTGTCAGCCTACCAACAGTCTTAGAAATCATACACAGTAGAGATAAATATTTTAAAATTAGAGACTATACATAATTAGCTTGAAACCCTGACATAGAACAGAATCTTTAAGTAAATAACTTGCTGGAAAACCATTAACATAGAGGGAAGAGAAGGCGGTTTTCAGTAGTAAATGAAACATCTTTGTATCAAAAGAAAAGGAGCATAAAGAGAATAGTGCTGTACCTTGATTTGCTTGCCGCAAACTGGTAGTGGCTGCATAAACAATCTCAGCAGTCCTCTGAATGTCTGGCACCAAAAGAGTAAGTCCTTCTGGCTCTTGATCAGATGCATCTGGTTTTACTCCTGCTTTAACATTTTCCCTTTTAGATCTGAAAAGGTTTTTTTAATATGGAAAGAAATGCAAGGAAAATTAAGATTTTAGTTTTGAAAAATAAATACTTTCATAAATCAGTAACAGTTTAAAAATCAACATGATAGTCTGCATTTCATTTGACATACACATGATATATACCAGGAGTGGTTTAAATTAGATTCCTTTTGAAACCATAGGATAATGCCTAGCATAATAACCAAAGTTTCCGGTAGGTTGTCTCTTCATATGCAAAAACAGACAAGAGTTAAACACTGTAGAAATGTCATACTGTAAAAAGACCCCAATACCTGGTATGTCCTTCGATCCACACCTTTAAAAACATACTTACAGTAACTATGTACCTAGAAGTAGAGAAATCACTTCTATATCTAAAAGTAAAAGATCCTCTGCCTTCTAAGACTTGGGAATCAAAGATCCATAGGTGGTTTTTCAGTTTAATACTATTTGTAGTTCACTTAGAGTATATTAATTTCCAAGGGGCGGAAAAAAAGAAAAATTCCAGAATAAAGTGCAGGTTCACTACTAGGTAACTTAATTTAATGTGCTTCTATACACTGAATCTTTATTTAAACGTTAAGTTTTAGGGCATAATCATTTTAAAGATATTCTTCTGTATTCCCTATTCAGGGTCTAATACAGACTCAAATTAAATTTTCTAGGTGAATGCAGTAGCATTTTATTAACAAGGCTCACTAAAAACAGCAACTAAATATCAATTTCCTTTTTTCTATTTCAACTCTCAGCACGTTTTATTCACATCATCATTACACTACTTCTTAGATACTAAAAATCTACATCTTTGTTAATTCATTAAATAGATAATTTAAAACAAACTGAAATCACATATAAATATAAAGCGTTTAAAATGTTTATGCTAAGGTATGATCTAAACTACGCATCATTCATTTTTCTAGTTTGTACAGCTACTAACAAAAGGACATGGCTATTATATTAAAACAACATTTCACAAAGTGGGCATGGAGCCTTAGAGAACTATTAAAAGACTAACAGAAGATAGAAGAGTCTTTAACAAAATAATATCATGCAATCTATGTCCAAATAAACTGTTCTTTATCACAAAGACAAAAATCTGCTCAGAAGCAATTCAGTGCTTAACTTTAGGTAGATAATAAGAGGTAAATTAAGAAGAGCCACTCAGATGGATAACAAGGGTAACCGGATTTAGTGTTATGCATGAGTCTTGAATTGGCTCCCACAGTGTGAAAATCTAGCATCCACAGATATTTTTATACCACCTCATACACCACCTCACCTGGCAAGAGGATTTAACTTAAGAACCATAATGTGTCACTGGGTTACTGCTTTTTCTCCTACCCTCTCTTATCTTCCCTGATGTATATGTGGGAGTCACAGAGAACACATGGCCAACTCTCATTTGCTACTCAGGAACCACTTGGTAGATGTTTTGCTGTGTATCATATTAGGCATCAACCTCTGTGTGTGAACATGTATACGAACATATATGTTTGCATATGTAAGTAAGGAGAATATAGTGAATGAATGTTTTAAGACTGAAATAGACATTTTACTGCTAGAATCAAATAACATACTGCATCTTTTATAGCTATGAAGTTAAGCTGAGACTACAGTTTAATAGTGAGTCTGACAATTTTTTAAATAAAGATATGATTCTGGTAGACAAGATCAAACAGATTCTCAAATTCTGCATTTACCAATGGCTGTTCACAAACTTTGTGAAACACTGAGAGTCAAGAAAAAACACTTAAGGTGATTGATAGTACCCCCTCTGAATTTATAAAGACTCTCTCTCTCCCCAGTTGCAAATGATTCTCTTCCTGGGGCTTAAAAAAATTCTTAATTAGAAGGGCCACTGAACAATAGGAAAACAACAGTAAGTAGTTTGAGAAAACAGAAGAGTTATGGTTACAGCTATAATAAAATAAAGATGGTTTCCTAAATCTATCATTAGTCAGTTGATCCATTATATTCTCAATAAAGATGTCACTTAAAGAAACATATCTTGCCAAGCAGAGAAGGAAGATTACAGGAGTGAAGCTCATTTTTCCAGAATTAGGGTATTTTCTCCTTGAAGAAACAAGAACCTCTGGCATGGAGAGTAAACTGCCTCAATGCAATTTAGAGCAAGTTACCCTCAGAAAACTACTGATTCTAAATTTCAAGCCCTATTCATGAATACCAATTTCCTAACTCCAGTTTTTAAAAGATGATTAGTAGGAGAAATCTCTATTATTAAAATACTGCAAATAGGATAAAAATTTTTGTTATTTTTGACCACAAAATTTTTAAAATGTTTAAGAATTGTGCAAAAAAATCCACAGAAATTTTAAAAACAGCATTTTTTACACCAAATGCGTAAAAGAAATAATCACATACATCTTGAAGATAATGGCTGAATCATAAAGCAGACATAATTAGACCTTTACAGCAGGTTCTAACGAGAATTTTTTATGTGGATAGTCTTTTTGAAAAAACATACAGCAGAAAAAGGAATAATCTTCAAAAGGTAAAAGTACTTCAAATATATGAAGAACACACACTACCTGCCTGATGATGACTACAACTAGTCATTGTCTGACATTAAACTACAGACAGCAGTCTCTTTTCTATAAAAGCTGCAGGTTACTGTCAACCCATATGTAGGCCCAGCTCATGAAAAAAGGCCATACCTTAGCTCACATCCTGAAGTCTGTGTGAAAAGCTATTTGAGTTCAAGGCACCTAGCTGGAAGTAGGTCTTTGAGACTGACAATGGATCCAACATGGTAAAAGCAATCAGCGACGGCCGCTACCATGGTATCCGCTGCTTTGTGCATACGTTGAATCTGGTTGTGATCACTGCCCTGAAGAAATACGAGGAATCAACTGAAGTTTCTACTATTGCACAGAATTATCTGCAAACATTTTCCACTATGCTGTGAATTCCAACGACACAGCTAATAAATTAAGCAAATTTTGGCTCTGTGACATATAATCTAAACTAGGATGTGAGCAGAATGGGCAAATCTTTCTTGTGAAAACAAAAAGAAAAAAGAAACCCATAACTCAACATTCAGTTATATTGAACTGCTTCTTCTAATTCTACCACCCACATTAAGTTGGATATTTGTATGACTACAAGATATCAGAATTATGTTCTCTTATAATCTATAAACTAAAAACAGCTTAATACAACTATTTTCTTGGTTGGACATTAGGAAAGACCACTTCAATCCCCTGCACTCCTAATACTAAAATCAAAACTATCAAGCTGTTGAAATAAACATTTAAAAAGCAGAGCCACATTGAAGAAGTAATCAGGACACCATGTGCTGAAATGTCCAGATTCAGAAGTATTAAGAATTAGTGTCTTAGAGGAAGATTCTAAAACTACAAGAGAATGAAACTTCTATATTTACCTATAAAACAATGCACCATATCCACAGTTCTAAAGCTCTTTGCCAGGAATTATAGTTTAAAAAAAATTAAAAGTAAAAGTAAGCAGAAAGATTTTTTAAAATATTACTGTGGAGAATTATTTGCTTCTAATGTCTATAGAAAACACGAAAATAATTTTTGAAATGCACTACTAAATGGGATAAGACCTTTGTAAGATGAATGTTTTCCATGCTTATTTTAAAGCTTAGTTTTAAACTTTAGATTCCCTTTTGTTTTTACTTAAATTCTTTCCAAATGGAAGTACTGGTTTTAGTTTTCAATATGATTTAAATGAAAGTAGAAAATAAAATCTTCTTTGTCTTAAATGAAGCATAAATGAGCAATAGGAGAGAAGGGAATATTCAAAACAGAGGTATGAGAAGCCTTTGAAAATAAAACCTTGATTTTTAGATTAGATAAAAATATAATAGTTTTCCAGTCAGATTAAACATCACAGGACAAATACGGCACTGTGTGCTGCTGTGGAATGGAGTTGCCACAAGTAATATGCTTCACCAGGGGACAATCCAACCGGGGCTAAGAGATATTAAAACAAATGTTGGCACTGCTGTCTCCACCACCAGGTAAAAAAGGTTGACGAACCACTGAACTTGTTCAAGGTCATCACAAAAAGAAACTTAAAAAATATATATATATGGTTGCAACAAATGCTTCTTGTCTAAGAAATCAGGCCTTTTTCACTTTGTAGGTTTGAGAAACAGAGGAAAAAGAAAAGATAGGAAATGTTTTTCCAATGAAAACAAATGTAGGAGGACTGGAACTGAAATTCTTTCTCAACTGAAGCCCTAAATGAACTAACTTAAAGGAGTTAAAACAAGAGAGTTTGATAGAGAATATGCCGTTTAAGAAGTAAACCAACTAATCTTATTGCTTAGCTGGATAAAAAGGAATTGGGTATTTCTACAAGACAATTCAGTTATTTTTAAAACTGATGAACTTTGCACCGGAAGACACTTTGGGATAGCTAAGGGAAAGGGCAATCAAGGATGCTTACTTTAATAATGCTATTAAAGAGAAGTTCAATGTTGAGAACACCTTACACTCAACAGAGTCATTTGTGTCACGTCCTTATTAGCAATTAAGATTATCTGATTGGCGGCAAGTGCCTTTTTCAAACTTTTGGTGAAGCTATCAAATACTAAATATACAAAATATGATTATTTGTCTACTGGAGTCGAGCAGGAAGAGTCTGCACAAAAGATCAAGGAGAAAATATCTGCCTTTGCTCCAACTCCAAGGAGGCTACGAAGTGCCACACTTACTCAAAAGTGAAACCAAACTACTATGGCTGTACTTTGACTTCATTTTGAGGTTGAAATGACCAGCAGATGAATTTCACCAAGAATGGTACTTAAAATCTGAAGGGCTCACATTTTCACACTGCGATTATTTTGTGGGCAACAAAATGAATTTTCACACTAGGTAATTATATTTCAAGTGGAAACAATACATATATAAAGGTTTGAAGTATTACGCTACCGATGCCACAAATCCCTTTATTAATGGAGGTGACAGAGTTGCTTTCAAGTTCTTTCTTTTTTAAGAATCTAAAATAAAATGCTGATCGACAACTGGTCATAAACAGGCAGGAGTTGTTTTTGCTATTTGTTATTTAAATATCGAGTTTTGCTAATAAACTCTTTAATTTCTTCTTGACAAGGGAGTTAAAGATATTACAAATATAGGACATACTAAGATAGTAACAAAATTCAGGAGATGGAAAACAATAGGGTGTTTAGTGGGGTGGGAAGAGGCTTCTCCAGCAACATAGAGAAAATAATTATATCTCCAACACACCACCCTAGTCTATGCAAGTAGACACCAAATCAGCTTGAAAAGACAGTAAAGGAAAAATACATACATCAATAACTAAGAAATTTTCAGAGGAAATGTTTTTATTCTTTTGAGCAAAAAAAAAAAAAAAAAATCAAATGGGTAAAGCTGACTTAATCCTCATTTAAGTGATAATTACATGAAGTTGCTACCAGCTCATGTTCTACAGACCACAAAACACAGTTTGCCTTACTTAGGTGACCTTAGTGATCTAGTAATTATTACTTAGGCACAACTCGAATGGCTATGCATATCTAACGAAATATGCTGCCTTTTAACATCTTATCATAGTGTTAAAAAAAATTCTTCAGGGGAGTGAAAAAAGATAAGCATAAGAAAATATAAGAAAAATTCTGTAGAATCTGCATTCTTATATATACTTTTTTAATTATCAAAAGCAAAATTTTCAATTAAAAAATTTTACTTGTCAACATTAAAAATATTTATGTATCCTAAATTTCCAAAGCCAAATCAGAAATAAGTTCACACTTCAATTTCTAATTATTCATTGATGCATAAATCCAATTGTTCTTTGGAAGTTAAGTTCAATTTAGTAAATAAATATACTTGATTGGGACATTAGGAAATCTGAGGTCTTATCATAGCTCTCTGCCACTAAGCACGAGACCTTGGAACAAATCACAGTATTTATGGACCTTGTTTTCATCATTTATAAAAAGGGGGATATGAACTATCTGAACTCTTAAGAGCATTCCTTATAGTTCTAAAACCCTGTAGATATTATGGGACAGGTTACTTATCGTGAAGTGCCCAGAAAGGTTTACAAACTAAATCTTACTTAGCAAGAGACTTCAAATTCAGCAATTAAGATTGCTTGAGATTTTGTCAGAAGTAAGATAGTGGAAACCATCTTGAAACATAAAGCTCATCTAATGCAATCTGACAAGGAATAAATAATCATTTTATATGTTATGCTACTGAGGTAGAAGTATTAAGTCAATTTATAATTTTTAATGAGTTTATGTTTGTTAATCACTTAAATAATAGAATAAGCTGTACTTTGGTACTTGATCTAAGTGTTTTTCAGGAATCAGCTAAAGCTGAAGTCTAGCCATTACACAAGCATGTCACCTTAGTGATCAATGAACAATTTTGGTAAAAGGTAGCAATGGGGTATAAAAATAGAAGTATCTAGACTATGGGTCAATCGTCTTTTTTTTTTTTTTTTAATTATTTATTTGGCTGTGCTGGGTCTTAGCCGCAGCATGCAGGATCTTTAGTCACTGTATGTGGGATTTAGCTCCCTGACTAGGGATTGAACCCAGGCTCCCGGCCTTGGGAGCATGGAGTCCTACCCACTGAACCACCAGGGAAGTCCCTCTTTCTTCATAAATGTTGTTTTTGATAATGAACACTACAGGCATCAGGAAAGTGGGGAGCTAAATCCCAGATTTATTACCTATTAGTAAGTTTTAAATGTTAAATTCTAAGTAATAGTTTCATTCTTTGTAGAATAAGAATATTTTCTTGTCTACCACACAGAGCAGAAAAAACTAGTAATACACATCTAAGAACTTCTGAAACTCTATATCCTACACAAAAGTTAGGTTATAATATTATTCCTTGTATTTTTTACACAGCTATATGCTACTATATATTTATTATAACTTTTCCCACATTTAAAGCAGTTTGGCTTATTCTTCAGAAACAAGAAGGGAAATCAATAAAAACATAGAGGCTGGAACATAAATATTATACTAATCAAAATTATTTCAAACTGACAGAACAAAAGGAATTCAGAAAATACTTTTGTCTTTTATCTGCCTAAGTCATTATCTGACAGTTAGAAAAATTCATTTTTACCAGATTTTTTTTTTTTTTTTTGCAGTAGGCGGGCCTCTCACTGTTGTGGCCTCTCCCGTTGCGGAGCACAGGCTCCGGACCCGCAGGCTCAGCGGCCATGGCTCACGGGCCTAGTCGCTCCGCGGCATGTGGGATCTTCCCAGGCCGGGGCACGAACCCGTGTCCCCTGCATTGGCAGGCGGACTCACAACCACTGTGCCACGAGGGAAGCCCCATTTTTACCAGATTTTGATCTCTCATAACTGGCATAAAATTAAGTGGTAGTGACCTTGGACTTACGTGCAGTAAACATCTAATCACAGGCTGTCTTCGGCATGTGTCTAACAAACACTGCTTACACCTTTATACATCCTTTACCTCCTACTTTTGTATCAGGGTGTCATTCTCACATGCGCTCTCCCTCGCCCCCTGCCCCAGCCTCTCTCTTTTGGCCCCTAGGGAACTATTTCTTCCACTGCTTGTAGATATAAAAACTAAAAGTATTAAACACAAAAATCATCAAATTATAAAACTAAAAAAAAAAACACAAAGTAAGGCTTTTTGGATAAAATAAATGAAAAACTGGTTTTTTTCTGCATTCGGCAAGAAAGAAAAGTGTCAATATTGCTATACTGAGGGCACTTGAAAAACGGAACATTTATGGTAATAAAGTTTTCAAAAACTATGCAAGGGAGTGAATTCTACTTATCCTTCATAGACAAATGTTAAACTTTTTGTTCTTCGTGTCTATTACAGCAATAGACAGGCAAAAGAATTTTATTGTTTTGGAGGTCCTCTGATCTTTTTATTGCAGTGATTATTAAGGTGGCTTCTGAATAATTTCTCTGTAATAAAGTAAATAAGCTACTTAATATTAATGAGGCAAACGAAGTTAAATAGAAACAATATTTAAATCAACCATTTCCTATTTTTGTTCAAATTATTATAAAAAATTTCAACTGAACAAGAAAAAAGTACAAAATTTCCATATGATAGCATCATGAAATGTCCCAATTTCGTTTAAATTTTAAGTGATAGATGATGTTAGAAAATGGCCTAAGTAGAAAATTACATTTAACATTATAGGTACATTTAAGGTATGTTTTCAAAATGGTATAAAACCAGTGTACAAAACATGCTATTATATACTTAGAAAAAAATTAATTTCTGAAATAGTCCTCGTAATTATCTAAATGTTATCTGTTTCAGACAAAAGTTGGAAAGTGCTGAATGTAAAAATTCTCTATTTTGAAGCAATACACTTTTGCCTAGTCTTTAGTTAGGAATGTTTCCCTGACTTAATATAAATATTTACTAATAATTAGCCAACAGCAATATTAATCAGTTTATTTATGTTAACCATTAGACTCAAATTGACTCTAAGCAGTTACTGCCAATTGTGAATCTTGAGAGGACTTATTAGGAGAGGTGGTAGACAGTAAAATATAGAATCATGAGTAAAAGAATATTAAAATATCATCATCTTTAGGAAGTTCTTAAAGCAATTTGTACAGTAAGTATTTAACAACTTTTTAAAGACAGACTAAATCACTCCTAGGTGCCACCTTACCATGTCAACAGGTTAGTCTTGCCAGGAAAGATGAACATAATAAACTAGAAGTATATACATTTATTCCTTGAATAGTGCTCTGGTTTACACTAATACCAATCCCATCAGAATACTGTAATTATCTGTCACCAAACTAATCCTCATCCACAGGAGAGTGAGGATGAGAATCAAAATACCACTCTAAATTGTAGCCACATTAAAACAAAAGCAAGGCTAGTCTGGTTTCTGCTAACTTTCGTTTCTCCCAATTAAGCACAGATAAAAGGGGGAAGGAGAGTAAGACAGTCAATGGACATACATCATCCCATTTCTTCTCCTTTTTAATTTTGTTAGTTTATATTTGCAAAATGCCATTACTTTTAGAGGACTTGATATATCCTATTAATAAAGTTTCCCGAAGCGTGAGAAAACATTAAGTGATAATTAGACATGGTATTAGTTAACTGAAGAGTGAGAAAACTAGTCTCTTTCCAATGAAAAGAAAGGTCTCAGTAAGCCTTTGGTAATTTCTTAGCATTGTTAAATCTTCCTTATTAAAACACAAAACGGGTCTGGAGTCAGACACTAACTTTTTTTTTTTTTTAATATTTATTTATTATTTATTTATTTTTGGCTGCATCAGGTCTCAGTCGCAGCACATGAGATCTTTGTTGAGGCACGCAGGATCTTTCATGGCGGCACTTGGGCTCTTCGTTGTGGTGTGTGGGCTTCTCTCTAGTTGTGGCGTGTGGGTTTTCTCTAGTTGTGGCGCAAAGGCTGCAGGACGCATGGGCTCTGTAGTTGTGGCGCATGGGTTCCAGAGTGCTTGGGCTCTGTAGTTTGCAGCACGTGGGCTCTCTAGTTGAGGTGCACGAGCTCAGTAGTTGTGGCAGACAGGCCCAGTTGCCCTGCAGCATGTGGGATGTTAGTCCTCTGACCAGGGATCAAACCCACGTCCCCTGCCTTGTAAGGTGGATTCTCTACCACTGGACCACCAGGGAAGTCCCAGGCACTAATTTTTTAAATTTAGTTTATTCACTTTTAGACTTATCTTCTATTTATGGCAAATGATACTGGTCTGTCTGATATGTTAGTATACTGTGAAGTTTCCTCTTTAAATAAAATGTTTGGTTAAAAAAGAACATCTGATCTAAAGAAAGATTCTAGCAAAAACATGGGTGGTATAAGGTTTGAAAGTTCTTCCTCATAAATGCTGAGGCTCTTCACTCTAACAAAGAATTTCTACCAAGAAAAATTTCCTTCAGTTTTCAACCATGAAAATGGTTTGGTTTATTTTGATCTGATTAATAAAAATCCCATTATCACATGATACTCTTTTAAGATGAATTCTAAAATAATATAGACAAAAGGCTCCAGAAAAATTAAATCTAAAGCCTACTTACTATCATATAAGTTTTCCACATATACAATTTTGGCTGGATGACAGCTTTAAGGAAATAGAAGAATTGTATGAAAATGAATGTAGTCTCACCCTGTCATTCCTAAACCTTAATATAAAAGATTTTAGATTCTCTGCTAATGATTCTGAGCCTCTGTCAAGCCAATAGATGATTGTTTTCTGTCTTCAGTAAAATAACCTAGTAGCATTAGTACTGGAGAACTTCTGCGTAGGATTACAGACTTCAGATTCTGGTATGTTAACAAAGGAAACCATGCTCCGAAAACCATTTATTCGATAGCACTTACACTTTATTGAAGGAGATCCCCAGGGATAAATCCGCAGTCACTGATACTAACACATAGGCAGAATAATGTAGTTAATAAGTAATTTAAAGCCTGAGTTATATTATTTCTTTTTTAAAGTCAAACATCTGAAACATAGACAGTATTTCTACCTAGGAACTAACTTTCTTTTAAGTCCATAATTTTAGAGCAAGAATGCTAATAGACTCAAATCCTCAGTCCCCAGAATGGCAGGATGGGAGAGGACACAAACAGCTCAACTGTCAAGATAGAAAGGATGAAAATCTCTTCCATGGCAATTTAGTCTTGTTCTAACTCCCACCCTAACCATTCAGGTACACTGCAAGACAATCTTTTTATAATGCAGATCTGATTAGATCTCTGCTGAAATCCTTTCAATGGCTCATCACATTTAAGAGTAGGTAACTATGAAGTTCTTCAAGCCCCTGCTTTCCTCTCTAGCCTCATTTCCCACCCCTATTTCTCACCCAAAGGACACCCAGGCACACCAAACTTCTTTATTCTCTACATTTTGCTGAATACTTGATGCTTTCTTTTACTCCTAACATTCTTCACACAGCCTGGTATATCAGGCCCCTGCTCCTCTTTATTTAGCCAATTCTTATGTATTCTTTGGGCTTCCAAATCTGGGTTGATCCTCCAGTAATGTTTTAAACTTCTAATATGCCATGTACTGTGTTATTAAAACTGCCTAGTTATTGTTTCCCCCATAATCTGTCAGTCCCTTAGAAAAAGACCTAATTTTCTTGTTATGCTCTCATGAACATTCAATAAACATCCGTTAAATGAACAAATCAGTGATGCTCTTGTGACCACGCCAGATATCACCTATCTGAATATAAGCGCAAGTTTCTAAAACACAAATTAGATAAAAGCAAAGTAAATGATCTGCCTTTTCAGCTTCTTAATGATATTTTCCTATTTCCTCTTATAGAAGGTTTCAGGCTTGGAGGGGAGAGTCAGTTAACCTATATAATCTCTATCATTCTTTGAATTTTGGGATCAAAATTAGTTGGGTTTAAGCATTGTCCTCAAGATAGGGTACTTTTTTTTTTTTTTTTTGCGGTACGCGGGCCTCTCACTGCTGTGGCCTCTCCCGTCGCGGAGCACAGGTTCCGGACGCGCAGGCTCAGCGGCCATGGCTCACGGGCCCAGCCACTCCGCGGCATGTGGGATCCTCCTGGACCGGGGCACAAACTCACATCCCCTGCATCGGCAGGCGGACTCTCAACCACTGTGCTACCAGGGAAGCCCAAGATAGGATACTCTTAATTGGATTATTCCAACCAGTAAAAGTAAACTTCCTCTTTAGATTTGGGCAAAACGTTTTAATTTCTTTCATCCAAAAAAGCTAAAAATTTTAAGTATAACATATACAGAAGAAATAATATCAATGTAAATCATTATATGTAACCACAATTATCATCCAGAGACCTGCAAATTACATAGAAAATCTATCTTTTCTTTATCTAATATGACAAAATTGTGCTATGTTAAATTTTCATTTGGAGGGAAAAAACTGCATGCCTTTTGTGTATTCCTGGCTTTTAGAAAGAAAAAAAAAAGTAACAAATAAGAAATGAGAAGAAGAAAACAAGGCAATACAATAATATACATAAACATAATTAGTAAACTAGTACTTGCTTTCTTGCTTAAAAAAAAAAAAGAAAAACCTATACTAAATAGATGTACTCTATCTAGCCTTACCTATTTTTCCCCTGAGCCCCCAGGTGCAGATGTGGCCAGGACATCCCAGGGAATCACCCACAGTCAACGCATCCCCCCCACCTGCCTTATTTCTTACTGAGAGAAAAAGAGACAAAAATAATGCAAAAATGTTCTGAGCTGGGGAACACCTACACATTATTTTTAAAGTCATAACTCCAAATCCTGATGAAGCACTAAAACACATCCTAAAAGTGATATGTAAACAGAATGTAATTTGCCTTGACCATCCTCTTCTCAGAGTATCCTGGGTTTTGTTTTTGTTTTTAAATACAGTTGGGGATCAGGTAGAGGGGAGGGGGGAGGGGGAAGCTTTGCATATTGAAACAGTGTTAAAAATAAATTTATAAAGATGTTTAAAAAAAAAAATAAATAAATAAATTTAGACCAATTTCTGTGGGTATAAACTTTACAGGAAATTGGACTATACTGTTCACTGTATTAGAGTTCTAGTCTGATGAAAATACGAAAAGAAATACACTTAAGTTTTGACAGGCCGGAAAAGAGTAGATTTCCCCCTCTTTCTGTGAAGTGGAAAGTGAATTCTCAAGGTGCCAAACCTTGATAGGAAAGTAGGGATGTTACAACATGTATGTCTTTGCTGGCTTCTTTTTGTAACAGAGGCTGTATTCTACACATACATAAAAAAATAACAGATATCATGAGGAATCTTGATGAAGAGGCACATTCAAACCATAATACAAAACTCTCTTTAGTGCTTGTCAGTAAAATAGCTTTAAAATATAGTTAAACTGCACAGGGTCACTGTAAAGATAAAATAAAAAAGGAAATGATCTCTGTGAACAGTCATTATGATCTTTATGTGCATGTTTTTTTTTTCAATTAAAAAAAATTAACTAATTTATTTATTTTTGGCTGTGTTGGGTCTTCATTGCTGCGCGTGGGCTTTCTCTAGTTGCGGCGAGTGGGGACTACTCTTCGTTGCAGTGCGCGGGCTTCTCATTGTGGTGGCTTCTCTTGTTGCGGAGCACGGGCTCTAGGTGTGTGGGCTTCAGCAGTTGTGGCTCAGGAGTAGTGGCGCATGGGCTTAGCTGCTCCGCGGCATGTGGGATCTTCCCAGACCAGGGCACGAACCTGTGTCCCCTGCATTAGCAGGGGGACTCCCAACCACTGCGCCACCAGGGAAGCTCCCTACATGCATGTTTTGCTGGTACAAAATTTAAAAGTTTGAAGTGTCATTTTTTCTTGGTGAAAGATTTTAAAGAATTTTTTTTTCCAGGTAACCAAGTTGAAAAATAAAGAGCTCCTGTTAACTGAAACTCAGTTATCCTCTATCCGCAATTAAATTTTTGTAGTGGTTCATTAATACATTTCATGCAGAAGTTTAATTTTTAAGAAACTGTACTGCATGTTATGTGAACAGGATATACATTAAGAAAAGCAGCAAAAACGGCACTCTAGGTCTACAAATTCCATTCACTTAGCTCAGATAGAAAATCAGACCTTTAGTCTGATGATACCACACTATTTTTGTACAATTATGTTAGCTACCTAGGTTACCAGTTAGAAAGATTTTTGCCATAATGAAGGATGGGACCAAAGATAATATTATTTTCTTCTCTACAACATAAAAAAGTCTCACACTATGAAAGAAAATATACCTTTACATTTTCCCTCCCTGGTAAAAGAGTATGAACCTACAGCTTTTTATATCGCTACCAACTGGGTCTTCTTTAATCTCTTCTCTAATTCATGTTTCTTACTGCCTGGCAGTGAGCCACTAGTTTTTAAAGTGATATTGACAGTACAATAAAGCTAAAAGAGTCAGAATAATCTGAGGAGCTGATTTCTTCTGAAAAATGAAAGCTGACAAAAACTATTCCTCCAATGACCAATTCTCTGCCATCATTTGATGTATACTGAGTTTCTCAAATTTTAGGCTACTAAAAAAATAAGTGAGAACAGGTAGGACAAATATATTGCAAAGATGGTAAAGAAGATTAACTGATTCAAAAGACCACTAACAAAGAAATAAGCTTCCTCTAGCCTAATTCTGAATGTTTATGCAAACATCAGAATTTATGCCATCTTTAAGTAAAACTGACAACCATTAAACAGATTCTGCTAAGAGAATGAAAAAGGTTACCAGGAAAAGGTTTTTAAAAAAGTTTTTGATAAGAGGACTCATCATCTGATTTCTAGCAAGGTATAAACTTAACCAAAGATTCATTTAAAACTTCAATTTTCCACAAAGATAAAATACTAACTTTACTATAACTTCAACAAATAAATACCAAATACTCTACCTTCTAAAAAACATTATAGCATGAATTATAACATACGTATCAAAATGAAACTAGTAATTCCTAAAGCCAACAGTTCTAATTCTATGAATCTACTCTGCAGAGATTTCTGCAAGTCCCAAAAGATGTATGTCAGAGGTTATTACAAATTAGAAATAACCCAAATGTCCACTAATAGATGGTTAAGTAAAATACAGCATCTATATACAATGCATAATCAGAAATATTAAGAACAGTATCAGCAATATGTATTTACTGAGAGTGAAGGTGTCTTTCACCTCAATATTGAGTAAAACTAGCATCTATCTGTATAATAGGTACAATGTGATAGCATTTAAGAAAAACTCTATCTATAGCTATAAGATCGCATAGGGCGACGTCTGGTAAGCCACTGTTAATAAACGTTTCTGAGTGTAGGATTTGGTGGCTACTTTTTCTTTGTAGTTTTATTTACTGCTTGTGCATATGTTTGTTTAATTAGCATACATCATTTTTAAAAAACCAACAAAGCTATTTTTAAAAAGATAGTAAAAGCCAAGGTCAAAAGAAATGAACAAAGTATAGTACCTTAAACGGTTGGTGTAGGTATCAACACAGGTCTTCATTTTGGCTAATAATGTACCAACAGAAGTTTGACACTCTGACTGTTCTTCTTCCTCTTCACCATTCTCTGCAGAAAGAGGCAACAATAGGGGCACCATGCACGTACAAGAAGCAATGGCCCGGAGCAATTCTAGCAGAGCTCGATAGAGTGGCACATGTCTTGCCATGTCGAGAACTGTAAGAAGGAAGAAGGGGAAAGCATAAAATGAGCGGATGTGCAATATAAAAGTAAGTCCACAGCAATGTAGCTTCTACTTGGATCTTAAGATTAACTGCTTGGTTCGTAAGTGGACTAAAGTAGATGTTCATGAAGCACCAATGTACAAAGTATAAGAGGCACTTTTAGGGAACAAAAAAAAATGAAAATGGCAGAGTTGGGGAGACAGCAAGAAATGTAATTAAGTAACTATTTAGTTATATCACACATAAAAACGATTAAATAGTCCAGATAATACATTATGGCAGTAAATACATTTACTTATTTACTTTTTTAAAAATTTATTTATTATTTATTTTTGGCTGCATTGGGTCTTTGTTGCTGCATGCGGCTTTCTCTAGTTGCGGCGAGTGGGGGCTACTCTTCGTTGCGGTGAGCGGGCTTCTCATTGTGGTGGCTTCTCTTGTAGCGGGGCACAGGCTCTAGGTGCGTGGGCTTCAGTAGTTGCAGCATGAAGGCTCAGTAGTTGTGGCACACAGGCTCAGTAGTTGTGGCGCACGGGCTTAGTTGCTCCGCAGCATGTGGGATCTTCCCGGACCAGGGCTCGAACCTGTGTCCCCTGCATCGGCAGGTGGATTCTTAACCACAGCGCCACCAGGGAAGCCCTAAGCTGTGATCTTATCCCAGTTATAAAAAGCAACAAACAATATTAATTAATCCTAAAAATTAATCTGACCTCTATAAAAAAGAAAAATACTTAGTGTTTTAGATAGTGTGTTCATTAAGAGGTAGAAGATTATTTCCCAATGTTATTAAATAATGTATAGTTATAATACTTTCCTCAGAATTTGCTGTTTCTCCTTACATTCTTTTGAATGGAGTTCTATGAATGTAATTTATGCTCCGTATTACAATATTACCTCCAACTAATCCACACTTCACTGTTAAACATTCTATTCCCAGAAAAATAAAGCCAACTATAAGAAAGCATAGTTGTTTTTTTTTGTTTTTGCAGTACGCGGGCCTCTCACTGTTGTGGCCTCTTCCGTTGCGGAGCACAGGCTCCGGACGCGCAGGCTCAGCGGCCATGGCTCACGGGTCCAGCCGCTCCGCGGCATGTGGGATCCTCCCGGACGGTGCACGAATCCGTGTCCCCTGCATCGGCAGGCGGACTCTCAACCACTGCCCAACCAGGGAAGCCCAGCATGTTTTTTTATAATATAGTAAATAACATATATTCTTACATTAGAAAAGCAGTAATATAAATTACCTGCTAAATCACATCACGTTAAGTAATTCTAAACATTAAAGTGACAGAGGGTTATTATGTATACACAAAAACTGTCTTAGGGGTTTAATAACAGACACTTTGCCAGGATAACAATCAATGCGATTGAAAATGAGGCAATATTGTGTTCTTATTATAAGACAATAAACTTGGAGAATTAAATCTAAAATGTTCTGAGATATAAACTATTTGATCCAAAGAATATAAGAAATGATTTGACATAGGAAAGAACTTGCATGAAGAACTTGCTCAAGACTGTATAATCAGTGAAGTGGAGCAAGCAGGATGCACACACAGGTCATCCAGTTCTGAAGTCCAGACACTTAACTACTAAAATATAATGGCACTCAATCGTCACAATTTCAGAAAAAAACACTAACATGATTTACCAACAGAGAGGAAAAACAAGTGTTTTAGGCATGGGAAAAAATTTAATATGGCCTGAAATTCCTCCTAACAGGTTCCTTAAAGCACACTAAAAAGTGCTAGATGCCTTTAAGCTTTAATCTGTATAGTTCATAATCTTAAATATTTTCAACATACCTTACAGCATAGTCTCAAATTTAGCTTTCTACTACAACATTCAAATGGTAAAATAAGAAATTTCCCTCTTCATATAATTTAATTCTCTAGAATCTTTAAGTGGCACTTGTTATTAAAAAAAATTAAAACTCTAAGTAATCCAAGCAAAATCACAAAATCATTTCCCGATGAATTATTTATAACTTTCAAAATCAACTTATTGAGGCACAACTTACAATCAATAAAATGCACTAATTTTAAGTACATATTCAATGATATCTGACAATATACACTCCTGTGTAATCACTGCCAAAATGAAGATACGTAATATTTTTACCATCCCAAACACCTTTGTAGTTAATCATCGTCCTCTGGCCAGCTTCAGGCAACCACTCCTATGCTGTCACCGTAGAAAGCAGATAAGCAACAGAGAAAACCAACAATGCCAAATCGGTTCTTTTTTTTTTTTAAACATTTTTTAAAAACCACTTACTTATTGATTGATTGATTGCCACACAGTGCGGCTTGTGGGATTTTAGTTTCCTGACCAGGGATTGAACCCGAGCCCTCGGCAGTTAAAGCACAGAGTCCTAACCACTGGACCGCCAGGGAATTCCCCCAAATCAATTCTTTAAAAATAAATAGCAAATCTCAATAGCCCCCTGTCAGTTAAAAAAAATTGAATTCTTACTTAAAATCCTTTTCATTAAAAAGCTCCATATGGCTTCACAGGTAAATGTTATCAAACACTTAAAAAACACATACTTTTTTTTTTTTGGCCCCACCACGTGACTTGTGGGATTTTTGCTCCATGACCAGGGACTGACACACCCCCCACCCCCACCGCCCCCCACTAACCCGGCTGTGAAAGCACCTAGTCCTAACCACTGGACCACCAGGGAATTCCCTAAAAAACACATACTATTAATTGTATGTGGTCTACTTCAGAAAACAGAGGAAGTGGTAACAACTCATTTTATGAGGACAAAATTAACCAGATACCAAAATAAGACAAAGACATTACCAATAAAAAAAAGAAAGAAAAGAAAAAAGAAACTACAGATGAGTATCCCTCATGAACACAGAAACAAAAAAGTAAAATAAATCACAACCAAGTGGCTTTTATTCCAGGATTGCAAAGTCGACTTTACATTTGAAAAATCAATGTAATTCACCATATTAACAAACAAAATAAGAAAAGCCATATGATCATCTTACCAGATCTAAACAAAGTATTTAATGAAATTCAAAATCCATTGATAAAACTCTAACCAAACCAGAAACAGAAGAAAACTGCCTCAAGCTGATAAAGGGAATCTAAAAAAAACCCTACATCAACCACAGTATTTAATGGTGAAAAGACTGAACACCTTTCCCCCAAACTGACAACTTCTGCAAGATCTAAACAGTACAATAAGAAAAAAAAAAAAAATCTTTTAAAGAAACAAACAAAACTCGTATAAATTGGAAAGAAGAAATAAAATTGTCTGTCTTTAATGTTCATGGCACAATTATCTTTCTATACAGAAATCCTAAGGAATGTAGCACAACTACTGAGCTGCACAAGGTAGCAGGCTATCAGGTGAATAAATAAAAATCAACTGTATTCTTATATACTAGTAACAAGAAAATAAAATTTTAAAAAAGTATAATTTACAATAGCATAAAAAATGAAATTGGGATAAATTTGACAATTTCAGAAGTATAAAAACACTGCTGAGGCTCATTAAAGGAAATTTAAGCAACTAGATATACAATGCTCATAGAAGACCCAATATTGTTAATAAGTTAATTCTCTCCAAATTCATGTACAGATTGAATGCAATTCCAATCAAATTTCCAATGGGCTTTTAGTTGGGGGGTAGAAACTGACAAGATGACTCATATATATGGAAATGCAAAGGACCTAGAGAGTCAAAATAATTACAGCTGAATTTTGTTTGCCATAAGATTACAAATTCTGCAATTAATGCATCTTAAGAGTTAAGTAAACTTTATAAATATTAACTGGTCAAATGCTTGCCTTTTTTGAAACTATCTAGTAGGACAAAGGAACAAGAAACAAACAAATTTACAATGATACTTTGACTAATAAAATCTCTGAGAGTAGAAATCCTCTAGGTAAAAACAAAACAAAAATATTTTGCAAATCATGCAAAGCCTAATTGTTTAGCTGAATACCTATGACTGACAAAAATACTTCCATGTAGAATTTCTATTCATTCTAGCCCACATAAAAGTTACAAGGGCTTGGGTATATAATCGCTGATGTCCCAACACCAGCCTTTTACTCTTCTCTCCAATTCTGGTAGAAATAGCTAATCTGTGTAAGTTCCAAATATTTTCATACTCTCATCTTCTATTACCAATCTGTCTGTTCATACTTCTAGCTATACATGCTAGATATAATGTTACTGATTACTATTTCTGGATGGTGGTCCATGAGGTAATTTATGTTAAAATTTATTTTTACTTTCTCCTTTGTGCTTTTAGGCATTGCTTAATACTTATAGCCTGCATAAAACGACGTCTTAAATTTGCTTTAAAATAACCTATTATGTGTATATATGTATGTGTTTGGAAAAAATGGGTTAGTGAGCATGTAACTGAAAAGCATGGCCATATGTTTATCTGATGAAGCTGGTGACGGAACTCAAAGGGGTTCATTATGCTACATTCACTAGTTTTACATATTTTGAACTTTTACATAATAAAAAATTTTATTAAATTGTCATGGTCATTAAAGACAAAGTTGGAGGAATGTTACAAACTGTAGAAGGTGGAAAAGGTTACAAAATGATCCTAGATTAAATTTTGGACAAAAAGCAATTTTTTTCTTTGCTATAGAGGACATAATTGGGACAACAGATGAAATATGAATGGTATCTGTGGACTGGATGATTAGATAGGTGTATTCTATCAATGCTTTTTTTCTGATTTTGGTTACTGTAATGTGGTTATGTAGTAGGCTGCCTTTGTGTTTTAGCAAATAAACAGTGAAATACTTAGGGGTAATAGAGCTATCATATCTGCAACATATGTCTCACAATTGGTGCAGAAAAAATAATGTGTGCATGTATAAAATTTATATATGCTTACATGTATAGATAGACAAAAGAAAGGAAGGAAGTTGTTATCAAACTCCTAGAAAGGCATGGGGTGCGGGGGGACTTCGCTGATAAGACTCCGTGCTCCCGATGCAAGGAGCCCGGATTCGATCCCTGGTCGGTAAACTAGATCCCGCATGCATGCTGCAACTAAGAACCCTCATGCTGCAATTAAAGATCCCGCATGCCAAAATGAAGACTCCGCGTGCCACAACTAAGACCCGGTGCAGCCAAAATAAATAAAATAAATATTTTTTTAAAAAAGAAAGGTGTGGGGAAATAGCTACTCAACATTACTGGTATAATGTCTATGGAGCACAAGTTACAATCTGTCAAAACAACAAATTGGCATACCCTCTGAATCATCAATTCTAGTTAATTCCGAAAACTAATCCTACAGATAAAATTATCAAGGTCACCAAAATTAGTCACTGCAACATTGTTTATAACAGCAAAATAATCCATTTATGCTCATTAGATGGAGCTGTTTCGATTACTAAATATCAATTACACAGTCATAAAAATGAAGATGTGCCTTATGCTGCATTGGAACAAATTCCAAAATACCTAAGGTGGGAACAGGAGGAACAAGGAATAGAAATGGGGTTGTATGGGGAATTCCCAGGCGGTCCAGTGGTTAGGAGATGGTGCTTTCACTGCCGGGGGCCCGTGTTCAACCTCTTGATTGGGGAACTATAAGACCCTACAAGCCTCATGGGTGTGGGGAAAAAAAAAAAAATGAAAGAAAGAAAGAAAGAAATGGGGTTGTATGGTATAGTGCCATTTCGGTAAATATAACAACAACGTAAAAGGTAAGGAAAGAGAATATGTATTCATATTTACTTGTTTTTTATAAATACATATATATACACACACACAGGATCTCTATTAAAAAATATAAGAAATTAGTACTATTGATTATCTCTAGGGAGCTAAATTGGTCAGCTAGAGGACAGGTGCAGGAAGACAACTATTTATTAGATACCATCTTAAAGCTTTTGAATTTTAAAACAAATGAAGAATGTAATATTTGGATAAAGAAAAAAATGTGTAATTTAATATTTAATAAAGCTGATTAATGTTACAGGTAAAAGGCACATGATATAGTACATTTAGGTATGTGCTGAATTTTTACTTTCAAGGAATTAATGGATGCAAAATATCCCACTATAAGGATATAGAACAATTAATGAGGTTAAAAATTTTACTAGGCTTTTGAAACTTAATTTTTTTTTCACACCAGCATGACAGCATGAAGAGTTCAGTGAACCTGCTCCGCCATGAAACAGATACAAATTTTTTAAAAAACATCACCACTCAAGGCCCTAGAAATAGTCCAAAGAGCACACAACAAACTGAGAAAACATTCATTTAAGAAAGTCTACTAAAACTCAGTAAGAAAAACAAGAACCTAAAGTATTTGAACCAAGATCTTACTCTCTTCCTGCTCTCAGCTCAGCAAGAAAGCAAATTCACCACAGACTGGTAGAACCTGAGCTCCCTCTTCCCCTAGCTTGAGTTAGAAGATTATCTCCCCAGGAGGGGAAGATCTCAGCATTTCTCACCCTACCACCAGCTACTTGCTGCTGTGGCTAAGTTTCAGATAAGTAGAGCTAAGAGGCAGATGCTTCCTTTTGCCCAGACCCCACTTATGGGACAGGGGACCTGAATAGATAATTCTCCAAAAAAGATACACAAATGACCAGCAAACACATCATCATTAGTCATCAGGGAAATGCAAATCAAAACCACAACGAGATACCTGCCATCTCACATACACTAAGATGGCTGTAATTTAAAAGTCAAGGAGGGGCTTCCCTGGTTGGCACAGTGGTTGAGAGTCCGCCTGCCGATGCAGGGGACACGGGTTCGTGTTCTGGTCCGGGAAGATCCCACATGCCGCAGAGCGGCTGGGCCTGTGAGCCATGGCCGTTGAGCCTGCGTGTCCGGAGCCTGTGCTCCGCAACGGGAGAGGCCACAACAGTGAGAGGCCCGCGTACCGGAAAATAATTAAATTAATTAATTAAATAAAAGTCAAGGAATAACTTATTACCATGTGAACCAGCATTTCCACTCCTAGGTATACAAAGTAAATGAAAGGAGGAACGAAAACATATTTGTACACTCATGTTCACTGTTATTCACAATAGCCAAAAGGTATAAACAACTCAAATGTCTATCAAATGATGAATAAGCAAAATGCAGTAGATATCCATACAGTGAAATATTATCCAATCATAAAAAGGAAATCGAGTACTGATACATGAAACAATATCAATGGACCTTGACAACACTGTACTGAGATTAAAAATTTAAACAAAAGACTACATATTACATGATCTGATTTATATGAAATGTTCACAGTGGGCAACTCTCTATACATAGAGAGACAGTAGATTAGTGGTTGCTTAAGGCTGGAGGGGTAGTAAGGAGAAAGAGGGATGATAGCTAAGGTGTATATGGTGGTTTTTTTTTAATTAATTAATTAATTTAATTTATTTATTTTGGCTGCGCTGGGTCTTCGTTACCGTGCACGGGCTTTCTCTAGTTGCGGCAAGCAGGGGCTACTCTTCGTTGAGGCGTGCAGGCTTCTCACTGCAGTGGCTTCTCTTGTTGTGGAGCACGGGCTCTAGTCGCATGCGCTTCAGTAGTTGTGGCGCACAGGCTTAGTTGCTCCGCGGCACGTGGGATCTTCCCAGACCAGGGCTCAAACCCACATTCCCTGCATTGGCAGTAACCACTGTGCCACGAGGGAAGCCCCGGTTTCATTTCTTTTCTTTTCTTTTCTTTCCTTTCTTCCTCCCTCCCTCCCTCTCTTCCTTCCTCTCTCTCTTGCTCTCTCTCTCTTTATGGCTGCATTGGGTCTTCGTTGCTGTGCACGGGCTTTCTCTAGTTACGGCGAGCAGGGGCTACTCTTCATTGTGGTGTGCGGGCTTCTTACTGTGGTGGTTTCTCTTGTTGCAGGGCACGGGCTCTAGGTGCGCGGGCTTCAGTAGTCGTGGCACACAGGCTTAGTAGTTGTGGCTCGTGAGCCCTAGAGCACAGGCTCAGTAGTTGTGGCGCACGGGCTTAGCTGCTCCGCGGCATGTGGGATCTTCCTGGACCAGGGCTTGAAGCCATGCCCCCTGCACTGGCAGGCAGAATCTTAACCACTGTGCCATCAGGGAAGCCACCTCTGGTTTCTTTTTAAATTGACAAAAATGTTCTAAATTTGACTGTCATAACAGTTGCACATAACTGTGAACATGCCAAAAATCACTGAATGTGCCCTTTAAGTGGACAAATTGTATGGTAAGTGAATTATCTTTCAATAAAGCTGTTATTAATTTTTTTAAGTACTTATTCACATACCATTTGCTCCTTTTTCTTCTGGGATGTTTATTTTCTTCAATTGCTTAATAATATTACTTTGTATATGAGACAAAGAACACAATAAGCTTTCCAAACATTTCCCCCTAATATGATGTTTTGATTTTCAAATATATGCAAACATAGATGTAAATGCATACTCATATAGCCTCTTCCAACTTGGGACCAGCAAAAGAATGAAGTCTTAGAAAAACTTTCTTTCACTCATGTTTTGAATGGCTTCCATTTCTCTATTTAAGTATTTGAAACATTAGAATTTCCATTACTATAAATGTAGCCAGTTATCCAAAGATTTCCATTTGTACTGCTTTATAAACTTATTTATCAAAGTATTGCACACAGTGTTTTATCTTCCCCAATCCCCTTCCATGTGGCATACAAGGAAAAAAAGAACAGAGTACAAAAATCATCCCAATAAAAGCCCTAGCTAGTTATTTTGTGGATATTGACCAAGTGATTCTAAACTTTATATGGAAAGGCAGAATACCCAGAAGAGCCAACACAATAATGAAGAAGAAGAACAAAGTCAGAGGACTGATATGACCAGACTTTGAAGCTTACTATAAAGCTACAATAATCAAGATAATGTAGCACTGGCGAAAGAACAAACAGATCAATGGAACAAAAACAGTAACAAGAATCTGTAAATGATGGTTTATAGCAGCTTTATTCATAACTGCCCCAAACTGGAAGCAACCAAGATGTTCTTCAAAAGGTGACTCGATAAACAAACTGTTGTATATCAATACAGTGGAATATTATTCTGCAATAAAAGGAAATGAGCTACCAAACCAAGAACAGACATGGAGGAAACTTAAATGTATATTGCTTAGTAAAAGAGGCCAATCTGAAAAGGTTATACACTGTTATGATTCCAACTATATGACATTCTTGAAAAGGAAAAACTATGGAGCCAGGAAAAATATCAGTGGTCACCAGAGGTTTCACTGTTGGGAGAGAGAGGGTGGGATGAATAGAGCACAGGAAATTTCTCAGGGCAGTGAAACTATTCTGTACAATACTGTAATGGTGAAATGCACAACACCAGGCATTTGTCAAAACCCATAGAATGGTATAACACAAAGAGTGAACCCTAATGTAAATTACTGACTTTAGTTAAAAATAATATGTCATGTCACTATTTGTTTATCAATTGTACCATGTACCACACTAATACAAGATGTAACAGGACACTATGAGTGGAAGGGGGTGGTGATATGTACTATCTGCTCAATTTTTCTGTAAACCCAAAACTGCTTTTAAACTAGTAGTCTATTGATTAATTTTTTAAAATATTAGTCTATTAATTAAAAAAAATTAACTACCTAAAATTATAGTACTTTACCTAAAATTACATAAGAATACAGGTAATCCAAGACAGGTTGATTTTTCAAAAGCAATTAAATGGTTATGAAGTTATCAAGAACAACCACAAAATGAGAGGCTACCTCTCCATTATACGAATAAAGCCGAGGACAGCCTACCATGCTGATACTCAATACTGAAGAGAGGGGGAAAAGAATCTGACAAACATGAAGGGTTGATAATTTTTAAAACACTTTAAAATCTGGAAATAAATGGGTGTAGAGAAAATAAGACAGCTTTTCTAAAATAAATGAAACATGATACTTCTTTTTATGCTATTGTTGTTTATCTTATTCAATTAAGTTAGCAGTGAGAGGATTCCAACTGGGAATCTTAAATTATGGAAAGAAGATACTCTCTTCATATCAAGGAGGGATGCAAGCAAAAGCTGTGGAGGCAAGGTAATAGGCAGTGGACAATGAGATTGAAAATAGTAAAAACAGGGCAAGACAAAATTATGGCTCTGATTTACAAAGAACTTTAAATAAATTTCAGTACTATGTCATTTCTTATGATACACATTTTAAACTTAAAATAGGAAGTTTTTGTATATTTGCATTTTTCTTGACAACAGTCAGTTACATAAACAAGTGTGCTCATTTTAATGTCAAATTCCACCCAGATATTAATGCATCTGGCAATCTATGCTTATGACAGGAAACTGGAAAATGATTATTCATATCTGATTTTACATTACTCGTGTTTTTCTTTTAAAGACTTACGTCTGAATATCCCTGCAGAAGGGAATCTGGAAAACTAAGGGAGAGCTAATTTTTGCTCTCTTTTTTAAGATATGCACTTTTAAACTAACATGTATGGGTGGTCAGCGAACAAGAGGAGTCAGTAAATGTAACAAACTCTTAATGAAATACAAACGAGTACAAAATACACCAAGTGTTTCAATCCTGAATTCCTTAATCCTATGTTTGGCCATGCAGAACTTCATCAGAAAACTTTAGGTGTTTTTCCACACAGCACACTTCATCATTAATACAGGATTAAATGTGACCAGTCTGACAAAGAAGAGCAGGGGCATGACACTGTTATGCAACTCCATGTCTGCAAGGGTGGCTTGCAGCAACTTCTTCACTCAGCAAATGCCAAGTGCATGTTCAATGTTACTGCTTACCACCAACCAAGTAAAGACACTATCCTTTGGATCCTCAGATGAACCTGTTTGCTGAATTATGCAAAGCTTGAAAACTACCTTGGAAGTATCATCAACAACTACAGATACAGGTGTGTGACACTACTGTATAATTATTTCAGTAAGAGAAATTTTCGAATTTGAAAGTAGTTACTAGTACTAGGTAAAATAATAAAATTCTCATCTTCTGTATTTGAAACATTTCAATGGGGAAAAGGATATTCAAATGGCTGGAAAAAAACAGAATAGTTTAAAGGTTGATAAGAAATTTATAAGAAATAATCAAAAAGATTAGTCATTTTTTCCATGAAACACATGATCCAGCATGTATAAAAGCTAAAAATAATTCTAAGAAAAAATGTAAAACATTTACTGCTTGGCTGACTACTGGCAGAAGCTCATCAATTCTTACCAAACAGTTACAGTGAAATTCACCACAGATTACTAATGGAAAAGACACACCCCTTCTGGAGAACTGAAAACATTTGCCATGTTCAATAAAGAAGTTTGTCCAGGTTTTTTGTTCACTTCCTTTTCTCTGAGTGTAAACAGAAGTTCTCCACAAAGAGAAAAGGTTCATTCATCACTACTGTGGACTAAAGCAGGATAACTGGGAATACTTTATTCCTGATGCAATGTAGGGTAAGGAACACTTCTCTTTTAATTATTTTAGAACTTGGACATTTATAGAAAATATTTTATAAAAACTATAAATGGAGTATAAGCTTTAAAAATTGTGAATCATTATTTTGTATACCTGTAATTTATATAATATCATACATCAACTATACTTCAAAAAAATAATCTCAGATCTTTAGTAACTTCATTATTTTAGGCTAAAATATGTGGTGATTATACATATTAGGTATAAACTGTAATTCACATTAAATACATCAGCTTAGTTAAATATACATAAAAGACTTTAAAAATGTATTTATAGCTACTAAATATACACCCAGAATATATAAATGGCAGTATCTGTGTGCCTTTTCATTATATTTTCTATTATTCTACCCAACTGTTAAAATGATAATAGATTATTTGAAGTTCTACTAAAATGCCTCTATTTTCTATCATGTTCCACCACCTTCAACAGAGTAAAACAGAACTGCAGGCTGAAAAATAATGCAAAAAAAGCAAGTACAATAAATTTATTTCCTATTTCTCTGTATAGTTCAAAGATACCTTTCCCAAGGATTTGTTTCACAGTCAACTTTCTTCTTCTCTAGACCAAGAGATTTTTGGGGAAAATGGGTACTCCTGTCATCACTACAACAGAAGATGTAAAGCAGCAAGAAGAGAAAGAAGAAAATGAAGAATCTGTCTTCACCATGTTAGGCATTATTGGGATAGTACTTAACTTCTTGGTAGTAGTTATTGTGTATATCTATATCACAAGCTGATAGTCTCTTTCATGGGGTTGCATTCAGGAAAAAAGCCAGCTCTAACAAAAATGATTTCTAAGAATAACCTTTAAAAGAATATTTCCAGAAGATTATGACAAACATTCCAGGGCAAGTGCCTGGCTCTAAGGGCAGTAACCAGGGTAAGTGCCTTACTCTAGGCACTGCAGTGAATATATGGATAATAAAGATTTATTTCTGTATGCCAGAAAACACACAAGATCCAGTAATAGAAATAAGACACAAAAGCAACCATGCAATGGATTTTTTTCTAAAAGTACATACTGAATATATATCATTTTCATTCCAATTGCTTTTAAATTTATGTTTATTTTAAGCCTCTAATAATCTACCTAATATAGGAAAGGAAAATTTTTTCAGCATGGGAAAGAAAAGTAACAAAATCTACAGAAAAAAAAAGTTTTATTCAGTATCAATAAATGCTGAATATTCACAAAAGCACTGTCTTCCTCCGGATTTATACTTAATCTCTCAAAAGAAATGCATGCTTTATAATAATTTTTTGGTAGTTACGCATTTGTAACTATAAGATTGCATAGAAAATAAATACTACATAGAAAAAGCGTCTTGTTTTTTTCTGATGTTCTTCAGCATGTGTTGATTTTATTTCTCTGATCAATTTCAGTAATACAAAACGAGAGGCCCACCTAAAGTATAAAAACCTCAACTCAATCTAATAAAGTAATACTTGTTTATGGAATGTTCATTTGAGTGGACTCAAAAACTAATGTGAAAATTAAATACTAAATTGCTCAAATATTTATTTTCAATTAAAGAATTTACTCATCCTACTTTGCCTAACTTGAAATACAAAGTCATCCTACATTTCACGGAAATATCACATGGAAATAAAGCAATCAGAGATCCTTAAATTATTTCTCTGTAAATTAAAAATCCTTTCAAGTAACTGAATACTAAAATTTAATCCATAACTATATGCAATCAACATACCTACAACTAGCGTGGCTAGTATGCATATCTTAAAAGATAATCATGTAACAAATATATTCTGTCTGGTAAACTACCTTATTCAAAAGCCAGCTCCATTTTTCAAAGTAACAATCCAATAATTTGACTTTTACACTTATAAACCTTCCTAACGCTAAACTATTTTCTTCCCTAGCACATCAATAGTTGTAGAAATTATACTTGAACATACAGTTTTTTTTAAAAAGGCTGAAATAAACACTGGGTACAGTAAAGTAAGAGAGAATTTTTTCATCTAGGATCTTAAATTCTCACTAAAATGTAACTCAACGAATAAACCAAAAACTCTTCCTTGATACTATACATTTAAAAACAAAACATGGCTCTGCAATAAAGATCTTTGCAAATGAGATTACTGAAAGGATATCTTAAGTGAGCATATATCATCAAGAATATTTGTACATTAATAAAATGTTAGTTCGAAGCTGTTTTACTGCAGAGCCATGAATTTAATATATAATTAGTAATAACTCTATTACATACAAGTGCTGTAAGGAAAACATCAATGAGTCTTACACAAATACTTCGATAAAAATAACTTCTGTATCTAAGGATTCATACACAATATTTCAATTTTTCCATTGTTTAATTTCTTGAATTTACACTTTTCAATCAAGCCTTAGCCAACAAACTGTTTTGGGGATTCATGTCAACCCTAGAATATGTTAAACTTTGGCTGAAGGTGGCAGTTAAGCCAGCCACTAGGGCAAAATAATGAAATAAACGGAAACCCTATCAAGAGGTCAAAGATTTTTGGCAGAATATCAAAGTATGAATGTTTTTTACACAAGTCAAGGCCAACTTGCTCTACTCTGCAAGAAGGATATTCTACTGGGGGCGTGATACACACATACACACACACACACACACACATCTTTTACATTTTCTCATGTAAGCCTAATTCAATGATTGTTTTAGCCAATCCCCTTTTTATGCTTTTAAAAAGTATTCTACTGGGAATTCCCTGCTGGTCCAGTGGTTAGGGCTCGGCACTTTCACTGCCACGGCGCAGGTTCAATCCCTGGTCAGGGAACTAAGATCCCATAAGCCACACTGCACAGCCACACACAAAAAAAAAGTATTTCACAAATTTATCATATAAGCATCTAGTATGTGTAATACTTGACTATGTAATGGCAAAATAACTAGCATAAACAAATTTGGAAACAAATATAACTCTTAATAGGCTTACAATTTAATTAATGGGAAATTATATATATATATATATATATATGGCACAAGTCAAGTTGTTTATAGAAGAAATGAAGAGTTATAGTTCATTTGGCAGGTTGGTTAGGTGGAATTTTATTAAGAAGGTGTGTACTATAAACACACTACAATGTGAGAAGTGAAAATATAAACAATAGATACACTGGCAACTAACAGGAAGAGAAGGACCTCTACTTTGGGTAAACAAGGAAGGTATCTTTAAAAGGTTCCAGATATTTTACCCATACAAATCTATACAAATCAAATCAACTGGAGACCAGATAATTTTTAATTTAAGCAACCTCTCTCCCCCTTATAAAATTTATGCAACATAATCATTTAAGAGACAGAGTAATGTATTCCATACCAAAGACATTTCAAAATAGAATACCTTTGACAAACAGGAAAATTCTAGATAAAAGAAACTAATATTTATTGATGAGTACTTATGTGTGCCAGATACTCTGAGTGGCCACAAACATGCTCAAAATTTTGGTACTCTGTACTCTTTTACCAAGAATGAAACAGCAGACAGGATCTTGTTTTTGACCCATATGCAGAAATAAAATACATTAAATGCAGGCAAGTGTTTCAGATTTTATTTGTACTACTCAGCTAATTTTTAAGAAAACCGGGGCCATATTATAACACAGTTTGGAATTAAAACCCAAGTGACCTGCAACTTTACTTAGCAGAAGAATCTTGTAAAATCTTCACCCATTTCTTTTTTTTTTTAACTTTATGAGTTTTATTACATGATTTTCATGGTTGCCTTAGATTTTTTTTTTTTTCATCCACACGGCTCCTTAATTTGGGATGATTTGTTGTCTATTCATGTATTCCACAGATGCAGGGTACGTCAAGTTGATTGTGGAGCTTTAATCCGCTGCTTCTGAGGCTGCTGGGAGAGATTTTCCTTTCTCTTCTTTGTTCTCACAGCTCCCAAGGGCTCAGCTTTGGATTTGGCCCCGCCTGTGCGTGTAGGTCATCGGAGGGCGTCTGTTCTTTGCTCAGACAGGACGGGGTTAAAGGAGCCACTGATTCGGAGGCTCTGGCTCACTCAGGCCGGGGGTAGGGAGTGTCACGGAGTGCGGGGCGGGCCTGCGGCAGCAGAGGCCGACATGACGTCGCCAGCCTGAGGGGCGCCGTGCGTTCTCCCAGGGGACTTGTCCCTGGATCCCGGGACCCTAGCAGTGGAGGGCTGCACAGGCTCCCTGGAAGGGGGGTGTGGATTGTGACCTGTGTTCGCACACAGGCTTCTTGGTGTCGGCAGCAGCGGCCTTAACGTCTCATGTCTGTCTCTAGGGTCCGCACTTTCAGCCGCGGCTCGCACCCGTCTCTGGAGCTCCTTTAAGCGGCGTTCTTAATCCCCTCTCCTCGTGCACCAGGAAATAAAGAGGGAAGAAAAAGTCTCTTGCCTCTTCGGCAGGTCCAGACTTTTCCCCGGACTCCCTCCCGGCTAGCCGCAGTGCACTAACGCCCTGCAGGCTGTGTTCATGCCGCCAACCCCAGTCCTCTTCCGGCGCTCCGACTGAAGCCGGAGCCTCAGCTCCCATCCCCGCCAGCCCCGGCGGGAATCTTCACCCATTTCTGACAGACTCATTATTAAAACAGTGTAAAGAAATGGCAATAAAATACAATGTAACTCCAGAGTTTCAAATGAACTATTACCAAGAAAACTGTAAATAAGGATATGATGTTAAGAACTATGTGTTATGACAGCTCAATAATTTCTACTTATTTGTTTCTCAGGCAATGTGTATCAACAAAACAAGCAAAATAACTATTTTCGTAAATGATAAAAGTAATATATTTTCTACTGATAAACCACTATATTTTCATGTAACAGTACTAATATAATTTGTAAGCCCTCTACAAACAACAGGTCCTCCTGAATTTGCTGCCCTGAGGCCTGAAAAGATAGCAACGGTTCCAACTCTACGTTTACTCTGAAGGATCTTTTTAGTAATAACTTTTGGATTTAAAGAATGTGGTCATATTTAAGACATTTGCCATAACAACAAAATTAACTTTATTCTCTCATAAAATTAAACTTAAATACTGAATTTCTGAGGAATATAACCTAAGATATATTCCAAAGATATATTGGATTTTAACCCAAAATCCATTTTCCTGAGGAAAATCAGGTTGTATAAGAAAGCTTGCATTAATGGCTTTTGTCCCATTATAGCTAGTTACAGAACTACCATACCAATATTATAAAAATGAGGAAATTTTAATACTAGTGTATACTATCACTTAGCTAAGACAACCAAGCCAAATTAGTAGACACTTTATAATGTTCTCAATAAAAAAAAGTTTTGTGCTTATTCTCCTTTCTTCCTTCCTTTAACATATCACATTTATTCATTTCTCTCTTCCATAGTGAAAAAATCCATTTATATCTTTTTTAAAATTTGAAAATATGTGAGCTTAGTAATGGCCACATGACAGCTAAACAGTAAAACATGGGCAACTGAATAAATTTCTCTGGATTTCATTTGCTGTTTCCTAATCTGACACTATGAAACACGCACTAAAAAGGTAGAGATTTTATAACACTTTGATAAAGAGTTTCCAGCATGCTCTACTATATTAATGGCAAGTAATTTAGTTGTGCTCAGTGGTGCTGTTTTCTGAAGACAGGAACATGTCATTTTCCAAAACAGGAATGAGAATGATAAGGGTGAGAGACTCTAAAGTAACATTTTACCTGCTAATTCTCACATTCATACAGTTTTACAAAGTATTTCTAGCAATGAAATGAGATCGCCATCTAGTGGCCAGTGGGGTAACTGACGGCTTACTCAATAGCGTGTATGTAACTGACAGCAGCCTGGGGAAAAACGATCCTTGTTCACAACGCAGCTTTCAAAATAACATGGCTGTGACAAAGGAACTGAGAATGTTGGGAGAGAGAAATTAAAATGAGCACATCCTTCATATGAATATTCTCCTATCTACCTAAGAAATCTCATGAAAATAACTACTTTCTTCCTTTTAAGACTTTTATCATTCCTTTTAAAAATGATACTAGAGATAAAAATAGCCTAATACAAACATATAAATCACTTATTTGTTTCAGTTACCTACCTTGAAGCTGTGGCTTCAAATTCAGTTTTATACACAGAGTTACCTTAATGAGCATTGTTCGCCTCAAGTCTCACTCATTCACTACTTGTGCTGTGTGCACCCTTTGTTTCTATGGAAAAAAAGGCTCCTAAAAAGCAATTAAGTGGTCAAAGCAACACCTCAAAGGCTAAGAGGGAACATAAAGTGCTATCTCTTGACGAGAAAATAAAAATCTTAGATCATTTAAAAAGTGGCGTGTTGCCTGCCAAAGTGGACTGGTAAGGCTGATAAGAATAAACTGAACGTTCATAAAATAAAACGGAAAGAAGTCAAAATTTGTGGAAGTGTTAGTGCTGTCCTTACAATGGCAAAAATGGTTTCTCTGGTTCGTGATAAAGTGCCTGCAAAGACTGAGAAAGCATCAAGTTTGTGACTAGAGGACATGTCACAGAAGCATATCCCCGTTGAAGGCAAAACAATGTGTGAAAAAGCACTTGGCCTCTATGAGCACTACTGTGAGGGGGTTGAGGAGAGCTGAGGAGAGGAAGTTCAAGGCTAGTAAAGGATGGTTGGCTAGCTACGGAAAGTGCCACAGTCTTAAGAACTTAAAGAGCACAAGAGAATCGGCATTCCCAGAAGAGCGCAAGAAACTCACAGAAGAGAAAGGCTATCTTCTAGAGAAAGTCTTCAACTGTGATGAAACAGGCTTGTTCGGGAATAAGATGTCCAATCATACCTACAACCATAACAGTACCAAGCAGGCCGCGGGGGCTCTAGGCCTAGAAAGATAGCTTTACTGGAGCTGTGTGACAACACAGCAGGTCACATGATCAAGCTAGGCCTCATCTATGAAGCAAACAATCCCCAGGCCCTTGAAAACAAAAATTGCCTGCCCGTGTGTTGGCAATGCAACAAGAAAGCTTGAGTGACAGCCATCTTGTTGAGATGGTTCCACCAGTGCTTCATTCCTGAAGTGAAGAAATACCTCAAAGAGAAGGGGCTGCCAATAAGGTCCTCCTCACAATGCTCCCAGCCATCCCCAATGTCTCTGCTTTGCCAACAAGGACATGGAAGTGATGTCCCTGCCTCTTAACACTACCTCACTACCACAGCCACTTGACCAATGGATCATCAAGTGCATTATTGAGGTGACTTACACCCACTTCACCTTCAGGAGGATCCCTGCTGCCCTTGATACTAACCTTGACTTCAGCATCATGGATTTATGGAAGAGCTTCACAACTATAGATGAAACTGTCCTTATTGCAGAGGCTGCAGATGCCCTAAAGCCCAAGACCGTTAATGCATGTTGGAAGCCATTATGGAGTGGGGTAGTCAGTGATTACCCATTATTGATGCAGAAGTCAGGAGTATCTTGAATGTTGCAAGTGAAGCTGGTGGAGAAGACTTCACTGATATGATGTGAGGACAACAAGGAACACACAGAAGAACACAGAGAAACCTTTCCCAACAAGGAACTCAAAGATCTACTGAAATCCTTGACAGACGATGATGATGATGATGATGACGATGACGATGATGATGATGATGATGACGATGACGATGATGATGATGATGATGCAGCAGCAGCAGAGGCAGGGCTATCAATGCGGACACTTGAAAAATTTGCAGCCATTTTTCAAAAGGAGGAATTGTTAAAGGATATGATCCTGAGTACATCCTCCAATGGAATGAAGCCTCTGTGTCACCCGAGGGATAACAACATAAGTACAACCACTGCAAGATTTGTTTGATGATGCAAAGAAAAAAAGAAACAGCTTACAACAATGTTTCTAACTAAAGCACCTGCAATTGTGAAGCCTTGATCTTCAAGACCCTCAGCTCTCAACCTCCACACATCAAGACATCATTATTATTGGACCTCCTCCAAAGTATCAACATATGCAATTAGAAGCTGGTTCTTCCAACACAGATGTCCTGTCAGTAGGTTCAAGTTAGCCTGATGTCTCACTGCTTACCTACATGCTACACATCTGTCGCCTCACCATAGGCATAAGACAGCAATCATCATCACATGACGGTTAACAAAAGAGAAGAACCAGGGTTTTGGTGAGTGTTAACAGTGTGTGTGAGAAAAAGAATAAATTTATATTTTCTCTATTTATAACTATATTTTCTATATGTACTTATATTTTAAACATTCTATGTATTTCTCTTTCATTAAATGAAAGCCGTCTGTATGTGCTGAAAGGAAGAAAATATTATGTTGTTGCTGGTGTGTACTATGTAGTTAGGTCTATGATGAGTGTCTCCGTACTGAACCTGTAGACTTTTTTCTTGTCATTATTCCTTAAACAATACAGCATAACAACTATTTATGTAACATTTACATTGTGTTAGGTATTATAAGTAATCTAGAGTTGATTTAGAGCATACGGGAGGATGTGCAGAGCTTATATGCAAACATTATGCCATTTGATATAAGTGACTTGAGCTCCTGTGGATTTTAGTTTTGGTGGAGGGTCCTGGAACCAATCTCCCAAGGGTTAACTATATTTTACTACAGCTCTCGAAAGAGCTTATTACATTAGGCTTGTGTTTTTGCATATCATCTGCTAGCAATGTAAGCAAACCATTGAATATAACATCTCACACGAAATTATTAGCACTGCTCTCACACTTAAAAACCAACTTGCTGGGTATGCTATAAAATAGCCTGTATTCTGTAAAAATGTCAATATCATGAAAGACAAAGAAAAGTTGGGAACTTTTCTGGATTAAAGGAGAACAAAGATATGACAATTACATGAAGTAATAGATTCTGTATTGGATGCTCTACCTTATCCCAACCCCTCAAATGGCCAAAAATAATACTCTACAGACCAGTGACAAAACTGGAAAATGGACTTAACACTAATTTTATAAAATAAGAATTTTACTAAGTTCCGAGAAGACTGACTAGATAATTTGTTCAGATTTTAAAATGTCACTTTAAAAATTAGCGTTTTAACCAAAATTGATAATTTATATAAGTAGCATATTTACTAATATATTAAGTTACATTTTCTTGAAATACATCTATAACTCATATTTAGAATATTCTAAATGGGCATACTTAAATAATATACCTTGTTCTTTAAAAACTATGGATTGAATATATCCCAAGTTCCAAAAAATTTTTTCTGATAAATGAAAACATCATTTAAGAGGTGTTCTGCCAATTATCTGACCTACTTATCTTAACTAAGTTAATTATTTTATATTAATTTACCTTAACTTAAAATCTTATTTCAAAATAATTTTTGTAATGTGGTTACAAAACGTGGTTCAAATATAAATGTGGTTCAAATATAAATCTATCAATTAAAATTATACCACTATCAATTAAAATTAAAATTATACCACTGGACAAAGTACCAGATTCAAGCATATAAATCTCAACCTTGGGCAAAGAAATGTCTTTACTCTGGGAAAATAATCACAAAGGAAAGGCAAACGTTAAATTTCTAAAGTAGTTCCAAGATAGACTATCTTAAGTCTCTGCAATTCCATATATTCACCAGAATCAAGGCTTATTTATTAAAATACACACTTAACAGAAAGTGCACCTACTTGAATAGACTATTTTAAACAGTAAAAGTAAGTAATACCAGATTTCCTTTTTGATTCTGAACCATAAAGATAAAAGCTCAGTGTTACACAAGGACTGAATTTCCGAACAAGACAAAATTAAAAATTTCTGAGAGGTCATATAGTTTGAAAGTAAAAGGATTAATAATATTTTAACAATGTGGAAGGAAGTAAAGAGAAACCTTATCTTACTCTGTTCAATTTTTCTAAACGATTTAATATTAAATTGTGGCACTGATCTGAAATACTTAAGTGTTTACAGCTCCAAATATTTTACTTAATCAAAAAATGTATTGTGCATTTGACATCTATTTTTTCAAAAAGACAAATCTGATGGATCAAACAGGTCAATCTAAAAAAGAAAATCAATTACATAACACCTCAATATTTTTATGAAAAAGTTTGAGGTAGGCTGGGAAATGGTGTGTTTGGAAGCACAATAAACTTTTCCAAGTGGAGAATATGGGCAGTAATCCCTTTTCAAATACAAGTACATTTTCCATCCATCCAATTGCATTTGAACTGCTACCACAAATCAAAATAAACTACTTCAAGATTCATTTCCATTGCTTTCCTTACCTATTCTTCCTTAATAATATAATTAAATGTGTAAGTGTTTATTTTCTTGAGTAAGAATATGAATAAAAGCAGAGATAAGAAGCAGAGCAAATATTTTAAATTTTAAAATGAATAAATAAAATTAAAGGTCCTGGCTAAAAGGAAATGTTAACTGTTTGTTTTTCTTGGCAATACTTGTATGTCACTGGGTGTCTAAATAAAACATAAACTTTCTATTCTTGTTTAGGAAAAGAATACATTTCTTGGAAGATAATTCCACAACCAAGAAAATAATAAACTAGTTTCAATCAATAATCAATTGTATATTGACAAAGTAAGTAACTATGGTACTTTTATTACTGAATTTGTAAAAACTAATACTTATTGTCAAGTATCTATGGACTTGAATAATTCATCTATCTGCCTTTCTTCAAATAACTACTGTCTGAAATTCTAATATTTGAGACAAACATTAAAAGCACATAGAAATTCAATTAATCGTATTCAGATAAGAATATTGTCATGAAACTGCTAGCCTTTGCCCTATCATTTTCAGTTACAGGTTATTAAAAGAAAAAAATGTATTTTCACAGTTGAAAACAAAGGGATAATGAAAACTTTTATTTATGTTATAGATGACTACATAGTAACAAATTAGGGGCCCCCTAAAACAACTGTTTCTCAAATAACTTTTAAGAAATAAATCCATCAAACTCACACCTATATATATTAGTGAAGGATAATTTCAAATATTCCAATTGAACCTTATTATTTAAACTGATAATGATAAAATAAGTAAACAAAAGTAATCATCCACTAAGATATTTCAAAGGACTAGTTACAGTGTGATTTACCTGAGTCATTTCGTAGATAAGATGACATGGCTGGGATGAGGCAGGACTGACTGAGAAGCTCTAGAAGAACAGATGGAAGGGCATTACTGTTCTGTCCTCTACTCTCGTGAGATGACTGAGCTTCTCCATTTACAGCACCACTTGCAGGATTTATATAACTTGCAAGAACCTAAAAATAAAAATTGTTGGATTTAAATTGCATTCTAGCTTTGTAGTTTAAAAGCCCATATTTTATGTTAGTCAATCTGAATACCAAGAGAATGTATTTTCAACTCAATCAATGCCTCATACTACATGTTTTTAAAATGACGTTTTTTCTTTAGATTTTCAAAAGAGGGTATGCTTCGCATGATGATGTAGTGTATGACCAGACATACAGAAGCAATCCACCTAAGAACATGAACTTAAAAGCTTAGTAGCAACTCTGAGATTATTTATTTCATTGAATAGATTCAGTTTATAGTTTGAGGGTGATGGAATCTTAGAATTTTATATAAGAATAAGCTTAGCATCCTAGAACTGCAAAAATTATGTTCAAAGACTTCACCAATGCTCTTTAAAAAAAAATGGACAACTAATTTTAGTCAATTAGTTGATCCAGGAACAAAAGCTAAACTTTAAGAACGTACTCTTCTCATTTCTGTGGTACTGAAGACTTTATAAGCTAGTTCACCTTGCCCAGTTCTAGAAAACTTATAGAAAAATGTGAGAAACAAAGATATAAAAAATAGATTTTTTTAAAGAGTCCAGATATAGCACTTTAGATGAGAAGTTGACCAGAAGAAAGTAGACATGGCACATTCCAGTTATTTGATAATTTCATCTTTGTCACTTTCCTCTCAGTGAAGAAGCTAACTAAGAGGGAAGAATTTAGAGTTACAAGTAGGGAAGAGAAATCTCTGTCCAGTATCTTAAGTGTACCGAGAGCAAGGAGTACAATGGGCTGTATAAAAGTAGCTTAGGATGAGATGGATAGTCAGCAACACTTGAAAATCAATACAACAACAAAAAATTTAACTATTATCACTGACAATATCAACTTTGCAAATATACCTGCAGGAGACAGGTAACATGTTCCTCTTCCAGCCTCTGTTTAGTTAAGGCTTGTTCCACATCCCATCCAGAAGCTGTAGAGCCTGTTCCAAAGCCAGTCCCTTTGGCCCAATAGAGCTGCTGTTCTTCTGTTGATGTAGGGTTGTGAGAGCTTGATACTGGTGGCTTATAACAAAAAATAAAAATGCATTACTATTTGGTTTCATTTATCGTCAAAAATTTATCAGTAGAAATTTAAATGTTTAGCTGCTATGGAAAACAGTTTGGCACTCCTTAAAAAATTAGACAAAGAAAGACAATGTGACCCAGCAATTCCACTCCTAGGTATACATCCAAAGACATAAAAACTGATACTCAAACAAATATGTTACTCTTATATTCATAGCAAGACCATTCACAATAGCCAAAGGGTCAGCCCAAAAGCCCACCAATGGCTGAATGGATAAACAAACTGGTTTATACATACAATGGAATATTATTCAGCCATAAGGAATAACGAAGTTCTGATACATGTTACCTGGATGAAACTCAAAAACATTATGCTAAGTCAAAGAAGACAGACACAAAGGTAACATGTTGTATGATTCCATTTATATGAAATATCCAAAGTAGGTAAATAAACAGAGACAGAATGCAAAGTACAGCTGTCAAGGGTTAGGGGAAGGGAAAAATGGGGAACAAATGCTTATATTTAAGAATAGATAAATGGGGACTTCCCTGGTGGTGCAGTGGTTAAGAATCCACCTGCCAATGCAGGGGACATGGGTTCGAGCCCTGGTCCGGGAAGATCCCACATGCCGTGGAGCAACTAAGCCCATGGGCCACAACTACTGAAGCCCACGCGCCTAGAGCCCGTGCTCCACAACAAGAGAAGCCACCACAACGAGAAGCCCACGCACCGCTACGAAGAGTAGTCCCCACCCCTTGCAACTAGAGAAAGCCTGCCCGCAGCAACAAAGACCCAACGCAGACAAAAATAAAAATTAATTATTTTTTAAAAAGGATAAATGAAACTTTAACAATGTTTCCCAGGAATAGGTAGGTCAAAGCATTTTAGGGCCTAAAGAGTCAATAACTCAAAATTAAACAGAGAAAACAGTGAAAGGAATAGGGATATGAGCCAGATCTTTTAGGATGAATCTATAATGGTGTCATATGTTTTCAATTAAAGGAAACTTCAACTGAGTAATGTAGACTGGCTCACCACTGTTTTGCCATTGCTAAAGAAGCTAAGAAATCTAATAATCACCTGTCAGTTTACATAAAGCATGCTTATTTAATTTTAGAACTAAATTAAACTTTGAATACATTGAAGTTTTTGTCATAAAAACTCTTAAGAGTGATTACTCCTTTGTTATCTTGAAGTGTTTTTGAAGTATCAAACTAAGATTAAATCAGAAAACCATATATATTTGAAGATATTATTCAAAGTTTGTCGAGATTTCCAGTTAAAGATGGATTTGTTTGGAGACTGGCTAATATCAGAATCACTGAAATTATTTTCCTAAATTAAGGGTTGAACAAGGACTATTTTTCCTAATAATTTATCTTCTTCCTTCTTATTTGGTGTCATTTCCTAAAACAGTCTCTGTTAGGTGATGCCTTGATATTTTTTCCATTGAGCTATTGTTCAGTGTATTCCTTCTTTTTTATTTTTGCCACGGTCAAAAAAAAATGTTAATGAAATGCCGTATTTTCTACTCTGTGAGAGGTAAACATGGACAGGTGCTTCAGTTTATTAAAGTCTAATCAATAATTGTCTTTCTAAAAAGTTTTATATATTTTATGAGCTGTCTTACACATCTTTTCCAGATTTATTTATAGATATTTTCTTTTTCTTTTGGCCGTGCCGCCCAAAGGATGTGGGATATAGTTCCCCGACCAGGGATTGAACCCGTGGCCCCTGCATTGGAAGCACAGAGTCTTAACCACTGGACCCCCAAAGGAAGTCCGACATTTTCTATTTTTGATACTATTCTAAAAGACATCTTTAAAAAGCTCATTTGGGACTTTATTGGTGGCGCAGTGGTTAAGAAACCACCTGCCAATGCAGGAGACCCAGGTTCAGTCTCTGGTCCGGGAAGATCCCACACGCGGCGGAGCAACTAAGCCTGTGTGCCACAACTACTGAGCCTGCGCTCTAGAGCCCGTGAGCCACAACTACTGAGCTTACGTGCCACAGCTACTGAAGCCCACGCACCTAGAGCCTGTGCTCCACAACAAGAGTAGCCACCACGATGAGAAGCCCATGCACCAAACGGAAGAGTAGCTGCCGCTCCCCTCAACTAAAGAAAGCCAACACGCAGCAACGAAGACCCAACACAGCCAAAAATAGATATAAATAAAATGACACCTTCTTTAAAAAAAAAAAAAACAACAACTGAACCTACCTCTGTTTGATTGAGGCTAGAGTTTGGAACTCGTGGGGCATGGTGGCTCAGAGCAGAGAGACAGACAAGTATGAGGTGTAGTGCTCCAATTTCCAATGCCATCCTCCGCAGAAGCACACCATCATCAGTCGTCAAAGGTGTAGTGCTAAACAAGCTACGAAGGACATGGAAAGGAAGGGTTGGGAGCACATTGGCTGATGGAGATTGCAGGATATGACCTAGATTAAAAGGAGAAGAGAACTCAAAATTAAAAATATTTAAAAACACAATAAGGAACAACACACAAGCTCACAAATTTATAATGGCAATGTAATATAAAATTATATCATTATACTTATTAGAAAGTAACCACAAAATAATATCAGAAATAGTGATATCTTAATCTTTAATAATAAAGTGTCTAGAAAAGCTCAGTAAGAAGACATCAGATACATAAACTCCAAAAGAAAGTTGAAATATACTCATATGATATTAGTTACAGACTGTCAAAATTATTATAATCTAGAATTTAAGCAAAAACTAACAACTAAAAAAGAAGCATTAAAAGTTTCTTACAAGAGTATGAAAGTAACTGCTTGCCTTGGAAGTAGTTTCAACCATGAATGCAAGAGTGTAACAATTTTGTTTTGTTTGCAATAAAGTTTTGTACTATGTTCTAGCTAGGGAGGAGCCTTAAATATAAAAAAGGAAACAAACACCCATTCCTAAATGAATGGGAGATGAGACTACTGTAAAAGGGTATGTCAGAATTATGCTTTTTAATAAACATTCATTGTATATTCACTAGAAATAGTTTGAAATGACCTAAAGACAATTCTTTTTCCTTTTCAGTTTAGTGTTACACCTACTATCTCATAATAGAGTCCTAAAATACTGTGGTTCTTATCCCTCTAGGTACTTAAAAAATCAGATAAAGCAATTAGAAATTCCCGATCTATTAAAATAAGTATATACAATTTATATATGAAACCAAACAAGCAGGACTTATTTAGTATATAGACACTGTAATTTAATAACAATCATTACAAAAACATTTAAAATTATGTCAACATTTTTGAAGAATTCCATCAATATGAAAATACAAAAGAAAAAGTCCATGCAATGAATATTCAACAGCTTCAGAGTTATAGGATTCACGAATAAATTCATATAATTTTATTGGATTATATATACTTTGTTGTAGGGTTTAAAAGTGTATACTTTCTAAATGGCATGTGAAAGATATCACCTCTAATCAAAACCACATGAGTTTAAAGTAAGATTAAAAAATACTAATTATCAAATGTAATGGTAATTGAAGAATTAGAGGTAAACCAAATGAAAATGTACTTGCTAGGCTACCCTATGATTTTTCTTTGCTTCTTCTATCAACACAGCTGCCAGCCCAATGAAAATAATCACCATAGCTTTCTATTATTATTCTCTATTATTATATTATGAAATAGGTTATCATATAGTATATTGTTATAGTATTTTCTTCATTCTGTTCTTTTTTTTTTTTGCGGTACGGGCCCAGCCCCTCCGTGGCATGTGGGATCTTCCCGGACCGGGGCACGAACCCGTGTGCCCTGCATTGGCAGGCAGACTATCAACCACTGCGCCACCAGGGAAGCCCCATTCTGTTCTCTTTAATCTAAATATTGCTACCAGATTCACTGAAGAATTCTTTAAAAAGATTCTCATCATATCACTACTTCACTTAACATATTTTAATAAATTTTATTTACTATTCGGAATAAAATCTTAAGTTCTTAAGAAGCCTTTCCATGATCTGTTATCAATAACAACTTTTTAAATGAGTTCTCAGTCCTGCTTTATGCAAATTTCATCAGCCAACTTATCCCCTCTCATATGAGCATATAAACACTGCTCAAATCATTCCTTCTTTCTGAAATAACCACTCTCAACCTACATTGACAATTTCCTTCAAGGCCCCACTAAAAACTACAATGCTGTTTTATTCACATTGCTGGGTAGTAAGGAAATGAGCTCACACTTGTAAGCCTCCATAATACTGTACTTCTCTCAAGGCTTTTATAACTTGCTAAGTCTATTATGTGTATATACATTCCTCATTGCTATTACTGGAACACATTAGCTACTTGATGGCAGGATCTAAATACCTGCTTCATCTTTAAATGCCTCCAACAATGCCCAGCAGTTTTGTAAGCACTCAATATATAACTTTTGAATGAATAAAGAAGTGAAAATAAAGCCTCTTTAGGATTTATTATATCTATTATTGGAACTAAGTTGCCAATAAGAAATTATCTAGTAGCTAAACTATGAAATAAATAAATGATGAATAATAGGTAATGATCTGAGTAATTTTACACAACCTACCTACATTAAATTTCATTAATAACACTAAACACTTACTTCCTTCTCCATCATCTGTCACTCCCAAAACCAAGCGAAGAAGGCACTGGGCATGTTTTCTTTCTTTTAGTAGCACTTCAGCATAGCCCGGAAGACGAAGAAATAATCCAAAAGCAGCCAAAGAATGGGCAGGTATGGGAGACATGGTCTGTACTGCTGACTTGATAGGTGGAGGTTCAGCAGCAATGGTTTCTGGTGCTTCATAAACTAATTCCCCTGATTGTTCAATAGTCACCCATTCAAACTGATCACTATCCTTTGGTTTCTCCTGAGTGGTAGATGTTACAACTGGAGCACTCACCTAAAGAAAAAACAATTTTGTTTGGCTATTTGTATGTTTCAACATCAGATTCAAACTAAAGACTTGAATTCAAATGATCTCCTTAAAATATAAGAATATAAAAATCAATAAAGGATGTATAACTGATCACTTTGGTGTATACCTGAAACTAACACATTGTTAATCAACTATACTCCAATATAAAATAAATTTTTTTAAAAAAATCAGTAAAAGGACATGTTTTTTAAAATGAGTTACATGATACCATGAGTATGGTGGTGTCTGCCAAGTATCTCTACTCTAAAAATTACTATTTTCTCCTTTGGAATTAGTTAAGTATCTGTAGACAGGTTCTTTGAGACTATATAAATACCCTGTTTTGCACTAAACTTTGATCATTAGAGTTAGCATTTTTATGCTGTGTGAAATAATAATTATTACAGTGGTTGCCAAATGGTGATTTTCTAATTCTACCATTCCTGCTACATTAGTTGGCACTGAACTGTACACAAAAACGTTTCCTTCTTCTCCATCTATTTATTCATTCATTTATTTATATCCGTATGGATTCTAATTTTACTCTATAAGTTATAATCTGTTACTATCATTTTATCTGATGCCCAAGGAGAATCAGATTTGGTCAGTGGAACCCCCTTAAAGCAGGCTTCTGTATCTAGGCTCATCTTGTACATTCTCTGCCCTAATCCTAGAATTTTTCCAAGGGGCACTGATTTTAGTGGAAACAGTATTTTAAGAAGAAGATATGGTATATAGGTATGTACACACTGCTGGGGGTAGTCTGATTCCATGCCCTATAAGCAAACAAGTCTAGGAAAAAATATATAGAAACATGTATATCTGTGACTACATATATAGACAAAATTTCTAGCCTGTACTCTTCCATATGCCATGGTCATGAAAAACAAAGGTAACAGAATTGTTACAGATTACAGGAGACTAAAGAGACAACTGAATGCAATATATGATCCTGAACTGAATCTCTGACGATTACCTCCCTCAAATCATGCAAAAGAAATTGAATTTTTTTCCTTTTGCCCTTGAGAACATTAGTGGGACAACTGGCAAAATGTGAATAAGATCTGTTCACTGACTTATTTTACTGTTAACCACAGGTAACATTTTCTTATTTCTTTGCATGTCTGGTAATTTTTCTATTATACACGGTACACTGTTGCTGAGATGTTGTAGCAACTCTTAGTTCTATAATCACACTCTGCAATGTGTTCAGTTTTATTTTAGAAAATAGTTAAATTACTGATAGGTCACCTTGAGGCCTTCTGTAAATTTATTAGGAGAGTCTATTTTGGTTTTGCTCTTATTTCTCAAGTGAATCCCTGATTACCGGGATGCCATCTATACTCTTAATGTGTGACTCATTTGCAATTCCAATACAAAAAGATTTTTACCTTTAACTTGGAAGGAACAGAACTGCAAATTGTCTCCTCCATGCTGGATAGACGCTGAAATCTCTGGACAGCTCTTTCACCCTTCTAGTTTTCCCTCAAGAATCCTATGTATCCATAATTCTGGAGCCAGCTATTGTTGTACAGAAATTCATGTGCAGAATTCCTGGAGCTCCCCCATCTGTGGCTCCCTCCTTTCTGAATTCCTCCCCTTTTAATTTCCAGCCAGGATGGAAGAACCAAACTCCTCTGTAGCTTTTGCATGAGTTCTACCATCCTACCCCACAGAGACTGAGGAGTACTCTCAGGAGAAAAGTCACGTAGACACTAATCTCACCCAATGTGGTTCCATTCTTTTTGTGTTTAAATCCTCTTCAATATGTGCCTACTTTTAGTCGCTCTCCAGAGCCTTTCAACATTTTTTTTTAAATAGTCTGTCCAGAGTTTACATATACAGGAGAGTTAATCCTAAACCTGTTATTCTGTTTTACCAATTTACCTTTTAAGGAAAGAGTAGTAATTGTTGAGGGAAATGTACAAAATTTTCTTCACTGTGTATAAAATTCTAGGATGGCAGATTTTTTTTCTTTTTACATTTCAAAGATGTAATTCCCTGGCTCCCAAGGTTTCTGATGAAAGGTTAGTTGTCAGTATTATTGTTACTGTTTTGAAAAGAAATGAGTTGACTGCTTTTTTGGTTGGTTTTAAGCTCTTCTCGTGTTTGTTTTAAGCAGTTTATCATAATGTTCTTAGACATGAATAACCTGCTTGGGGTTTACAGAGCTTCTTGAATTTTGGATTTAGGTTTTATATCAGTTCTGGAAATTTTATTCCTTTCTGTACTGTTTCTGTCCCTGTTTCAATCCACTCTTTTTCTGCAACCATAAATTTACATCAGAATTTTTCACTTCTAGCTACAAGTCCATATAGCTCTTATGTTCTTTTCATTCCTTATACATTCCATGCTTCAGTTTGCATGATTTCTTTTGACGCATCTTCTCTATCACTAATTTTGTAATCTTTAGTGTTTAATCTGTAGAAAAATCCATCTAACAGTTTTCTTAATATGAAGTATTAGAAATTCCCAACCCATTCTACAAGATGGTATTACCCTGATACCAAAATGAGACAAAAACATCCTAAGAAAGTACAGACCAAAATCTGTATTCATTTCCTATATGGTAAGCTGTAACACATCACCACAAACTTACTTAAAACAACACAAATTTATTATACTAAAGATCTAGAGGTCAGAAATCCAAAGAGTCTTATGGAGCTAGAATCAAAGCTTTTGATCCTAAATATCAAGTGTTCCTTCTGGAGACTCTCAGGGAGTGTGGGTTCCTTGTGTTTTCCAGCTTCTAGAGGCTATTCACATTCCTTGGCTTTTGGCCGCTTCATTTGAACATGAACCTCTGCTTCCACAGTCACATCTCCTCTTTTGACTTTGCTACCACTGTCACACAACTTTCTCTATTCTTGGCTTCTGTTTAGATGGCTGAGGGGATCCATGAATAATATGACTGATCTCTTCAAATAGCACTCTGTGTGACTGAATGCACTAGCATCTTGATTTTTCTGAGGCACCAGCAAAGGTTGAACAGCCACATCTTTGGCTTTTTCTCCAGAGCATGCTTTTCTGACAGCAAATCTCTAATTTTAGCATCTTTTGCAATCTGGATAGACTGGGAATTTCTCAAATTGTCAAGTGATAGTTGCTTGTTGCTCAACAGTTCTTTCCTCTCACATTTTACTATTAGCACCAAGAAGAAAACAGGTAACTTCACACTCGGGTTGGAAATTCAACTAAATATCCAAGTTCATCACTTACAAGTACTGCCTTCCACATTCAGGACATAAATATGCTAGGATTTCTACCAATAAAAGACAGGGATACCCTTTCCTCCAGTTTCCAATAACATGTTCCTCATTTCTTTCTAAGCTGCACCCTTAGTACTTTTAACATCCATATTTCTACCAACAGTCTGCTTAAGCCAATTTAGGTATTCTCTATGATACACAGGTTCTCTCTACTGTGATCCTCACTTTCATCTGGGCCCTCACTGGCAAAGGCTTTCCATCCATAGTTCTACTAGTCATCTGTTCAAGGCAATCTAGACCTCTTTTTATCATGCTCCTCAAAATTCTTCCACACTCTGACAACTACCCAATTCTAAAGCCACTTCCACCTTTTAGGTATTTATTACAGCAGCACCCAATTTCCACTCAATATAATATAATAAAGCATACTGAATACTGAATTAGGGAAGTCATTTTCATTGAACAACAATAATCTTGAGAATGTCGAAGTTTTTTCCATTTCAAACTTTTGGCTGTATCATTACATTTTCTAGGAAGAAATAAAATTTTACTCATATTTTTCTGTGACAGTCATCTTATATCATGGTTATATTATCTTAAAATAAAAATAGCATAAGCTCTTTGAATAGCAGGTTAAGTAATAACCATTTACTGAATAGGTGTTATTGTGGATTGAACTGTATCCTCCCAAAGATACGCTCAGGTCTTAACCCCCAATACCTGTGAATGTGACCTTATTTGGAAATAGGGTCTTTGCAGATGTAAGCAATTAAGAGATGAGGTCATAATGGCTTAGGGTGGACCCTAAATCCAATGACAGTGTTGTTATAAGGAGAGGGAGATACAGAGACACACAGATACACAAAAGGAAGATGGCCAAGTGAAAAGGCAGGCAGAAACTGGAGTGATGCAGCTACAGACCAATGGATGCCATTAACTGCCAGCAATAACCAGAAGCTAAGAAGAGGCAAGGACGGATAATCCCCTAGAGCCATCAGTGAGCATGGCTCTGGTGACACCTTGATTTCAGACTTACAGCCTCCTGAGCTGTAAGAAAATTAAATTTCTGTTGTTTTAAGCCACCCAGTTTGTGATACTTTGTCACAGCAGCCCTAAGAAACTAATGCAAGCATACACACACACACACACACACACACACACACACACACACACACCCATGTATATAAAATTAGAGAATAATTCCCCTACCTCAATCAACAGAAATAAAGAGCTTGGTATTTACAACTCTCCACGCATCACACTCCCCCCTCATTAATAACAGAACATCAAAAGTACACACCTCAGTGACAGTAACATCAATGAACAGGGGAAGAGGTTAAATTAATGTTTTAAAAACTACTTAAATGGAAATGGCACTTAAAAAGGAATAAAAGTTAAGCCAAAAGACATAGTGTATTTGGGTAGAAGTATACACTACTATTTCACTCTCCCATTTCCAGTAATATCCGTAATTAATATCAAACCTTAGGAAGCACAGAAACAAAAATGTTACAGTGTGATGACCATGAAATCAAAGTAATGCTACAGTGTGATGCCCCTGGCAAATCTGCCTGGTCTTCAACATTTCTTTACCAAATTAATTCTTACAAAGCTCCATATAGGCTGAGCTTTGAAAGGTTTATACACTACTCAAAGACTTTAAGGGAAACGGTACTTCCAAATGTTAACTTAAACACAAACCAGAAAACAGACAGTCTTTCCCATGGAATGATATAATTAATTAGGAATCTTATCTTACCTGTTGAATTACTTCTGGATATAGCATGGGTAGTCTTTCTGCAATAAGAGCCAGTCCACCCATTCCTGCAAAAACTTGTAATGGTGACTGAATGGGACAGGTTTCAAGTAAGGATTCATCCAGTATCCCATCCATACATTCATCACTTGGAGTGAGAGCCTCATCATCGGGACAACTACCAAGTAAATCACCATGATCTAGAAGAATAATCACAAATAACAGCTAAGAGAGGACCTATTTCTATAATACTTTTTCATTTACAAAGCAAATATTGTTGTCATCTCTCTACTAAACAAAAGAGCATAATTATCTTAAGTTATTCAGATACAGCTATTTTAGGCTAGATGCTACAAACACGTCTAGATAACTTCTGATGTTGCTTCCTACAGTCTTACTACTCGAAGTATATGGTCCATGGACTAGCAAGCATCAGTATCAGCCTGAGAGCTTCTGAAATGTAGACTCTCAGGTCCCATCCTAGACTGTGTGGGAATCTGCATTTTTATAATGTTCTAGGTGATTTACAAGCATACTGAAGTTTGAGAAGTATTGTCCTTTAGGGCAAATAAGTAAAACATCAGAGACTCCAGAAAATATTAATGTATGTGCATGTTATGCTCTAAAGTATCCAATTAGGAAAAACTGAATAATGACAAAGACTTTTCTTACTGAAAACTGAAAATTATACCATATTGGTTAACTTCGAATCACTCACAGAGGAAAACCAAAAGTTTATGTTCACACATAACCAGACCCTATGAACATTACAACAGACAAATGATCCTGCTGAAAATCTGGGCAAAGAAAATGTACTACAATTTATTAAAGAGTACAAAAGGCTAATAATTGAATCTTTCATCATGAGAAAGACTGACAATAAATAAGATGACACCATATCCACACTATGAAAATCATTGCTTAAATACCATTTATAGTAGTGAAAAATCAGAAACAATCAGATTCCTTCAACAATTGTGAAACAGATAAATTATTATATCCATATTAAAAGTAGGCAATAAAATGCACATTTATAAATATTTAATTGAATATATAAAAATAAAAAGGTAAGAAAATGTATTATCCCACTTTTGTTTAAGGTAAAAAATGTTTATGAGCACAAAATATCACTCAATATAAATTATCAGTAAATTGGAAATTCTAAATTGGGATTCTCACTTTGATTATAAAATTATGAACAATTCACATGGCTCATGCAGAAATAATATTTTTAAAAATCAGGGAATTCCTTGGTGGTCCAGTGGTTAGGACTCCATGCTTTCACTGCTGAGGGCCCAGGATCGATCCCAGGTCGGGGAACTAAGATCCTGCAAGCCACACAGTGTGGCCAAAGGAAAAAAAAAAATTAAAGCAGAAATTAAAGCATATGGGCCCATAAAATAAGTGATGCTACACAAGGAATTAACATTAATTTCCAATGGAAATAATGGCAATTTTCTATATTTACAGATAACTCAGTCATAAAGAAAGAAAAGGATCTCAAGTTGATGTAACAAAAATGTACATTAAGTCATCAGCTATAGAAATCCTTGCCTACTCAGATTACAGACTACAATTTTAAAGAAATATAATATACATACCTTTCTCAGGGTGCAGTCTTTTAAAAGAATCTGTTTTTGACAGACTTGGGTCTGTGATGACTCTAGAACCCAATTTAACTGTCAGATCTATTGAACGGTAACCTTGAGGAAGTTTACGGTCATATAGCAGTGTTAAAAGTTGGGCAAGCGTCATTTCAGCTGGCAACGGCTGGCCTAAAAATGACATAACTAAGTTAAACCTGGAATCCAAGAGGGAGACATTTACTTGATTCAATTTACTCAATTATTTAATGCTTTTACTAAGTTAAATTACAGGTAAGAGTTTGATTCTGACACCAATTTCAAAGCAATTTAAAAACTGCCCACAGAAAGTTTACAAAACTCAAATTTACTTCTGACATATGTGAACAAAAATATCTATACAAAGTTTTAATCAGTTGCTAACCAAATCCCACCAACATCTTCTGAGAGCCACAGTGAATAGAAAAAAAAGAAACATTCCCATAAATCTGGGATTGGCAAATCTTTTCCATAAAAGGCCAGATAAAGAATATTTTAAGCTACGGAGGCCATATGGTCTCTGCTGTAACCTACTAACTCTACTGTAGCATGAAAACAGCTATGGACAATACATAACTGAATGGGCATAGCTGTATTCCTATAAAAATGTTTTTACAAAAAAAGAAGCATCCGGTCCACCTGCGATAGTTTACTGACCTCTGCTTTAAATCAACAATGTAAAGCTAAGAAGTAAAATCCAGTCAAAGTTAGTTGGCAATTTGATTATAATGATACAGCACAAAAATGCAGATAAAATGGTTATCACCTTGACCAACGGAAAGTATACTGGTCAAAGAATATGTTTAGGTAGAGAGGAAGCTTAACTGTCAGGGCTACATCTAAGAATTCCACAGCTGGAACTAATTCTTTAAAATTAGCCTCACACTGCATCCTACATAACTTGTTATGAAGACACAAAAACATTAATTTTACTGATCATTTTATGGCACATTCATAAGAAAATTTAGGAAGCAAGTAAAGTGTAAAAATGCAACATTATAGTGTTAAAAGGGGTACGAAATAGGTTACTCCCTTTTTGTTCTCACTTCTTTTGGAGGGAACTATATGGACAAAGTCTCACTAAATTATTTATCTCATCAATAGCACCTGATTACACATCTGATTTGTACACTTATAAGATTACTAAAATTTCTTGTATGTTTTATCACTGTGAACACTACCAGCTAAGAGTTTGTGGAACAGATGAAACACAGGGACAGTGATTATTTTGTTGGCAGCCTCTGCTCCTGAGGAAGCACTTCCTGTTTTATCGGGCATTGTCCTCCCTCTCCTGGATGGTGGGCGAGGTGGTGTAGATGACACAGCACGTTTAGATTGGGATTTCAGCCCTAAAAGAAAAAAAATCACCAAGATTTTATATAGCCAACACACTCATGAAGTAAAAGTGTTATTTCTACAATATATTACTAAAGCGCCACATTCCTAACACCAAAAGATAGAAATATTTCTTCTCATTAAATATCTATTCTCTTGATTCTACCTGTCATGTATTATACTCCATGAATAACTGGCTGCATGTGTAACTATTTTCCAAGAAAGTATAAATTAACTCCTATACTCTCTGAGATACATATAGATGACCATCCATGTACTAGAATGTAATTTTGTGCAAATATGTACAGAAAATCTTGTGTTCTTAATTTTTCTCTGAGATAGGATGGATTAAACCAATACATAGGTCTGCTATTTGAGGAGTAAGGTAATCTAGGCTGAGCTTTCTCTTCTGAACTAAGAATTTTGTTAAAGAAAATATCCTCCAAAATTATCATTTATCATGGTCATTTTTTCTTCATCCTCCATCTAACAGTAAAAACTCATTTTTCAACCAATTTTCTTTTGATGATTTTTATTTTCTAATTTTATGTAATAAGCACAATATCATAAGTAAAACTAGTGAATACTTTTTCATTTTTTAAAAAAAAGGAGGTTACAGGGACTTCCCTGGTGGTCCTGTGGTTGAGAATCCTCTTTCCAATGCAGGGGATGCAGGTTCAATCCCTGGTCGGGGAAGTAAGATCCCACATGCCACGGGGCAACTAAGCCCGCGTGCTACAACTAGAGAGAAGCCCACGCATCGCAACTAAGACCTGATGCAGCAATCAATCAATCAATAGGAGGTTACAGAAAAATTCCTTAACACTTAGTGAACTTTCAAGAGTATAATTCCCAGTAGGCTTTCAAACTGAAACAAAATATCTATTTACACATGCTGAGTATCTGATTAAAATATACTAAGCTCAAAATAAGTTTAATAATTCCAGTGCCAAAAAGTAATGGATTTCTGGTGCAATAATTGTGTATTTAATATTAAAACATGATTATGCCAGCTTTTTGCATTAATACTTTTTATTACATGAAGTTCCTATAAATATAAATTGTTACATTTTACAGAAACCCAAACAAAATCAAGATCATAAAAAAAAAAAAGCAAGCAAGCATACCTGAAGCAACAACAACACTGTAATTGTCCTGAAATCCATTTTCTGCCTTAACTTTTTCCTTCTCTTCATGGTTTTTCTTTTCTTTGTCATCTTTTTGTTCATTAATTAGTTTAGCAGTGATACTTGGTGTATCTGTAAGAAATTTTTATGTAAAATACATTGCTTTTCAAAATGGTTAAGAAGGGAAGCAATAAATATCTTGGGGACGTTTACATGAGATTATTATTATCACTAATACAAAGGCAATGTAAATGGTCTGGAAGGAACGTTGTTAAGGAAAATCTGACATTCAATTCTCATTATCAACGAAAGGGACTCATCACTCTCCTTAGGCCAGGATACTTAAACTCTAATCTCTAGAAAATATTATGTATTACAATAGTACTACCTCTAGAGGCAGTTTTGAAAACCATTATCAAGAGCATTTGCTTTACTGTAGGCATAGTTCAATCTGTTTGCCACATAACATCAATTTCCGTCCTCACAACATGCAAACCAAGGAAGAATATTATTTTCAAAATAGGGTAAACAGCCTTATTAGCAAGGTTACTCATACAATCTGCAAAGGGCAATATGGAATTCAAGCTCAGGACTCCTCCTAATGCATTACATTAGACGTCTATTTTTTTCTACAAATAGGAGTATAAAGGAACAAATGTAAGTAACAGAGGTTTCTGGTTTTGTTGTTTTTATTTGGTTAGGAATCTTAGAAAAAGTGATATATTTTACAAGTACTTTAAAAATGAATACTAAAGACTTTCATAGATAGTTACTACTCTGAAATCATATTTTCTTTCATGCTTTTGAATATGGCATGCTATTATAAATCATGAAATAAATGACCATACAGTGATCTTATTTAACCATTAAGAAGCTCAAAAAGCTGGATGAACTGTTCTGACATTAAGAATGTTTTTCACTAAATGGATATGACTGATACAGGCTCTCTTTTTACTTTTCTAACTTAACACAGTTATGATCCAGTGCTTTATTATAATGTCAAGGTGAAATGATCAAGTGATAAAACAGCATCTTTTATATTATTTCCTATTTTGTAGCTTTCTTTGAATATCTGAAAATATCCCTGTGATCTCAATTTCTAGAACCTCTTCTAAACTACAGGTTGCCTTTAGACCATTTCTATTTTTGTGAAATTAAAAAAAAACACTGTTAATACAGCAGCTCCCCCTTAAACATGGTTTCATTTTCTGTGGTTTCAGTTACTTGCAGTCTGAGGATATTAAATGAAAAATTCCAGAAATAAATAACTCATAGGTTTTAAATTGCTTGCTGTTCTGACTATAATGACGAAATCTCACTGGATCCATCCCACTTGGAATTCCCAACCATGTCATCGTCTGCTCTGACATTCAGTCATGGATGTCAGTCGTCATGGCTGGATAACCCAGGATCACCCAAAGCAGATGATCCCTCTTCTGTTCCTCCTTTGGATGTATTGTTAGAAGGTCAAAAGTAACCTAAGCCTATGTTCCCAATGCCTATGTCATTCACCTCACTTCATCTCATCACGTAGGCATTTTATCATCTCTCATCATCACAAGGAGGGTGAGACAGTACAGTAAGATTATTTTGAAAGAGAGAGACCACATTACCTAACTTTTATTACAGTATATTAGGTAATTGTTCTATTTTATTATTAGTTATTCTTGTTGATCTCTTACTGTGGGCACAGTAAGAGATTAGCATATATATCATATTTATCATAGATATGTATGGATGAGAAAAAACAGTATATACAGGGTTCACTACTGTCTGTGGTTTCAAGCATCAACTGGGGGTCCTGGAATGTATCCCCTGCAGATGAAGGGGGACACTGTAATAAACACATAATGCAACAATACATTTTACTTTCTCAGAAAAACAAGCAAGTAACCCCAAATGGCAAAAAGAGTTACACAAGTCAGAGGGAAATATTTAAGTAATAAAAAATTCACACAATCATAGTTCATTAGGTGATAAGAATTTATATTCTTTATTTTTATATTACTTTGTTATCTAAGACTCCTAACTAAATAAAAATAAAACAAGAATATATATAGTGTTATCTCAATAAATGCCATTCAAACACTAAAAGGTATCACTGAGAAAGCTTTTGCTCAATTTCCTGCTTAAAACTGTTCTGGTTTGGATTTCCACCTGTGGCCAAAATGACATAACAAAGACCAGATTACTGTCCTACCTGAAATAACTAAAAATTAGGAAAATATATGAAATAAAGTTTTCAGATACTAGGCATCAGGAAGGCAGGACAGTGATTCCTGGGTGAGTGGAAACAAATGAAGTAAACACTATGATTGCACCAGCTTATTTCCCGCAATTTCCCAGACCACAGCTCAGCATAACCCAGGCATCACTCAAGGTGAGGATACAGAGATGGGAGTCCAGGAAGACAAAGGCAGGTTTGGCTGCAGTTCACAGGGCACAGTGCCAACGAGGAGAGACCTGCACAGAGAGTGAGCCCCAGTGATCTACAGAGGGTCTTCTCTAATCTGGAATACATACTGACAAGTGTTACATACAAGGAAACCACCTAAAGGGCAAGGAAAATACTTTAAAAAAGTAGCAAGGGGGGACTCCCCTGGTGGTCCACTGGTAAAGAATCCACCTTGCGGGCTTCTGCGGTGGCGCAGCGGTTAAGAATCCGCCTGCCAATGCGGGAGACGCAGGTTCGAGCCTTGGTCTGGGAGGATCCCAAATGCCGCGGAGCAACTGAGCCCATGTGCCATAACTGCTGAGGCTGTGTTCTGCAGCCCGCAAACCACAACTACTGAAGCCAGCATGCCTAGAGCCCGTGCTCTGCAACAAGAGAAGGCACCGCAATGAGAAGCCCGCGCACTGCAACGAGGAGTGGCCCCCACTTACCGCAACTAGAGAAAGCCCGTGTGCAGCAGCGAATACCCAACACAGCCAAATATAAATAAATAAAAATTAAAAAAAAAAAAGAATCCACCTTGTAAGGCAGGGAACGCCGGCTCAATCCCTGGTCGGGGAATTAAGATCCCACGTGCCACGGGGCAACTAAGCCCGGGCACCACAACTACTGAGCTCGCGCGCCACAGAGTCCACGTGCCCTGAAGCTCGCAAGCCACAACGAGAGAGAAAACCTGCACAGCACAACTAGACAGAAGCCCGCACGCCACAACGAAGAGCCCGTGTGCTGCAAAGAAAGATCCTGCACGCCACAACTAAGACCCAACACAGCCAATAAATAAATAAATAAAATAAATCAATATTAAAAAAAAAAGTAGCAAGGGGATGAATCCCAGGTTCTAAAATGAGGGCTGGAATACTTAGTATTCCCAATGCCTAGTGAATTTCTAACAGAATTATCAGAAGAGTATAACCTCAGCAGTGGGGCCAAATTAACCCCAGACCTCTGTTTTCAAATGTGCTACTGTGCTTCTATTCCAATACGGTACCTGCTAAAACGTAAGTCCAGTAAAATTAAAACACTAGTTCCTTAGTCTCACCAGACACATTCTATATGCTTAAAAGCTACTGCACTAGATAGTACAGGGTTATAAAAGATTTCCATCATCACAGTAAGTTCTGCTCTAAATTAACAGCTGCTCTGGTCCCGCCTAATAAAGCTTATTAAAAGCTGGTCCTAAAAGTAATGTTCTGTTTTTAAGTAACATAACTACATCTCAGAAAGAAATAAAAAATATTTATTAGAATACAAAAATATCCACCACTCAGAAAAGTAAAAATCACATTGTCTAGCAACCAACGAAATTTTCTAGGCAAATTAAAAAAGCAGGGGCTTCCCTGGTGGCGGAGTGGTTGAGACTCTGCCTGCTGATGCAGGGGATGCAGGTTCGTGACCCGGTCCGGGAGGATCCCACATGCCGCGGAGCGGCTGGGCCCGTGAGCCATGGCCGCTGAGCCTGCGCGTCTGGGGCCTGTGCTCTGCAACGGGAGAGGCCACAACAGTGAGAGGCCCGCGTACCGCAAAAAAAAAAAAAAAGCAGTAACACACAATCCACAATGAAAAAAAAAATCTACATAAATAGCTCAATATATTCAAGACACTAGGGACTTCCCTGGCAGTCCAGTAGTTAAGGCTCCGTGCTTCCACTCCACAGGGCATGGGATCAATCCCTGGTCAGGGAACTAAGATCCCACGGGCTGAGCGGTGCGACCAAAACAAACAAACAAACAAAAAACAAAAAATCAAGACACTAGAAGAAAGCTTGTACACTTTAAATAAAGAGAAGGACATATATAGAAAAGAACTAGCTATAACTTCCAGCAGATTAGATAGTGAAGACAATTTGAAGATAGAACAATTATAAAAAATTTTAGAGCGGACGAGCCGAAGTTGGCGGAAGAGTAAGACGCGGAGATCACCTTCCTCCCCACAAATACACCAGGAATACATCTACACGTGGAACAACTCCTACAGAACACCTACTGAATGCTGGCAGAAGACCTCAGACCTCCCAAAAGGCAAGAAACTCCCCCACGTACATGGGTAGGACAAAAGAAAAAAGAATAAACAGAGACAAAAGGATAGGGATGGGATCTGCACCAGTGGGAGGGAGCTGTGAAGGAGGAAAGGTTTCCACACACTAGGAAGCCCCTTCGCGGGCAGTGACTGCGGCTGGCGGAGGGGGAAGCTTCGGAGCCGTGGAGGAGAGCACAGCAGCAGGAGTGCAGAGGGCAAAGCGGAGAGATTCCCACATAGAGGATCGGTGCCGACCGGCACTCACCAGCCCGAGAGGATTGTCTGCTCACCCACCGCGGCGGGCGGGGCTGGGAGCTGAGGCTCGGTTTTCGGTCGGAGCGTCGGAGCGCAGGGAGAGGACTGGGGAAAGTCTGGACCTGCCGAAGAGGCAAGAGACTTTTTCTTGCCTCTTTGTTTCCTGGCGCACGAGGAGAAGGGATTAAAAGCGCTGCTTAAAGGAGCTCCAGAGACGGGCGTGAGCCACGGCCAAAAGCACGGACCACAGAGGCGGGCATGAGACGCTACTTCCCCGGGAGAACGCACGGCGCGCCTCGGGCTGGTGCAATGTTACACTGCCGCCGCAGGCTCGCCCCGCCCTCGGTGCCCCTCCCTCCCCCTGGCCTGAATGAGCCAGAGCCCCCAAAGCAGCTGCTCTTTTAACCCCGTCCTGTTTGAGCGAAGAACAGACGCCCTCCGGCGACCTACACGCAGAGGCAGGGCCAAATCCAAAACTGAGCCCCGGAAGCTGTGTGAACAAAGAAGAGAAAGGGAAATCTCTCCCAGCAACCTCAGAAGCAGCGGATGAAAGCTCCACAATCAACTCGATATACCCTGCATCTGTGGAATACATGAATAGACAACGAATCATCCCAAATTAAGGAGATGGACTGAGAGCAAGATTTATGATTTTTTCCCCTTTTCCTCTTTTTGTGTATGTGCATGCTTCTGTGTGAGATTTTGTCTGTATAGCTTTGCTTCCACCATCTGTCCGAGGGTTCTATCCGTGTGTTTTTTTCTTTAAAAAATTTTTTTCTTAATAATTATTCTTTAATAACTTTATTTTATCTTACTTTATTTTATTTTATCTTTTCTTTCCCTCCCTCCGTCCCTACTTTCCTTCCTTCCTTTCTTTCTTTCTCTCCCTTTTATTCTCAGCCGTGTGGATTAAAGGCTCTTGGTGCCGCAGCCAGGAGTCAGTGCTGTGCCTCTGACGTGGGAGAGCCAACTTCAAGACACTGCTCCACAAGAGACCTTCCAGCTCCACATAATTTTAAACAGCGAAAATCTCCAAGAGATCTCCATCTCAACACCAGCACTGAGCTTCACTCAACAACCAGTAAGCTACAGTGCTGGACACCCTATGCCAAACAACTAGCAAGACAGGAACACAACCCCACACATTAGCAGAGAGGCTGCCCAAAATCACAGTGAATTGGTACAGCCACTATGGAGAACAGTATGGAGGTTCCTTAAAAAACTACAAATAGAACTACCATATGACCCAGCAATCCCACTGCTGGGCATATACCCTGAGAAAACCATAATTCAAAAAGAGTCATGTACCAAAATGTTCATTGCAGCTCTATTTACAACAGCCCGGAGATGGAAACAACCTAAATGTCCATCATCGGATGAACTAACAAAGAAGATGTGGCACATATATACAATGGAATATTACTCAGCCATAAAAAGAAACGAAATTGAGCTATTTGTCATGAGGTGGACGGACCTAGAGGCTGTCATACAGAGTGAAGTAAGTCAGAAAGAGAAAGACAAATACTGTACGCTAACACATATATATTGAATCTAAGGGAAAAAATGTCATGAAGAACCTAGGGGTAAGACAGGAATAAAGACACAGACCTACTAGAGAATGGACTTGAGGATATGGGGAGGGGGAAGGGTAAGCTGTGACAAAGCGAGAGAGTGGCATGGACATATATACACTACCAAATGGAAAATAGATAGCTAGTGGGAAGCAGCCGCATAGCACAGGGAGATCAGCTCGGTGCTTTGTGACCACCTAGAGGGGTGGGATAGGGAAGGTGGGAGGGAGGGAGACGCCAAGAGGGAAGAGATATGGGAACACATGTATATGTATAACTGATTCACTTTGTTATAAAGCAGAAACTAACACACCATTGTAAAACACTTATACTCTAATAAAGTTGTAAAAAAAAAATTTTTTTTAAATACAGGGGGAAAAAGGAACAGAGCTTCAGTGAGTTGTGAAACAACTTCAAGAGGCCTAATAAATGTGTAACTGGAATCACCAAAAGAGAGGAGAGTGACGGGGAGACAGAATATATTTGAGAAACTAATAGCCAAAAAATTTCCAAATTTGATGAAATTTATACACCCACACAGATTCATGTCCAAAAACTCAAATCATAAGAAACATGAAGATAACTACAAGGTATATTATTTGATGATAATAATAATCAAATTGCTTAAAAACAATAATAGAATTTTAAAAAAAGACACATAACCTTTATTACTTGAAAGCAGTATAGTTGAAAGCTGTAGACAGTGGGTAAAACTATGGCTCGAATAATTTTGGATTGTTTTCATACATGTTAATAAAATACACGTGGCACATGTTAATATATCCTAAGATATGGCTAAATATCACAAATACACCTTAAAGTACCAAAGCATCGCTAATCAAAGGTTAAACTCATGGGCTTCCCTGGTGGCGCAGTGGTTGGGAGTCTGCCTGCCAACGCAGGGGACATGGGTTCTGGCCCTGGTCTGGGAGGATCCCACATGCCGAGGAGCGGCTGGGCCCGTGCGCCGCAGCTGCTGAGCCTGTGCTCTAGAGCCCGTGCCCCGGCAACGGGAGAGGCCACCGCGGTGAGAGGCCCGCGCACCCCAGTGAGGAGTAGCCCCAGCTCGCCGCAACTGGAGAGGGCCCGTGCACAGCAACGAAGACCCAACGCAGCCAATCAATCAATAAAATAAAATTTAAAAAAAAAAAAAAGGTTAAACTCAGCACTTAGAAGTTTCGGATATTTGCTCAGGATAACTTTGTTGGACTTTTTACTAGGATGTACTATTCTTCCACAGCAATAAGTTTTATTTGTTAATTTTTAGTTAATAAAGGGAACTATTTTGTTAAATATCCTAAATGGCAGACCATGACATTTTAGAAAATAGTATTCATTTAAAGATAAATAAAAATGTTAAATTTCCAATTATTTTGTACTATGTCTATACTTTTCCATTATCAAGTTAATGTATGAAATCTCAAAAATTGAATTTTAGTACTCTTCCCCACTTCCTTCCTTCAATTAATTAATTTTAAAGTTTTTCTTCATCATGTAGAAGGCACAATTTCAGAAAATTGAAATTCAGAAAAAAGTTTGCAAAGTCAAATTTTCACAAAAGTTTAGCTGTAACAGGTAAGGTGGACATTTTCAAATAAGAAAAAACTGTTACACATTTATAATATATTCTAACATTTTACTGTATAACATGTAAAAATGTAGGAAAGTATTATAATTTTATGCACACATTTCTGTTAGATGCAGTGTCTAAAACTGGTAAAGAATCTTTTCTACATTATTTTCTCAAAGTGATCATATCTGTTCACGTGGTTTAACTTACCATCTATGTACGTATGTATGGTAACAACTCCCAAATCTCTTCAACTCAGTCTTTTATTCTAAGTTTAGATTTCTATTTCCAACTAACAAATAGCGCCAGTTTTTTTTCTGGATACTCCTAACTTCTTTCAATTATCAGTGTTGCTTAAAGACTTAGGTACCCCCTCTAATGTATACAGATAGAAACACACTGACTTACATTTAAATTAAAATGCAAACATTTAAAATTTTCAGTTTATTTTTTATTCTGACAACATACAATAGATCATAAATACTCTGAGAGGTAGAATATATGTCCTGCTCACTTTTACATCCCTAGAAGAAATTACTGTGTTTACACATAGCAGATGCTCAATGAATTCATCACTGATTAGGATTTCTGAGAGGCAATAAACCCAAACTAACCACAGTCAATTTGTATTCTACCTCAAAAAAATGCTTTAACTTTAATAATTTATATCCTGTTTAAAGGTATCATTGGAGAGCTCTTGATAAACTTAGGGGAAACGTGCTCTCTGCTTTCTTCACTGTTATAAACAATAAGGTCACCAGCTGATTCTACCTACTGACCACTCATTTCTCCCCTAGATTTAGTAAATGTTTATTACTTAGAATTCTGTCATGCAACCTAATACACTGTAATTCATCTACTATAAAACAGCCCAGGGTTTCCCTGGTGGCGCAGTGGTTGAGAGTCCGCCTGTCGATGCAGGGGACACGGGTTCGTGCCCCGGTCAGGGAAGATCCCACACGCCGCGGAGCGGCTGGGCCCGTGAGCCATGGCCGCTGAGCCTGTGTGTCCGGAGCCTGTGCTCCGCAACGGGAGAGGCCGCAACAGTGAGAGGCCCGCGTACCACAAAAAAAAAAAAAACAAAAAACACAGCCTGATGGTTTATCATGAGAAAATTCCATCAATGGTTTCCCACAGCTTGTCTACATTTCCAACTGCCCATTCTGTCATTACTACACATAACAAACATCACAGCAAAAGAATTACAGGTGCTGGAATGTATTGTACATTTTGTCCACTGCATCATGCTTCTAAATGTGAAGCTACCTTGACCTTTTCTAGTCATTAAATGGTTGGTGAGTGAGTGAATGCAATAAAATTATAAAAATAATAAAATTCCTATAAACATCTAACATAAAGTTAAAGAAACACAATTATTTAAATGTGACTTGCCTGACACTCTGTCAAGAACTTCCGATAATGTTGTTGAGACCGGTAAATGAAGTGTACGGAACTTGTGGCCTGCTCCATACATTGGATGCTGGATGACATGGCTAGTAGCATTAATTCTACCCTTGTACAGCTGGAAATAAATTTAAAAGAAATTAAGAAGGTTTTTTTTGAAATGTATATCATTATATAACTATTTCAGAAGCATAAAAAAAAAACAATTCAGTAATGCATACAAAAATGTAAAGAGTTTATTTTATATATTTCTTCAAATGTGGCATGTCTGCCATGCGATTTGTTCATCATACTTTGCATTAGCACTGTTGTACCTAATAATCTGTCAATCCCCGCCCCAAATCAAATTATACTATTCATGGCAAGTTACAACTAGGTTATTTTGGACAGAGAGGGTTAGCTGAGATTTTTAAGTCCTATCCTTAAGTATAAAGGTTGTGCTAGTTTTACTTTGCTAGCACAACCTCTGATTTCTAATTTCATTTCATTTCATTAGAAATTAGAACAGAGATAACTGAAAGCTCTGACATGAAAACATAAAATATTTTTACACACAGCTCATCATAAAGATTTAATTTGTTAAATACTCACTGGGCAGGGAGACTGAAGAAACATTGTCACTTTCTCATCCTCTAACATCAGTTGCAAAAATAATCTACGTACAAACCCTGAAATGTTCCCTGATGTTGGAAGGTTCCCTCTTTGAGGAGATGTCTGAAATAGTTCACAGAGAACCTGGCAACGTGAGAGATTTAAAAAGTTAAATGAAATATTTACTTGCAGCTTTATATTTTAAAGAACAAAGAGGAAATTTAAAATGTGGATTAATAAGTGTATTTGAATTCATCAAATCAGCAATTAAAGATTATACGGAAGTAGACAAAAAGTTAAAAGTGAAATACAAATTTCTGTGGATGAGAGAAGTTACTACTACAGGGTTTTCACATAATAAATACCCAGCAAAACCAACTTAATTTTAACTTCAGTCAATATCAATGTGGTTACAATACAACAAAAATTTTGAAAAAATATATTAAAAATATAAAACAAAGCCTTAACAAAAAGCTAAGTGATGATTATTAGGCCAGAAGACAATGGAACACAAAGTTTCATACTACCCACAGGCACAAACCAAATTGTGAAATGTCCATATTCAAGGACTTGGTTAAAATTGGTAATTTAAGCATTTCTTTCAAATTAGACACATTAAGTAGATACAGTTTCCCAATAATTAATTACTTTATGCAACAAAGTACTTTCCTCTTCTTAAAGTTAAATCATTCAGTATTTTTTGAAAATTATGATAGCTCATCCTTCATTAATAGTTTAACCTGAATAAGCACTATCAAATCAGGGGGTAAAAATAGAAGCTGGTTCCTATTTATTGGTGTCTGCCATGTCTCAGACAGGCTGTATGCTAGATACTTCATATACATTATCATATTTAATCCTCTCAAAAGAAGAAAACCTTTTGAGAGGCAGGTATTACTATCTCCATTTTACAGTTTAAACAACTTGCTGAAGATCACAACAGACAGAAAGCAGCAGAAACTGGCAAAAAGCAACTAGAATTATGCTCCAGATAACTCCAGCTTTCAAGATTTTTGGCTCTGTGGACTTAATACAATAAGATCATCTTTCATACCTTTAATGTGATTTGTCAGGAGTCTCCTATCTGAATCTTATTCTAATGTCTGCTTCATTAGAAGCAAATCAACAGCTCTAACAATCCGGTTACTATGAAATGCAATGCCTCAATGCTGTGAGGCACTTGATGGCCACCTTCAAGTGGTCAATCCTGTTCCAATAGCTGAAGCGTTGTTTTTTTGTTTTTAATATTTTTATTTATGTATTTATTTGGCTGTGCCGGGTCTTAGTTGCGGCATGCGAACTCTTAGTTGCAGCATGTGGGATCTAGTTCGCTGGCCAGGGATCGAACCCAGGCCCCCTGCATTGGGAGCACGGAGTCTTAGCCACTGTACCAGCAGGGAAGTCCCTGAAGCGTTGTTCTTTTGATTAGAGGCAGTTTTTTAAAAGGAGGAATGTATGATCTTTAGCTAGAATCTCCATGAATTTGTCCATCATTCATCAGAAAGAATAACTGATTTATGTAACAGTTGAGGAGAGGAGGGAGGAGACATCAGTACTTAATTTTAATTATGGTTTAAATTCAAATCCTTAAATGCAACCAACCCCAAACCTCACCATCACCTGGCCTTAATACATGACCCTTTCTGAGCTAATTTCAAGAGTGCCATGTGACAGCACATTACAATAATAAGACACTGGAACATAAGCCAGTTTTTCTACTCTTACCTGGGCCATCAGCTTTTGATTATTAGGGTGACATGAAATGCACTGCAGAAAGAATGCAACAGTTGCATTCTCAATTGCTGTCCTCTGTTGAGTAGTCAATCCTGTTGTAGCAGCTGAAGAAAGAGAAGCTGATCTTGCACTGGTCTGTTGTGCACCTAAATTATGTCCTCCAGAAGTGGACCCAGAGTGACACAATAAAAACAGAAGTGCTGTCCATAGTGGATTGACTTCAGACCCACCAAGCCAGTCTTTCATAATATGGCTATTGCCAACTTCTGTCAAAAACCTAAGAATAGGAGCAACCAGGTCTGCTGTGATAGGCATCTTATTACATTGCTGTGGAACGTGATGCCGCCTGAGTTTGTCCTGGGAAATATCTATTGATTGAGCAATGCTTTCAGAATAAGAAATGTGGCTAAAACAGAAACTAGCCAGACTCCTCACAAGAAGAGAAGGCAAACCTGAGTCCAATAATTGTTTGATAGCTTCTGGAGATTGAGAAGAGGAAGCAAGGGTTGCCAAATGTGATTCAGTTAGTGCAAGAGGTGCTTGTGCGTTTTTAGAGTCATCTGTTAAAGATGAACTAAGATCTTGCTTTTTGCTATCATCTGTCATGGACAGTCCATGGTGACACTGCATTGGAGGAGGGGTAATTCCCATCCAGCCCATAAGCAAAGAAAAATAACTTGGGTGTATGTGGCACATCGAGCAAAGTAGACTGTCAACAGCTTTCTTCAAAACCATGTTGCAGGAAAGAGACATGGACCAATTAAAAAGTAACCTAGGGAATAAAAGATACCATGTTAACAACATATACATATATTTAGTATGACCTCTTTGTCAATTATTTCTACTAGAAATCACTTTCATGAAAATTATATAGTTTGACGTTCAATATAATGACACTGTAATGTTTCAGGAAGACTGATAAACATCATTAAGTACTTCAGTAGATTGGAAGTTAGATTTGTAAAATGAGTATAGAAAACCAAGAGATCTATATCAAAATGGTTCTACCATTCTCTGTGTGACCTCAAAACAATGACATAAAGAAACAATTTAAAAAATTATACCTAAGAAATGTCTAGACTGAATTTGACATTATTAATGGCTTTAATTCATATCAGCAAAATGAAAACTGTTAGCAAGTTTCACTAATAAGTCATGGATTATGCCAACTGATAGGACCAAATATGAAAATGACAAACTAGAGGACAAAAAGCCAACCTTTTAAGAGTCATGGAACTCTTCAGAAATAAATTATTATATTTTGCTATAGACTTAGCAGTTATTAGGCAGTCAGCTCAACAAAGCCTTAACTGAGTATGGTGAAGAAATGTGGGTTAAGTGGAAACTACTTGTCAAAAGAGCAATCATAACAGCCATCTAGAAAGAAGTAAAAACAACCAATTGTAAAAACTGTCTAAAGTAGTCTCTCAAAATTTCTAGCTACACTTTCCCTCCAAAGTTGCATATTAAAGATAAAAGAATCTGGCAGGTAAATTTGCAGATGAGAATAAACATTATGACCTGCAAGAGAATATATTAAACGTTCCAATTTTAGGTGGGAAAAGCAGCAATGACACTAATGTAGCTTCTTAAAACTTGAAGATAAATTAATTAAATTTGTGTAGCATCTCATTTCGAACTTATACTGATTATACTTAACTAGTACTTTCTGAAGTATTGTTTTTATATAAATAAAAATGTAAAATGCTGTTTCATCAAGTAAAAATCTAAAGTGATCTAGTACTGGGGGAAAAGAGAATTTCACAAATCATACTTACTCAAAGAGCTCTCGGTCCAGCAGTGCTGGTAAATCATACTCTACCAGCAGCTCATAACTGTGCCACAGAATTGCTGCTACACAGTGCAAATGAGAAGGAGATGGCATCAAAAGACCATACTCTATTGTTGAAGAGTTAGGACACATGTAGCTCATCCTGCCACTTCTTTTCATAGCAGCCACTCTTGCAGAATCACTGACCCATTTTAACAAGGCCTGAATTCTTAAAAGAAGAAGATGAATTTGAATAACCAATTATACTCCAGCTGACATTTAATACAGATAAATACCACCACTGCATGTAAGCAATGTATTTATCGGAATAATATACTGATTTTTCTCAATAGTTTTAATATATCAATAAAATAGAAGGGAAAAGGAATTATACAATCAATAAGGTCATAGTAACTTTAATTTTCCAAAACCCTACCAATCTTAAGCAATGAAAATGTTTGAGATGACTCAAGTCTAATTCAGCAAATAATCATTGATTCTTACCTCATTTGTGACAGAATATATACATATCTAGAATTACAGGATACACAGCTTAAAAAACTCACTCTGTCCTCTAAATTTTCACTCACCTTGTAACAAATCCACATACCACAGAGCAGTGATCTGGGGCCAGTTCTTCATTGTGCAGAATTTCATGCAATACAGCATGAAATGTTTCACAACTCTGGCCCCCAAGCATTAAATACTAGTAGTAGCCACCCATCCTCTTTCACTCTGACAACAGAATAGCCCCAACATATGTTCTTTTTCAAGTGCCACACTACACTCAATCCCCTAGAGCTGGAGACCACAAAATGAAAGCAAAAGGCTTTTTAAAGCAGTAATGCTTTGGAGTTTGTATTTGGGGGGTGGGGGGGGGGGGGGAGGGGAGACTTACTGTCAAGTTCTTAAAACACTGTATTTATCTTTGTTTTTGTTTACTTTTAAATGTCTAGTTTAGAGCACAAGATTCTCTGCTTCAGGGTAAAAGAAATGGGAATTGGAACGTATATAATACTACTTAATCCCTCTCTCTACCTTGAAGGACTGAAGGGTAAGATGCTTTAAATTTCATATGACAGGACATAAGGACAAGTCATAGAAAAAGAAGGGAGATGAGGCAATTACAGAAGAGTAACATTTTCTAGAAAAACAGCAGCCAACAATCTTGTCATTAATGTTAGTTCTGAAACATTCTGAAATATTCACATTTGCATTAATGCTAGGAAAATAATTTTAAATGCAATTTTCTTCTTATGATAAAAATTTTTTTTAAATAATCACAAGAGATTTAAAGAAACCTATTCTAGAAAAATATTTAGCACATATTTTTAATGTATTTTTAAATCCTATTAACAATTATGAATTGACATAAATTCGTATCTACTTTGTCAAAAATACTCCAGTATATTTTTAAATATAATACAGGTATCACATAGTTTATATAAAGCAAAAAGTTTAATGGAAAGGAAGCCAGCCTATTTAATATTTTAAAGTTATCCTGCTGAAACTAATTATACTTTGTTCAATATGTTCTTTAAATATTTTTAATCCAGAGAACCTGAAAGCAATGAGCCTAAACTAAATGAAAGCTATTACATTACCAGAGATTAAGTAGCAATTTTTCCGAGATGCCTTCACTGTCTGGCACTCTAATTCATACCCTTAAGTCTGACCTTCATAAATCTTCCCTTATGAGTGATACTGCTCTGTCTTCTCAGTCCTGAGGGCACAAGCTGGACTCAATAAACTTTACCTCTCTAGTATTAGCACAATGTCAAGCATATAGCAACTACTTGGTAAATAGCTATAAAATGAGTAAGCACCCACAAAAAATAATCTGTTAATAATTTATGAAGTAAGACATTTAATAACATACCAAATGATTTCATTTTAAACACAAACTAATAACAATATTAAAGAATATTAATTGGATATAAAATATTCAATATACTTCAAAGGATATTAACTCAGGAAACAATCTCTAGTATGAAGATAATTTATATTATTTATAGAATCACACACTCTATAAATATGTTCTCCAGATACAGATGATATACATAAAACCAGAGAATGCCAAAGTATCATTCAAAAATTTATCAACTAAAACATTTTTCAAAATTACTTGGAGTCCCTATCAATTTGGAGGTAAAAGACATCAAGGAAGATCTACACTAGTAAAACTCATCTAAAATTACCTATAACGAAAGATCACTAAACATTTAGGTGAAACATTCAGATATTATTTACTTGGTATGATAGTGTTTCATTTTGTGGTAGGAAGCAGGAGAAAGAGGGTAAGGAGTATATGAAAAGTTGTCCGTGAATAATATAATCAATAGCAATAAGTAATCAATAAAAACAAACATTATTACTATTAACAAAATACTCCAAGTACCTAATATGGACACAATATTCCTATATTTCTACATGTTTAGTAATACCTAAGCTTAACTTTTATGAAAAGATCTAAAAAGAAAGCATTCCAGGACTTGCCAGTGGTGCACTAGTTAAGAATCCACCTGCCAATGCAGGGGACACGGGTTTGAGCCCTAGTCTGGGAAGATCCCACATGCTGCGGAGCAGCTAAGCCTATGCACCACAACTACTGAGCCTGTGCTCTAGAGCCCGCGAGCCACAACTACTCAGCCCGCGTGCCACAACTACTGAAGCCCGTGCTCTGCAATGAGAAGCCACCACAATGAGAAGCCCGTGCACCACAATGAAGAACAGCCCCCACTCGCTGCAACCAGAGAAAGCCCACGAGCAGCAATGAAGACCCAACGCGGCCAAAAGTAAATAAACTAATTAATTTAAAAAAAGAAAAATAAAGCATTCCAAGTAACATTCACTACATGTGATTGTGTGTATGTGTGTCCTCATATGAAAACTGAGATCACCACATACCTACCTGTCTTTTGTTCCAGGATCCTGAGTTGTCCCAAGCTGGTAAAGAATATCTATCGTAGAGTCAGAAGAGAGTCCATTCAGTCTTCCAAAAAGTAAAGGGCTATTCAAATCTTGCAACAAAGAATCAAAAGGAAAAATTTGCTAAATAAGCAAATGGGATGAGAAGATTTGCTCAATTTAATTTTAAATTATTCATTAGAAATAACTTCTGTAAATTTCAAAAACAAAACTCCAAAAATAATGAAGCCATAATAGAAGTTAATTTCAGAAACAGAATTAATCACAAATATCACATAGTTCAACTGTCATTATTTTGCAGATATGTAAAAATTAAAATATCAAAATTGTCACCTGTAGGATCACTGCCTGATGCTGCACAATTTCTCAGAAGAATGTCTATAAGCTTCAGGCCAATTCTAGTGGACTGCAGTCCTATCTTCACAAGCACAACCTCAATGTTGGGTGAATGCATTCCACAGTATGGAGACATCAGTAAGGCAGCACAAGTCTGTAGCAGATTAGCAGTAGGTGCAGCTGCACTTGCCATCATTCCTTCCAGATCACTTATGTGAGTAAGGCAATGATGTAATAACCGTAACCATCCAATACTGCAATACACAACACAAAATGGCCTATATGGGTAAATTTAAGTAGCTTAAATTACTTCAGGGGTAAAACAAAACTTCTCAAAGATCAGCATGTTGTGGATGGACCTAAAGATTGTCATACTGAGTGAAGTAAGTCTGACACGGAAAGACAAATATCATACAATATCGCTTATATGTGGAGTCTTAAAAAAAAGGGGGTACAAATGAACTTATTCACAAAACATAAGTAGAGTCATGGATGTAGAAAACAAACTTATGGTTACCAGGGGGTATGCTGGGGGAGGGATAAATTGGGAGATTGGGATTGACATATATACACTACTATATATTAAATAGATAACTAATAAGAACCTGCTGTATAGCAAGGGAACTCTGCTCAATACTCTGTAATGACCTACACGGGAAAAGAATCTAAATAAAAAACAAGGAGAGCATATGTATTAAAAAAAAAATTCTGGGCTTCCCTGGTGGCGCAGTGGTTGGGAATCCGCCTGCCAGTGCGGGGGACACGGGTTCGGGCCCTGGTCCGGGAGGATCCCACATGCCGCGGAGCAACTGGGCCTGTGAGCCACAGCTACTGAGCCCGCGTGCCGCAGCTGGTGGGGCCCACGCGCCTAGAGCCCATGCTCCGCGGCAGGAAAGGCCACCACAGTGAGAAGCCCACGCACCTCAATGAGGAGCGGCCCCTGCTCGCCGCAGCTACAGAGGGGCCGCGCGTGCGAACGAAGACCCAACGCAGCCAAAAATAAATAAATAAAATATTAAAAAAAAAAAAAAAATTCCTTGTGACTTATAAAGCAGAAAAAAAAGGAAGAAAAAAACGAAAAGATCAGCATGTTGTATTTCGTAAGTAGCACCAATCTACGTTAAAAAATACTTTTAGAATACTGTAACATCAATAAAGAATTAAACACACAGTAAGTTTCCCCTATAACATAAAAAAATACTTAAGTGCTAGTAGCATTTAGGAATTATGAACTTCCTTTTTATTTAATTAGTCAGGAAATATTTTTGTATATACATATATTTATATGCATAAATATAAACTGCAAAGGATCATAGAACTGCAAAACTGTAAAGTCTTGGCAGCTCAAAAATAAAAAAGAAATCCTAAATTTTTTTGTCAGGTAAAACTTATATTAAGACAATCTATAAAATTTTCAACCATCAAACGTTACCAGAAGAATGTAAATTAACGGATATATTCAGGTCCTTCTTTGTTTGGTCAGTTTGTATGGTTCAAATCTAACCCTCTGCAGACTGGCAACTTAGGAATGACCATATAGGGCTAGGTGCCTATCTATATGATCCATTTGTATGCTTCAGATGTATTCTTGGGGATAGGCATTTGGAAATGCTTACATAAGACTACAATCCAAAGAACTGGAACCCACACCCACATATACCACATTGTGGATCATCCCAAGGATTAAACACACATAAATCTCAATTTTAACCAGCCTCAAGGTTTTGCTTCTATAGAATTATTCTTTATGACACTTAATAAAATTATGATATTATTCAGATACCTATGGAACAAAGAATTTCCTAAACTCTAAAAAAAAAACACAGTATAAACAATTTTATGAAAAGCACAGAAAGGTTTTTTTAAGAATGAGAAACCACATACCTTGTTTTGGATACCTGATCTTCAGATGGAAGAAAAGGATTATTAACTGTTGCTGAAGAAGTGGTACCAAAAGCAGTGAGGCCCAGTAATTTAATTTGTGAAAGGCCTAATGTGCTGGCATCTCGTGGACGATGAAGTCTAAGGCAGACAGCAGAAGCTACTTCAGCTTTTACAAGCTGAATTTTTATGTAGGTGAGACCACTTGTGACAACAGGAGTGGATAATGGTAGCATATTTACCCCATCTGCACTTACTTCAACAGACACTGAGGATGGGCAGGCTACAGGAAGAGAAAAATTGAACAATTACTAAAGGAAAAGTAAACCAGAGTTCATATTCTAGTGGCAATCCCAGTAAAACAGCTTTCAGTTATATTCATTATGAACTCATAAAAAGAAAATGTATACACCAAGTCATACTTTGTCACTGACTTTCACCATAATTGATTTTACAGCTATTATATGAAATTCACAGTATAATAAAAATTATATTTAAAAAATTCTAACATTAACCTAAAAAAGAGTAACTGAAGATATGCAATCCACATGTACTTAATTCGCTCCAAGAAAAGAAAAATAGGCAATTACTTACTCTATTATTTCTACTTTACTCAGAATTATCACCAACAATATGGTGATTAATATGCTATGGTTTACTGTTGTAAATTGGGAGGAATGTAACTTAAAAAATACTTTTTCACAAACAAACTCATTATTTCACTACTACCATATTGCTATGATTTTAAACACAGTTGAATTTAGAAATTGCTTTTGCCTCTAATCTGTTTTTGCCTTTCAAAATTTAAACAAACATCCAGAATACTTAAAAATAAAACCATTTCCTGCTAAAATTTAAGGAGGCCCAATGAAGTAATAACTGGCAGCTGTTATGGGAAAATTTCTTTCTCACAAACATGGAAGCCCATATAATAAATTTATCTATCAACTAAAACAACCTTTGAACTTTGCCTTTAATTTCAACTGTAAAATTAGGAAGTAACTTTTATTATATGCCAATTACACCCCTGGTTTACACTGAGAACTAGACAAGTCACATCAATTTTTAAATTTAATCTTACCTTTTGAGATAAGTATTATCCACATTATTTAATCTCTTTGAATCTGTCAATACAAACTGACAAAGAGATTAAATAATTCAAACCCCCAAATGAACAAAGGACACATTTTATATTCAAGCCCATGTTTGATTCTAAAGGCTATGTTATTTCCACTGAAACACACTATATCTTCAGTTTCTGCTCCAATCCAAAACCAAAATTATTAATCACACTTGTATTGGAGAACACCTAACCTACTGAGTTTTCATAATGTACAGAGTTCTCCGTTGTAACATCCTTCCTGTTCCAATTCCTATGTGCAAATTCTAGCTACACTCCAAAGCCACCATTCACATGAACCACTTTCTCCTTCTGAATAAAAGGAGCTTCCTCCTCATCTTAGATTATCCCCTAAGTCTTACACTGACTTATATTTTGCCATGTAATATAGTTATTTTTGACCTGCTAAAACACTGTGCATTAGTCTATTTTTCTTCTGCCATTTTATTCATTATATCTATTTTTATCTAACGTGTGGATTCCACAACTGTATTAGAGTATAATAATCTAATCTTGCAAATAAGTGGAAAAATTGATTCTTCCAAATATGCCAGGTGTCTACAAAATTCTCTATAGTTCTTCATTAAATTACTGAGTGACATATGATAGCAATGAGAATCAATCAATGAAGATAAATGTGATAACTTCAACAATTCTGTACAAATTATTATATTTATATTGAAAGAATTTGGGGACCCTCATAAACTTAAAATAGTACTTCATATTCCTTCATGAATACTTAAAGGAGTTTCTGCTCCTTTTAATGTACAGCTTGTTTTCTAAAAATTCTTTTCAATTATTTAACGTTGCAAAGTCACAACAAAATGTATTCAATGAAAATGCATCAAATGAATGATACTCAAAATATTAAAAATCTAAAGATCATAAATATTCAAAATATCACACTCAAAGTATTAAGGCAGATGTAATTATCTTACAATGGGAAGGGGAATCTATGCTAATTTCACATTACAGAGATAGGACTGAGGACTACCTAGAAAAACTAAGACTGCTGTCTACAGCTGTATAAACTAACTCATTTTATCTTAATGCTATATAGATAGCTTCATAAATTTGAGGGAAGAGGAAAGGCAAAATAACATATAACTAGAATATATTTGTTTAAATTTCATCACACACTCTATTTGTTTCAGGGGAATAGCCATGTCAATTCACTTGATGGGAAATGATTTGGTGGTAGTGTTAAATATATTAAAACTGTTCAAAATTTAGCAATCTGGAAAGTGTATCTAAGTTAATCACTGTTTGCTAAGTATTTTTCTCATTTTTTAAATGCTTCTAAATTATCGTTTATTTTCATGATGGATCTTTACAAAAAATATTACTCACTTGCAAGAGATGCAAGGTGAGGTTGGATATGTATCTCTTTAAGAAGCACTGCTGCAGGAAGGTGAATGGTAAGGTCGCACCAAGCCTCCTCTGGCAGAAAGATGTAGGACCAAGCAGCAGAGCGAGCTCTTCTATGGGGTGGTGTGGCCTGCAAAAGCACCTCAGCTGGTTGGGCAGTAGGACTGCTAGATGTGATTGTACCTACAGAAGTATTTTAAATAAAATAAAAACTTGCAAAAGAAACCCAATAAGGCATCAAGAACTATTCAAACCATAATAATTACACTAGAAAAATTAGCTAAAAACATGAACATTTAATACTATGAATGTACTTAATACATTTAGCATAATTTGTTACAGTATTCACAAAACCTCAAGACATCCAGTCAACTGGCAAGGCGACAAATTCTCTGTTAACTGCTGCCTAATTTCTATGCACTAACATGTCAAATGAAAACTAAACTAGCAACAACAAATCTAGCACAGTAATTCTCAAATGATGTAAGTAAAAAACAATGTCCAATACAGGCTTCAGCTTGAAAATAATCACCTTTATTCTAAATTGTCAATATTCATGAGTTAGAAATATGAAAAGAAAAATATAAAAAGAAACTATGTAGAATGGAAAAAAAGAATAACTATATAAATCTGAAACTTCTTATAAAAAAAAGTACCACTCCAAATAAGAAGGAATAAGTCCTTTAAAACTAACATTTACAATGAAAACTGACATAACTGAACCTACTACTTAGTTTCATAAATTGTGTTCTATTTAAACTCAGAAATAAAAACAAATTTTACTACTAAAGAACAATTAAAAACTTCCTTCTAATCAGTAGAATGTTTGGAAAACTACTACCTTTAAAATCAATGGCTTGTAATTGAAATGGTGATACTGTAACACAATCAACTTACTTTGACAACTATTTTTGCTTCATACCAGCCAATTAACTGCTACTTAAATTCATACCCATAAGATGAAATAACTCTTTTCTTACCCAGGGGTGCAAAGTTATGGATCCCTTCTGCATTGTCAGGCTCAGAAGCTAGTATTCGTGTTTTCAAAGTGCTGTCAACAGCTTTATTCGGACCAGAGTCAAGAAATTTCATAATAGTTGATACCATACTTCTTGCAGTGTTTACAATAGCCCTTGTACTAGTAACCATATTGTTGCAAATGAGCTGAACACCACCTAAATTTAAAGAGAATACTATATGAAAATTATCTTAACATACATGATTTGACATTGAGTCAACTTTCACAGAAGACTACAAAAATAAGAACATAATTTACTATCAAATGGTTACACTTAAATGACAGTTTTGTAACTTTGTCTTACCCATATCGTGGAATGCTTTCAAGGCATCACTAGTATCCAGTACTCTCAAAATGAACCACAATAATGGTTCAGATAACTGGCAAGTAGCGAGAGAGCCCTAAAAAAAAAAAACCATACATGTATACTGTGATTTTTAAAAGGTGATTATTAATTTCCTGTGAATTAGGACAACTAAATTTCTTATTGAATGTAATATTCTTTTACAGTTAGTTATTATAAAATGGCAACCTTAACCTAAATCACTAAATACAAAATGTCTGCCAAAATATTTAGGAAATCTTAACCTGAATCAAAAAGGAAGTGAACAGTCTCCTCTCTGAACTCAGCATTTTTTGCATCTGTGTTTACCTACTATTATCATTTTCTACCTTAAATTAATGTGCATCGATTTTGTTTTCGAGTAGACACTACTTTCATTTAAAAATGTATCCTTCTCAAATATCTTTGTATCTTCCAATGGGGAAATATATATACACATGCAATGTATATTTATGAAAATGATAATTATACACTGACAAATAGAAGATTCCTTAAGAAACTGTTTTAAAATCTGCTTTTGAAAAAAATGGTAAATGGGCTAGAAATTAAAATAATCACACTGGCTCCTAAAATCTCATTTTTTAAAAAGGAAATTTAAAAAGTAGTAACATTCTAACCTATTTCTCTTTTAAAATTACCCTAACACCTTTTAACTGAAAGGAAACTAAATATGTAACTTAAGCTTGAAAAAAAATACTCGTATTAAATTTTCATATGTAGCATCTACGAAGAACATGTTGGTTTTCAACTATGCTATGGTTAGGGAAAAGGAAAGAACTACTTCTTAAGACAATGGAAAGAAAATCTAAAATTTTAAAATATGTTAAACATTTTATTCTTACATCACTGTAGTCATCTTTGACAGTTTCAAGGAAACTTTCCTCTCCAACTTATACTAGTAATCTATAGTTCTCACCTGCTGACTCCGTTCATTTTCCAACATATAACTAGAATACTCTGTCTCTGTCTTACAAATAATTCTCTGCTCCCATTGCTAGTAACTACTTAAATTACTGCAGTTGTTGCTAGATTGAACTTACCTGTCTGCCCATATATCCACAGGCCATGTAGGTTAAAATTGGCTGCAGCATCATGTGAACTGTAGAAGCTTTTTTACTAAGTGTTGTCAGTATGGTAAATAATCCATCCCCAACTGATATGGCATCTAACCCACCATGAAAGTTTTCATGTTTGGTGAGATGTAATCCACTTGCCCCTAGTTTAAATAAAAAGATGACACATTTTTAAAAAGCATATCCTTAAAAACCATAATAATTAAAATAGAGTCTTAAAAGCCATTTTACCCCCAAACCACTGAAGGATGGGTACATAAAAGCTATGTGTGTGTGTGTATACATATACACATATCTAGAAATTAAAATATCTCTCATAACATTCAGTAGAGGATGTTTTTTGGTATCTTTTATAGGAGATACCTCTGTTGTTGGTAACAATAAAGTTGCTCTATTACATGACTGAGGAACATCATTATACATACCAAAAAGAAAAGGAAAGAAAAATAAGTGATACTATTATGTAACTAAACTTCAAAACTTTTAATCAAAAAGATATGGTTGTTTCCCTTACATGAAAAAAGAAATACTAATAAGCAAAAATATATCAGGAATGGATTTTGTCACAATTTACAGAAGTTTAATTAGTTAAAAAAATTAACATAATATATTAGCTTTCAAATAGGTAGAAAAGTAAAGCAACAATATATAAATTTTACATTGATATATGTGTCATAAAACTGTTAAACTTGAACAAAATTTTATACTTAACTTTTTAAAAAACTGTGAACAAATAAATCTTACTCATTCCCTAATACAAAATTTGATGTGAAATTCTCCATCTTTAAAATGTTAGCGATATGTGACTATAAATTATGGTACCTAACTTACAAGACTGATTTTTTTTTCTTAATTCACTACAAGTTATTTTGTTAGTATTTTCCAATTTTTAAAAAATTCACACTTAAAAATTTTCAACTGATTGAAGCCACTCTATAAAAGTTTTCACTAATAAAAATCAGTCATGCTAAGAAGTTTACAAAAAAGTAACTCTGCATTATAAAGTAAAAAGAAAATGAATTCATACATTGCTAAAGGAAAGAGATATAGTACTAGAAACAAGTATAAGATTAATATTCTTAATATTAATACGTACCAATTATCATCGCCATGGCACTGCTATTACACAGGCCCAGAGCCGACAAAATCTGGCTCATTATCTGTTGGTTGGCTAACACTAAGTCAGCGACATATGCAGGTGATCCTTGAATACTACTACTGCTTCCATTACCATCTTTGCCTCCTGAAACTTTTTCTTCATCTGAAACACTGTCTGTCGTATTGGTGGTCACAGACACTCTTGCACTGTATTCCCTATTGCCCGAAAGAGGCAGCTGTACTAAAATGTTAACCAGTTTTAACAAATCAAACATGAGTTGATCTCTTGTCATTTCACCACAAACTGCTTTTGCATCACCTGGACGAATGAGGTTGGCAAAGAGTCCCCCAAAGCATGCTCGAGCACCCACTGAGCTATCTGATCCACTTCGAGACATTACTTTGTCTGAGCAAGTGATATAGTGGTGCACTAAAAAAGTGACAGACTCTATCACAGCAGAAATAGTACTAACTGAAACGACTTCAAAATTCTGCTCCAAAGTGAATTCTAAGAGCTTTACTTGGGCATCAAGAGGTCCTTGGCCTGTCTGGAAGGCACCCCTGCAGAAAAAGAGAGAGGATTAAAAATTAATCCATTTTAAATTGCTCTGAAAGAAGTAACCACCGGAATACAAGAAAGCTAAACAATAATTAAACTGCTGGTATTCGCTATTTCATTTTGTAGCAAAGAGTTTCCAGCTCTTCCTGAGTCCTTCTTGTTCTTGCCTCCATTTTATCATATAAAATAAAAAATGAATTCCCTTCCAAATAGAAAACTGAAGGACAAGTAAATCAAAGAGATGATTTTGAAGCTACAGACTAAAATAATTATATATCACAAGGCACTCCTCATAATGAATGAGCTCTGGTTTGTTACAACCTCAAATGTTGTTAGTTTAAATATTTCTTACTGATTTTGATTTTCAAAAATTAAGATTCAATCAAGTAATTCTTACGCATCAAAATTGAATGCTCTCAAGTTCTACTTATGCCTAAGAAATAGAAAGCTGGAAAGATCATTGGCCCCAACTTAACAATTAAAAAAGCCAAATTAACTCTAAAGTCATAACTTTTCTTGAACCCATCAGAGAGCTAAGGTCAAAAGAGTACCAAAAAGCCTGAAATCCATGAAAAGATAGGCACCTCCTCCAAGAAGACAGAATATGATCATTGGCTTTCCTGTCACAGAATCTGGGAAGTCGAGATGCTGGCAATATACATATGGTTAAGAAGAATTCAGCTAAAATACTTTACAAGTTGTTAAACCCCAGGTATGTAAGGGTGGTAACACTGAACCCTTGGAGTTCATATCCATTCACAGGCACCCTCCCTCACCAACCCCCACACATATCTTGCCCTGTGCATCTATTCCATCTGGCTGTTCCTGAGCTATACTTTATATAAACTGGTAAAATAAGTAAAGTGTTTTTCCTGAGTTCTGTGAATCTTTCTAGCAAACTACTGAACCTGAGGGGGGGGGGATTGTGAGCACCCCTGAATTTGTAGTCAAATGATACAAAAATGTGGGTAACCTGGGGATGTTGGACTTGTAAGTGCCCTCTGAAGTAAGGGCAGTCTTGTGGGACTGAGCAGTTAAAACTGTAAATCTGAGGCTAACTTTGGATAGTGGCAGAATAGAACTGAATTGTAGGACACAGGTTGATGTCAGATAATCAGGGAAATGGTGTTAAAAAAGACACCATGTATTTGGTGCTAGTGAAAAAACCCCTCAAATACCAATAGCTGTTTCCTACCACTGGAGAGAAGGAAATGCTCTCCTCAGAAATGGCCAAAGATACAAGCCAGAGTTTGGCTGACAAAAAGGAAAAATTTATTGAGAAAGCTCCTTTCCCTGAGGTTCAGTCACAGAGGGCCTGCCAAAGACTGAGGCTGGACACAATATCGGAAAACACCTGCCATCACTAGGAGTCTAGTGAACATTAAGAAACAAGCAAAAGCAGTTGACTGCTAGAGATGGAGCCATGGAGAAAGAGTCCCTCTGTGGTACAAATGTATAAGGAACAACAAAAGCTAAGGATGGAACAATAAAACTGGAAACCACCCCCTTTACCCTGACTCACATCGAAACAGAAGCTAACTAGATCATTTTGAAGCTGACAAAACACAAAAGGTAACCATAGCAACAATAAAACCAAAGCCAGGTCAAATCTTGAAAAGAGTGATTCAAATCCTCACACTAATCACCCAGTAGAAGAGGCTTGTCCATTTCCGGGCATAAATACTATTTACTTCAGTGTCTAAAAGATATGTGATTATCCAAAGCAAAAATTGTAGGGATGTATTATGTTTACAGCATATGTAAAAGTAAACATATGATACCTATATCACAAAAGATGAGAGAAAGAAACTGTAAATTTACTGCTGTAAAGTTCTTACATTATATGTGAGCTAAGGTATAATAATATGTGAAAGCAGAACGTGATGAAATAAAGACGTATATTGCAAAGCTAGGGAAAACACTATAATCAAAATTTCTTTGTTATAAATAATAATACTAGAAACAAAATGAAATCATTATAAAAATTACTTAATCCAAAAGTAGGCAAGAAAAAAAATTTTAAGCGAAGAATAGATTAAATAAACAAAACTGGCAAAGTGATAAATTTTAGTCCACTAAATCAATAACCACATTAAATGTAAAGTGGTCTAACAGATCAATTAAGAGACACATATTGTCAAACGCTTATACAAGAAAAACTGAAAGAAGGAAATAATAACTATTAGAGCAAAATTTAATGAAATTGGAAATAAAAAAATAAAGAATATCAACAAAGCTTTAAGTTGGTTCTTTGAAAATATCAATAATATTATAAACCTCTAGCAAGAATGACCAAGATAAATAGATTAAAATTACCAATATCAGAAATGATAGAATGAATCAAACTACATACTATAAACATTAAAAGCATAATTTAAAAAATTACAAATAATGAATTCAACAACACAGATGAAATGAACAAATTCCTTCAAGACACAAACTGCCAAAGTTCACTCAAGAAGAAAGAAAACCTAAAAGAATAATCTTTTACCTATAAAATAAGTAAATGGTGCTTTGTGACCGCCTGGAGGGGTGGGTGGGATAGGGAGGGTGGGAGGGAGGGAGACACAAGAGGAAAGAGATATGGGAACATATGTATATGTATAACTGATTCACTTTGCTATAAAGCAGAAACTAACACACCATTGTAAAGCAATTATACGCCAATAAAGATGTTAAAAATATATATATATAATTGTCTCAAAGTGAAAAAAAAGAGAGTATTTGTTTACTTTTGATTACTTATAATAAAGGAACTCTTTATGCATCACGAAAAAAAAATAAGTAGAAACTTTTTTCTATTAATACAAAGAAAACTCCAGACCCTGGTTGCCTCAATGGCAATTACTATCAAATATTTAAATAAGTAATAATCCAATTTACACAACCTCTTCCAGAAAACAGAAAAGGAAACACTCATTTTAGGAGTCCAGGATTATCCTGACATAAAAACCAAAGGTATTATTTTTAAAAATGCAAATATCTCTCATAAGCATAGATTTTGAAATCTTCAACAAAGCATTTGCGCCACCAGGGAAGCAACAAAGCATTAACTACTTAAACAAGCAAGATATAAAAAGGATAATACATCATGACCGAGTGAGTATATATCCTGGGAATGTATACTGATCAACACTTAAAAAAAAAAAAAAAAATCAATGTAATTTATCATACCTACAGATTTTAGAAGAAACAATATATGATCATTTCAGTAGGTGCAGAAAAAGCAAAAAGACATACATACTATTCACTAACCACATGACTGTACAAAGAAAAATCACAAATATATATATAACTCTACCTATAACTATATTTTTGTATCTATGTCTATATGAATAACTATATCTGTATCTATAAATATACCTACAACTCCTCCCAAATTGATCTACAGATTCACGCTTATTCAGTCACAATGGAGAAGTGTTTTTTTTGGTTTGATTTGTTTTTGTTTTTGTTTTTGTGGGGGTGGTGGGGGATCAATAAGCTGATCCTAAAACTTACATGTAAAAGCAAAGAAAGCAGAATAGCCAAAAGAACAAAGTTGGAAAATCCACACTACCAGACCTCAAGAAATAATATAAAAATACCAAACCAGTGTGGTATCGGAAAAGAACAGACACAAACATCAATTCTATAGAGTCCAGAAATAGAGCAAAACAAATATGGTCAATTGATTTTTGGAAAAGGCAGAAAGAGAATTCAATTTAAAAAGGATGTGTTTTTCAACAAATGGTATAGTAACAATTTGACATCATCCACAGGCAAAAAAAAGAAAAAAAAGAACTTAGACCCAAATGCAAAATTTAACTCAATATAACCTATGCGTAAAACCTAAAACAATAAAATTTCTAGAAGAAAGCATAGAGAATCATCTCTATGACCTTGGGTTAAGCAAGGATATTGCTATGAAACAAAAATAATAATAAATAAAAGAAAAAGCTAACAAAATTTCATCAAAATTAAAAGCTGCTTTTTCAAAGATATTGTTAAGAAAATGAAAATATAATCCACAGACCAAGAGAATATATCTGCAAAACACTTATGTGATATAAATGAGTACCCTCTTCATATGAAGTCTGGGTACTTCTTCTCAACCTATAGTATTAATTGAACTAAAAAGCTGCAGGCTAATTTATACGGATGCCAGACACTTTCTTAAAAACATACAAAGAAAACAAAAGCTAAGAATATATTTGGGCCAATGTTATGGACCCTATTAAAGAAAATGTGCTAGAAAATGTATGAGGTGTGTACAGGGTGGAAGGGTGTGGAAGAGGAGCTGGAAAAAAGAATTCTAATTAGTTTTTGAGGCACGTAAACCTATAAATACCTTTACTTATAAAAAAAGATATAAAATAGATTTTTTAAAAAAAGACAGCATGTTATAAACTAAAACAAGATTGATATTTCTGTAGGAAATGTTAGAGTCAATGTATTGAATTTTCACATGAAACCTTTTACTGCTAGACCCTACATAGACAGAACTATACTAAAGTCTACATCTAATGAATGTATTTAGAGGTCTCACATACAGTTTAAAAAAAGCCTAGTTAAAAGAAAAATGAACTCCATGGTAACTGGTTTTTGCTTCTTAGTTGGTTTTATTTATATCACACAAAAACCTCAAGTTCATGTTTTCCAAATACACAGATGCATATCATAACAGCATGTTTTTGGTTTTGTGAATCTACTCCTTCCCACACCTGTGCTTCACTGTGTATACACTACAAACAAGTTGAACTACAACCACATTAGTGTTTTAAAATAGTTATGAAGGAGGAAGAAAACAAATGAGGATAGTACTATAAAATTTTCTGCAGCTATGAAAACATACGCCATATAAATTTTTTGTGTTAATTTTTATACTGGTTTCAGGCATTTTGCTACTGATTTATGAAAAATAACTATTATTATGAATTAATTTTATAACTATTATAAATCATACCTTTTTCTGATTTCTAATATTTTCAAACTAATTTTTAAAGAGTGATATAATCTACAAGTGATTTGAATCATTTTCTAACATACATTAATTTTTTAAAAATTCACTGGCACTTCCACAATGAAATTAAATAATAAATATAGCAAACAGCACCTTTAATTTCTTCCTGATATTAATGGGAAGTTTTAAAATAATCAAACATACTAGAGTTTGGTTTGTTCATAATGTTGTTTTTTGTAACTTTAAGATGATACTGTTTATATTTCATTAAAAGTTTTATCAGAAAGTAATGTTGGATTTTATGAAATGCCTTAAACTATGACAAAAATGACTCATTAATATGATATCGAAGCATTCACGCATTTTAAGAATCAACCCATCACGGTCACAGTTTATTCTTTTCAATCTATTGCCTGACTTTGGTAATCAATTTATTTAGGATTTCTGTATGAGATTAGTATTTAACTTTCTTTTTTAAGATATCTTTTTTGGGTTTTATCAAATATAGGTTTCAAATAAAATTACTGGTAGCTTTAATTCTCTACCTGTATTCTAGAATAATTTAAACAGCTTCAAGTAAATTTCACCTAGAAGGTTTATACTTCCTAATCTATGAACCCGTTATTCCTTTCACAATAGAAGGAGTTCAGGATCTGGGAGAGCCATAATGAAAAGAAGTGAAAATAACTGGGAAACATACCAATAAACCTTTCCCTCTTAATTCCTAATATCGTCCTGCTTATCTGTTCCCAGATAAACTCCCAACAAATGGTAAGGGAAAATTAATTTGGAGGATTACCTATTGCTTCTATATCAGGAATATATGTAACACCTTGACATTTACCTTTCTGTTGAAAGTATATGAATTAGCTTGAGCAAAAATTCACTGAATAGCTGAGGACATGTTGAAGAAAGATGCACTTGTAATCGGGTAAGAAATTCTTGCATAGCTTGCGTAGCTGTTGGACCAACCTGAAGAGAAATGAAATTCTGTTGACAACTGCTTACTGATCCCATCTACAGAATTATTCATTTAAAAAGTATCATCTGTATGCCTTCTTTGGAGAAATGTCTACTTAGGTCTTCCACCCATTTTTGGATTGGGTTGTCTGTTTTTGTGATATTGAGCTGCATGAGCTGTTTGTATATTTTGGAGATTAATCTTTTGTCAACCTAAATTTCCATCAACAGATGAATGGATAAAGAAGATGTGGGACCTATATACAATGGAATATTACTCAGCCATAAAAAGGAATGAAACTGAGTTGTTTGTAGTGAGGTAGATGGACCTAGAATCTGTCATACAGAGTAAAGTAAGTCAGAAAGAGAAAAACAAATACCGTATGCTAACGCACATATAAGGAATTTTAAAAAGTGGTTCTGGGGCTTCCCTGGTGGCACAGTGGTTGAGAGTCCGCCTGCCGATGCAGGGGACACGGGTTCGTGCCCCGGACCGGGAAGATCCCACATGCCACGGAGCGGCTAGGCCCGTGAGCCATGGCTGCTGAGCCTGTGCTCCGCAACGGGAGAGGCCAAAACAGTGAGAGGCCCGCGTACAGCAAAAAAAAAAAAAGCAGTTCTGATGAGCCTAGTGGCAGGGCAGGAATAAAGACGCAGACGTAGAGAACAGAGTTGAGGGCACGGCGGGGGAAGGGGAAGCTGGGATGAAGTGAGAGAGTAGCACTGACATATATACACTACCAAATGTAAAAAGGATGGCTAGTAGGAAGCTGCTGCATAGCACAAGGAGATCAACTCAATGCTTTGTGGTGACCTAGAGGGATGGGATAGGGAGGGAGGATAGGCTCAAGAGGAAGGGGATATGGGGATATAAGTATACATATAGCTGATTCACTTTGTTGTATAGCAGAAACTAACACAACATTGTATAAAGATGTGGGAAAAAAAATTCTCTTTCCCCGTAGAGAAAAAAAAAAAAAAAAAGCATCAAATGTTAAGTCAAGAGCCATACGGGTGAAACTTTTCATTTGAAGAACAAAAATATTAACAGTGATAGCAGGAAACCAATTAAGCTTTTAGATCTTGATATACTTATTTTAAATCGAAAATTATAGCTTCTATTGTCAATATTTTTTTCCTTATGGTTTAGAATAACTTATGTTACTTTTATTTAATTCAATACAGAAAGACTCACCTGAATTACACAAGAATATCTTTATAATGCTTTCAAAAGCACAAAGAACTTATGTACTGATTTTCACAATCTTCTTAATTATCCCATTTCAAAACAAAAGAACTCAGACTCACATTAAGTGATTCACAAAAGGTCATGCTTCTAATGACTAGCAGAGCAAATACTAAAGTGAATTGGGGAAAAAACCCTACAAAAAACCCCTTAAAGCTAAAAACGAACCTGTATCTATTTGTAAAAAAAAATGCTTTCCCAAACTTCTATCTCTTCAATGAAAAAAAAGTGATAGCGAGAACCACACCAAGTACCCTGAAGTATGTTTTGGAATGTTATGATCATAAAATCCTAGAGGAGTTTTGGGAAAAACAAAATGCAATGTAATTCTCCAAACCATTTTAAAGTTAACAATTTCTAACACTGAGTATAAAAATCATAACATTCATAACCAAACTACAAAACCAAAATATCTGAGGAAAGCTTGACCTTCAGTAACTTTTACTTTGCCTTAAAAAAAAAAAAAAGAGAGGAAAAAACACTACTTTATACAGCGGCATGTTCCCCGACACCTAGGCTCTATCACTACTAGTTGTATAATTGTGGGCAATGCAAATAATGCATGTTTACTCATATGTAAAATAAAGAAGCTGGAATTAGTGATTTCAGGAATCTTCACATTCCAAATTCATGCAATCTTTATGTGTAATAATCACTTGATAACATGCCTCTACCCCTATCAAAACTCTGGCCCAATCTAATTACAAGTAGTTTGTTCCTTCTCATTTTTTTCCTTGTCTGGTTTATTTTATGATGATCTACAAAAATCAAGTCTATTCAGTATGAGAGTACTGACTAAATGTATCCAACAGAACTTAAGCTCCAAGAAAGGCAGAGACTCGGACAGGGTAACTACTTAAATCCCTAGCACCTAGAACAGCACCTAGACCTAGCACATAGATAAGCACATAGCTAAGAAATAAAAGATGATAACCTTGCAAGATAATCTTGAATAACGTCCATTGGAAAGATGCTATGAACACTAAATATATTTTATGCGAAAAGAAATATAATGAAGGAAAGATATTTTTTAAAGTAGTACAATATAACAAAAGCTAAACTGATATAAAAGAAATCTGTGGTTAGACTAAAAATGTTTATAAGCTCTGATATATCTTTTTTTTCTGAATTAACAAAAGCAATATTTTTTTTCATTTCAGTTTTGAGATATAATTGACATACAGAACTGCATAAGCTTAAAGTATACAGCATAATGATTTGACTTAATACATCATGAAACGATTACCACAGTAAGTTTAGAGAACAGCCATCGTCTCATATAGATACAAAATAAAAGAAAAAATGTTTTTTTCTTTATGATGAGAAGTCTCAAGATTTACTCTCTCAACAAGTTTTTGCCTTCTGGCTACCTTCATCCAATTCCCCCAACCCCTGCCTCTGGTAATCACGAATCTGATCTCTTTTTCTCTTTTTCTATGTGTTTGTTTGTGTTTTTTTGTTTTGTTTTGTTTTGTTTGCGGTATGTGGGCCTCTCACTGTTGTGGCCTCTCCTGTTACAGGCTCTGGACGCGCAGGCTCACCAGCCATGGCATGTGGGATCCTCCCAGACCGGGGCACGAACCTGTGTCCCCTGCATCGGCAGGCAGACTCTCAACCACTGCGCCACGAGGGAAGCCCTGTTTGTTTTTGAAGTAAAATTCACCTACAATGCTATATTTGTTCTTGGTGTACAACACAGTGATTTGATATTTCTATACATTTCAAAATGCTCACCACAATAAGACTAGTTACCATCTGTCATCAAAAAGATATTGCATTATTATTGACTATACGCCCCACACAGTACATTTTATACTGGTGATTCATTTATTTTGTACCTGGAAATGTGTACCTCTCAATTTCCTATCCCCCATTCTGGCAACCAACTGTTTGTTCCCTGTATCTAGGACTCAATTTCAGTTTTCTTATGTTTCTTCATTTGCTTTGTTTTCTAGATTCCACATATAAGAGAACTCATATGGCATCTGTCTTTCTCTGTTTTATTTCACGTATCGTAATACCCTTTAGGTCCACTGATGTCATCATTTTGTTTTTTGTTAAATAAAATAGTTAATAGTATAAAAGAATTAAGTTAGGTGACCTGTCAATCTTGATAATAGAGGTCATTTAACATAACACGTTTTTTTTTTTTGCGGTACATGGGCCTCTCACTGTTGTGGCCTCTCCCTTGCGGAGCACAGGCTCCGGACGCGCAGGCTCAGCGGCCATGGCTCACGGGCCCAGCAGCTCCGCGGCATGTGGGATCCTCCCAGACCGGGACACGAACCTGTGTCCTGCATCGGCAGGCGGACTCTCAACCACTGCGCCACTAGGGAAGCCCATAACACATTATTTAAAAAAATTTTTATATTCCCGAATTTTTTAAATGCTTCCCTAACATTAAGGTAAATATCTGTTTAGAATGTTTCTCAAATTATATAAAATTAACACCAAAAATATATCGCTACATAAAAAAATCCAGCAAAATTCCAAGAGAAAACTTACTACCTGCTATAATTCAGTTTCAGCATAGCTATTATTATATGTAATTCAAAACATTTTATTACATTGATACATAAGAGGTCATCATTTAACGCTTTAGCAATGAAAATTTTATGTATTTAGCTGCACTTAAAATTTCCTTTACAAATAAGTTTACTGTATAATCTGGGCCTATCACTGGCTTTCAGAAGTCACATTACCTGTGGACTGTGTTGATTTGTTCCATGTGGACTGGTGCCAGAAAGAAATTTCACTAAAACATGAATCAGGTTTGGATCTGAAACCAGCAGATGGGCAGTACTCTCCTGAGTTCCAATGGCAGTACTGGAACCAGCTATAAAACATTAAAAAAAAAAAAAAAAAGTCCCCAACAAAAGGACCCCGAAACAATGGAAATGCAGTATTTAAAACATCTTTTAATTTCAAAGGAAACTCACATATTCCTGGGAGTTACTAAAAGGATCTGAATCTCTACTGCACTGACTGAGCCTCATTCTCTGTTTTCATCTGCCATAGATCTCCTGCCTCTCTCCTAGTTCGGCTGTGAAAAATACCTAGTTTAATGTGCATCTTATTCAGTATACAGTCAAGTGGAAAATAACTAAATGCTTACTGTCCTTTTGGTGAGCCTATTCTTAGTAATTATTTCCCCCTTCCAGAAATAAAGATCTATTTTTCAGGTAAATTTTAACACAGCCTTCTAAGATAAACTGAAGCAAAACCTATTCATTTTTGCATGTCAGCTACATAAAGGTTGTATACTGTTAACTGATACACAGACAATGCACAAGTTTTCTGAAGTGAATAAAATATCCTTGAGTCAAATCTATCTTCAGTACCACATAGGGATGTTTTCAATCCCATATTTGGAAAATATTATATTCCAAACGAAAAATGAAGTAGCATTTGATTCTCAGCAATGATTTTAATTAATACCTTTATCAATGTGACGCTGCTTTCTAGTCAATGAAATTAAGCCCAAAGAGAATGGGGATGAAATCCACCCACCTGCTGTCATAACCTACAGATGGAATGAAGATTTCAATTCACAAATGGCTACTCCTTGCTCTCTAATATGAACTTGGATACCTACTTCCCAACAACCTAAGAATGTCAGATAAAATCTAGACCTAAATGTAAAAAGTAAAACCAGTAAGCAGTACAGAAGATAATGTATGAGAGTATCTTTGTGACTTTGAGATACAGAAAGCCACAGAAAGCACTAAAAGTTCCTTTCTTAAAAGGTTCAGAAATTAATTTTACTATCTTAAATGGGAAATAAAGGAGTGGGGTGAAGGAAGTAGGAAACTAATAGGACTTTAGAATCTGAGAAGAAGCGATTAGGTTCAGTGAATGAAGGTTTTAGATGTGAAAAGCATACACCGAGGAACCCAGTCATATACGTTCATGAATATTATAATGAATAAATCATTTTTAACTGCTAAGTTACTTTAAAAAGAATAAATAACCAACACAAGACATAGACTAACATTAAATACTTGACTTTGTACTCTAAGAGTAATCAATTTTTAAAAACTAGTAAAAGTTTTTAGAAGGTAAACATATAATTTGATCTTGTAACTGTAGATAGATGAGAGTATATAATCAAAGTAAAGAAGCACAAAGGGCAAGATACATTAAGAACAACAACAAAAAGAACAAATTCAGAAGAGACATATTCAAATAAAGAATTTAATCATTTTCACAACTATATCACTTCTTGAAAAAATCTTTTTTAAGAATCTCATAGCAAGAATAATAAAGTATATGTCAGAGATTTAGAGGAATAAATATTTGGACTTACGATTAAGCTGCATGTTTGTCATGAGTGTTAGACTATGAAGAACAAGGCACCATGTCCGGAGCAAAGTATTGGGATACCACGCTAACACCGTGAGAAAGCTAGTTATTGATGCTACGTGGAAAAGAGAAAGGGGAAATTTTAACTCAGAAAAAGCAAATGTTTACTGAGAATTAAAACAAAAAGAATAAATTTTAAAACATGACATTATTTTTTTAAATCAATTCACTACCTCGTGTCCTCAAAACATATAAATAAAAGTTCCCCATTAAACATAACTAAAGCATTAGAGAGTCAATAACATTTTATATCTAAGGTTAAAGCTCATCCCATGACAAATAAAATAAGATGTCATCACTATACATTTGTTGTCCTTTCCAAACTACAGGCATTTCTACTGTAACACAATTTGTGTTTTACTAAAAATCCTCACATTCTGCAAAGCCAAAAACTGAAAATAATAGGGCATATTGGAAAGACAGGGATGCGGCTGACCGTTCAAAACCAATGTAACTTTACAAAAAAAGCACAAACTAAAACAATAACTAAGTCACCTGCAAGGCCTAAATAAGAAGCACATGTGGCAGGTGGAGAAGCCAAAAAAGTTATTAAAAATAAACAAACATAATACAGTGCCCAGTTTTTGCCCTTAAAACACTGTGTAGAATGGCTGATTCCAGATCTCAGGCAGGAAATATAGTTTGGAACACCTATGCTATTAAAATCTAACAAAGATACAGTTGTGTATTTCACAAAAAAAAGCAAAACCAAAAGAATCTAATGAAGCACCATCTTACTGACCACAAATAGCGTGATTTCAGCATCAATAAACATAATGATTGTAACAGAAACGTAAGAAATATTTTAAAATCACGAACTTATACAGATATTTACTAAGGAAACTAAGTGGTCATGATTATAGACTACTTGTGAACCAATTAATTTTTAAATTTAATTTTAAAATACAGAAAATTTCCAGCATTTTTCCTGGCTCTATATAAAAACTGTATCTCCAAAGGGTGACATGATAGCACATGAAAGGAAGTTTCTCTTTATGTAAGTATTTCAGTTAATAAAAAAGGAATAACAAAATTAGACTATCTTCATTTCAAAACTTCCTGTGAACTGCTACTAATTCTAGGCATTAATCATTAGTGTCTATTAACAACATAAAAAAAAGACAACCTATGAAACTGCCTTAAAAAAAAAAAACCTCTGGGCTACCCTGGTGGCAATCGTACCAAAAAAAAAAAAAAAAAAAAAAACTCAAATCAGATTAAGCTCCATGTCTAATTACCAATTTATAGAAAGTAGAGAGGACATCATAGAGATACAATCACTAAAAATTGGGACCTAGGGAATCTTGAAAGACAAACAAACTTTGTAAGGGGATTTAAAAAAAAAAAAGACAGATTAGAGGAATTAAGAAACATAATTAAAATGGGTAGACTCCATATGAAACCTATTTCAAATATACAAAAAAAATTCTGTAATAGTTTAGACAATTGGAAATTTGAATACTCACAAAATACCTGATGATGGTAAGAAATAATTACTTTTTTTACCCTTCTATTCACTCTTGTTCATGCTTAATGTTTCTCACAATAAAAAAGTTTTAAAAACTGATGGGAGTAAAATTTATAATAATAATCATTAATACAGTGAAACAGAAGGAAACCTAATAATTAAAGTAGGGCCAGCTCTTGCTGAGAGAATGCAGATGTTAAGTAGGACCGTAAGCCAGTGTGGCTGTCACTGAGGCTGACAGGCCATGTGAAGGCCATGCATGATGCACATCTCTAGAGAGAAAGCATCAGGAATAAATGATTTTTACTGTTCTTTAAATAGATTCCTATAGCCCAAGCTGAAAGCTAGTTCTATTCCTGTTGAAGGATATTATTCAAGTCCCACTATTCCCACATTCCTGCATTTGCCGAGAAAAAAAATGAAAGAACACAATTTCTACAAAAAATTGACATCCTTCTCCAATTTACCAATTCCCTAGAGGTATTTCACATTTTTCAAAAAGACCAGTTGCAAAAGAACAGCCTATGAACAAGACAATACTTTAAGGAACTACAATGTAAAGATAAACAGAACATTGTAGATTTTATGTCTGTGTTATACACAGACATAATACAGACCACAGAATAAGTTTTCTGTTCTCTTTCCTGCAAATTATTAAGTCAGTATTTTAAATATGTTTTTTTCACTACAACATTACAACCCTAATGACAAAGATTAGGTGTTAACCTAATCAATACCTTTTTAGATTGTTTATGCTACATTAATAACTTTCCTTCTAATAAATCTTACCTTGATTTAATGAAATGACAGGTATTCGATTAGCATTATATAAAAAAATGTCTGCTCCATTTTCTTTGTTTCCAGACGAACTAGAATTCAGACTCAATGTGAGCCACAACTGGAGAAGCGATTCCAACTGAAAAAGAATGTAAATTGACAGAAAGAAAATGTACCTATTAGGAAATACCATTTAAACAAAAATCTCATGTATGAATCCTTATGATTATGAGTAAATAATTTTTCTATTAAATACTTCTTCTGGGGACTTCCCTGGTGGTCCAGTGGTGAAGAACCCACCTTACAATGCAGGGGACACGTGTTCGATCCCTGGTCAGGGAACTAAGATCCCACATGCCATGGGGCAACTAAGCCCACGCGCCACAACTACTGAGCTTGCGTGCCTCAACTAGAGAGCCTGCATGCTGCAAACTACAGAGCCCACATGTTCTGGAACCCGCTCGTCACAACTACAGAGCCCATGCACCCTGGAGCCTGCGTGTCACAACTAGAGAGAGAAAACCCTTACGCCACAACTAGAGAGAAGCCCGTGCGCTGCAATGAAGAGCCCGCATGCCACAACAAAAGACCCTGCATGCCTCAGCTAAGATCCTGCGTGCCACAACTAAGACCCAACACAGCCAAAAATAAATTAAATAAATAAATAATAAAAATAAATGTTAAAAAAAATACTTCTGGTTACTTTCAATTCAGTTCACAAGCAAACACATCTTAAAATTCTAGATCAAATGAAATTTAACTGAATTAAAATTTATAATTTACCTAATATAAATGTTTTACTAAATTAAAAGATGTGATTCAAGTCTTTAAATGCAGCTGTGTGTATAATATGTAGTTGGAACAAAAGCAGTAAAGCTTAAAATCATAAAAGTTATAAATAACCTATCACTGAGGAGCTGGGTTAATCAAAGTATCTCCAACATTTTTTCATCTGAGTATGACAAAGAAATCATCCCTGTTTGGTTGAGACTGATCTGCCTGTTTATTTTCATCTTTTCTAGGCTGGCAATAATGTCTAAAAATACACAATTTCTCCTGAAGTCATACCTGAACGTGATGGACTTGAAGCATGGAAAAAAGTTTGTTGAAACAAACATTTAACATTGGGACAGATGATAACTGTATAATGAGCTGGCTGGATTGGTTCGCCGCTTGTAAACCCCCTAGAAGCGAATCATCTGTTCCAGTGGGAGACTGTGATACTGAAAATTAAACACAGTTATGATTTTATACACAAAGTATCAGGAGAAATGTTAACTAGTTATTAATATGTACAGGTAAGTCAAGGTATATTTTTTTAAAAATTAAAATTGCATTCTTTAAAATGGTTCAGCATTGTATTATTTGAAAACCTGTTTTTACAACATTACTTGAAAGTTCAAAAGATAATCACCACAAAGAGAAGCTCCCAAATTCACAGGACTTGTCCACAAAGGGAGAAGAACCTTACTCTCTATAAATTTTTATTTTCAATTTTTTCCTAATTAATAAGAGGGAGGAGAAAAGGGAAAGAAAAAAGAACCCTATTTCTTGAGAAGGTAGTTTTAGAATAACCTAGACTCTAATCCATTGATTCTCAACCTTGATAGCACATTAAAATTGCCTGGGAAGTGTTCAAAAATTCTGATGCCAGGATACACACACCAAACTAACTGAGTATATATTCATGGGGAACAGAGAAATAAAGGGATGTTAAGAGAGTTTTTCATATATTTAGAAAGTTTTATATTAAAAGGAGAACACAGTTCTGCACAGGAAAATAATCAAAAGATAGAATATATCAAGAAACAGAACACTAGACGAATCTTCTCTTTTTCTCCTTTTTTATATACTTCCTAAGGCGAGAAATACAGAATGCAAACCAAAAGAATTCAATTTAACATAGGAAGATCTAAAAATCCAAATTTCTCTATTGAAATGGGTTGGGAACTTTACTTCATAGGAGGAGGACATGATGTGCTTCCTAGGTTCTAACTAGTATCTCTACACCTTTACTCACCACCATTACCCACCATGTTTTTATTTTTCTTGGCCTAAGAAAAATAAAAATATCACCATCACCTCAGCACAGCTCCCATCTTAAGATAGACAGGCTGCTATCTAACTATACTCACCTGACAGAAGGGGATCTACCCAAGCCTAGAACAACATCAACAGTCAGCAAACCATTTCCTAACAGCCAAATCTGACAGGCCACCAGATTCTGTAACACCGGTTTCTTTAATAGCCGTGCCTATTCATTTAGGTATATATTGTCTACAGCTGCTTTCCTGCTACAAAGTCAGAGTAGACCTGCAACACACCCTGTATAGCCCCCAGAAAGCCTAAAATATTTACTATCCAGTCATTTACTATAAAAAGTTTTTCTTCTTTTGCTGTAAATAATTAGGTAGTAAATCCTCTCAATTCTGTAGTTCAATCAGGCCCATTTAGCTATCTTCATTATCTAAGTCTTCCATCTTGGTCTTAAAGGAAGATAAAGATGTTACTATTAAGAAACCCACTTTATCATAAATTTGGATATAATGCAACGAACTCCCAGGCAGCTAGCTATGCAGGCTCCCCCAGGAATTTCATTAACCGCACACCACCACCATAACAAAAACATGACTCGGGTTTTTGGACTGAACTTATGAACACTACATGGAGGTAATTTGTTCCCCCTCTGCTCTCCTGATTCATTAATCCTTTGTCTTATTTCTCAACTTCCTACGAACTTAGCAAGGGAGAATTTAAAAATCTATCCTTACTGAGTGCACCTGAAAATAATCAGGAGATAAACTGTTCATGGTAATTCTCTAAGAATGGTGACTTTTACTCACAGGTAGGAGATGTATTTGTTAATGCCTGTAAAATGGAATCTGCTTCTAGGGTTGACATCATTTTCAACATAAGTTCTGCTTGTTGTTCAAGTCCAACTTCTAGACGAGCATCTAGGGCTACAGAAAGCAATTAAAAGAAAAAACAAAACCTATTTGATAATTATTATTCACGTCCTACTTCCTACAATAAAATGTTGACATCTGAACCCAAAACAGGGTGAGGAGTGTATCTTCACATCAGAACAACCTGGCATGGGGTATCAGAGTTACAGCAGGTAACAACATCTGTGCAAAGGAGGCTAGAGATGGGAGAGTAGATATATAAAGAGAGGTAGATCAAGTAAGTGAAGTAATGATAATGGAAGCAAATAAATTAAGAATAATGAGAATCAGGTACCTCACTATCAGAGAAAAGAGAAATATGGAAAAGGAAAAAACTAATATGAAGCTTATGGAGTAGATTACTGTTAGATTAACTGATATATCAATGTGGACTCATGGCATTCTAGATGGATAGACAGACAAATATAGAAATAAATATAAACACAAATGTGTGTACACACTCCCTAGATTTTTCCATCAAGAGAGAGTGTGGAACAGCCAAAAATTAACAGCAAGTCTATCTAGCACTCAAATCTTGAATTCTTAATCACACTTCTCCACTAAAAGGTTTTGAAATACCATTTTCCTTCACGAAGTAGCTAATTCCCAGTCTGGGGAAGGGAAAGTAAATGATGAGCCTGGGGCATTTTGTTATGCCAGAAAACAAGGAAGTGTTCAAAGAAATATGAGGACATTTCAAAAAGACAGAGACCAGATTAAAGGAGATACCATGGTCAAATCAGGGACATTTCGAACATCAAAATAAATAATGACAACACTGCGAATGTACTTAACGCCACAGAATTGTACACTTAAAAATGGCTAAAATGGGGCTTCCCTGGTGGTGCAGTAGTTGAGGGTCCACCTGCCAATGCAGGGGACACGGGTTCGTGCCCCGGTCCAGGAGGATCCCACATGCCGCGCAGCGGCTGGGCCCATGAGCCACAGGCGCTGAGCCTGCGCATCCGGAGCCTGTGCTCCGCAACAGGAGAGGCCACAACAGTGAGAGGCCCGCGTACCGCAAAAAAAAAAAAAAAAAAAAAAAAAAAAAAAGGCTAAAATGGAAAATTTTATGATCTCTTGAATTTACCTCAATAAAAACATGAAAATAATGATAACAAATTATAACCTACTGAATAAAATAGGAAACCACTGGTCTATTCGAAACTAAGTGACTAAAATAATAACTTTTTAAAAAAAGAATAGATTCCAAGTATTATTCTGCCACTCCAACCCATCCAAATTTTCTTACAAAAGGGAAAAGAATAACTTTTCACTGGAAAATATTGGTAGACATCTCCTTTATCAAGTAAACTTAAAACCACCAGCAGTGGTCCAAATTAAAATCATGAGCCACCTAATAGGATGCAGTAAGAAAACTTGAGCAGTACACTTTCTTGATATTTATGCCAAAAACACATGACCACAATCTAATTGTGAGGAAATAGCATACAAACCCAAATTGAGGGACATTCTACTGAATAACTGGCCTATAATCATCAAAAGCACCAAGGTCATGAAAGTTACCTCTGACAAAGTGTGGCAGACTGAATAAGACTAAAGAGATATGATAATTACGGTTGATGCTTGAACAACACAGTTTGAGCCACATGAGTCCACTTATACATGGACTTTTTTCAACAAATATGTACGCACCATCCATAGTTGGTTGAATGCATGGATGCAAAACCTTGGAGACGGAGGGCCAACTGTAAAGTTACACACAGACTTCCAACTGTGTGGGAGTGGGCCCCCCACCCCCACCAATTTTGTACTGGATCATTTTGCATAAAGGGCATAATTTAGACATAACTGCTGAAACCTGAATGGGGTCTTAAAGTTACTAATGTTAATTTCCTGATTTTGATGGAATGTGCTTCCTGATGTGTTTATGTAGAAGAAATTTTCTGCTTTGTAAAAAAAACAAAATAAAACAAAAAAATATCAGATTACCAACTTACTCCCAAATGGGTCAGGATAACAAATGTTCTCTGTATTAACTTGCAACTTTTCAGTAAATGTATGATTGTTTCAAAATTTAAGAAAAGATTTTATTTTTAAAAAAAGTTATATACTCTATGTGACTAGAAGAGTGCAAAAATAATAATCAACGTGATTTTTTTCTGTTTACAGATAAAATATAAATTTATTATTAACAATAAAAATAAAAGGAAGCACAATTAATTAAAACCACCAGCAAACCCACACAACTCACAAATATATTTTGCAAAGTGTTATTCTGAGAAACGAAAAATAGACCATAAATAGAAGCTCTTCTAAACTGACTGACACACAGCTCTGAATGACAGTCACTCTCACGGCACCCCTGCAATAATAAACCCTCTCAGCAAACACTCAGGATCAAATTCTCAGGAGACAAAGAATACATAAATTGAGGACTTGTTTTAAGAATAGCTTATGCCTTAAAATATGAACACACACTTACCCTGAGACACTGAAACACTAACTGTCTGTGATCCATTCTTCTCTGTATTTGCTGGTGGCTTTGCTACAGGAATTCCAAGACCTCCTATGTATGGGTTGTAATTGTAGGTGCCATAATCAGCACCCCAATAGTCATACCATGTACTGCTTATTGGCTTAAAAGAATAGGAAAAAACTGTGGTTTATTTTTGCCTCTTCACGAAGAGTGACATATTATTTACATTACCTAAAGTCAAACAGGGCTACAAAATAAACGTTCTCCTTACCCTTTAAATTTCTAAAACATTATCTTAATGATTAAAGGAATGGTTCATAATATTCTCTCCATTTTATCCCAAAATCTAAAAAAACCTTATTTGTTAGACTCTGAGAGGTAATTAGCATCTTTAATAAAATCTCTTACACACAAAATGAACCAAAATAAAGTATTAGGGAGGTATCTCCTTTAGAAAAAGTAGCAGCTAACAAAGAAGTAGATTCTGCAATGAACCCAACTTGGATAAGCTTAAATGCTGCTTGAAATGTCAAGAGTCCATAACCATACCTCCCATGCTTATTAGTGGTTCTTATTATCATATAAGATAATGTTAGTGGCTATATTAATAAAACGATGTAAGTCCTCCGTATACTATTCCACTAGTCCTATAAAAAATCTACTACAGTACCTAGAGGAATTTAATTTTGAGTAAGCTAAATAATGAGTTATATTAGGTGTATACTTTTGTCTTTTAAGTAATTAATAAACCAGAAATATAAGATGAAAGGTTTTAATTGCAAAGAATACTCTACTATATCGTACCTTAAAAACTTTGGCTGCAAGAGGATCCTTTTCCAAATCAATATCTAAAGGATCAATGTCAACTTCCATTAGATCCTGAAGTAGCTCAAGATCAATTTCTTTATCTTTTTCCAAAGAGGAAAGAGGAGGTGCACCTTCAAATAATTGAAAGTGATTTTTTTTGGTGGAGTACATAACATAAAATTTAACCAACATATTGCTTTTAATTACAGAAAAAGTTAATTTACTTATACATAATATATATTTCTACTGATACAAAAATCTCTAAATTTTTATACTTGACAATTAAGCGTAAGTATGCAAAAATATCACCCTATAACACGCCATTAAGAACACTAGTGCAATAATACGTGACTTCCTAGGAGAAAAGACCGTATGATTAATCCTTGTTGAATCAAGTTACATAAACTTTGTTGTTAAAAATAATCATTAACCATTTCTAGAATGAACAATGTTATTCATTTTATTGCCTCCAATATGTAATTCATTATATTACATCCAGTAGTTAAGGAAATAATACCAGGTATTAAAGTGAAAAGCAAAGATTTTAGTTTTAAGGCTGCTATTCACCTTATTTTTCTATCATGAATTGGAAATGATTTTGCTCTATGACTCCAAATTTTTAACTAGCCTTTTATGCCTTACAACTCTTATCTTCCTTCCCTTCCCACCCTCTATTATTCAACATATATTTGTAGAATGCCAAGAAAATACTAGCCTGTATTAGGGTCTGAGTATATAAAGATTAATAAAACAAATGTCCACCCTCCAACAAATTAACAGAGGTTCAGAGGTGAGGGTACACTACAGAAATTAAACCAACTACAACGTAATAGGTGCTATCAGAGACAATCTAGAATGTAGGCAGCACCGACGGCAGTCTCAAGCATTGCTGGTGGTAATGGAAAAAGCTTCTTGGAGGAGAGCATGCTTTATGGGAATCTTAGATAAGAAGTTCACCATGCAAACTAGAGAAGAAAGTCTACTCCAGATAAAGGGACTATCAGACAGAAAGGATAAAATCATGAGAGAATCTAAGATTAAGGAATGAAACAGATGAAATGACCACAGCATTGCAAAACACTCTTCAAAAGTAAGGAGTATACCACAAAGGATTGCACACACTAAGATACACATTATAGTTTTTGAAAAGGCAGAAAACAAAAAGAAAAAAGAAAAAGAGAACAAGAGCCTTGCTATCTTTACCACTGTGTATCTTTAACTGTTTTCTAGGTTGTAATTCTTTCAACATAGCCAAATAAGACCATATCAAGGTAACACAGACCCTGTGAAAGGATACCATTTTATTTTAATATGCATTCAGAGAATCAAAGCAAAATATACTTATCAGGAAAATAACTGATATGGTTACTAAGGTCAAAGACCTAATCTAAAACTTAATTTTATACTTCATTAATATTCTTAATTTTGAAACATGTTTCATTTTTTTAAAAAAGAGCTATGGATATTTTAAGTAAAAAATTTAAAGAATGTACCTGTGATATCATGTGTCAAAGGTTCATCTATAGTTTCCAGCAACTGAGCTGAAGACTGCTGCAGGGCATCATCAGAGTCACCAGCTGTTGCACCTACATCATCACTCACTGTTCCTTCCTCCATGGCTTCTGCAGCTATTGGAGCCAGCAACTCTCCTGCAGGTAAGAAGAGCATCCTAACTGCTTTAGTAATTAGTAAACAGACATCCAAAACACAGGTTTTCATCCAGTATTGAGAATAGCATGTGTACTCTACCAACCACAAAAGATTCTGAGGCAAATGAGTCCACACCTACCCAAGGAAATGCTAGGGCTCACTGCATTACCCTCAAATGCTAACTAATAGCAAACACAAAATGTGCGATATGAACAAGGAGTTATTATAATCACTTTACACACATTAACTCACTTATTCATCAAAATAACTTCATAAGAAAGATACTTTTATTATCCTTATTTTACAGATGAAAAAACTGAGGAGCAGGGAGTACCTTCCTCAAGTGCACATAAAGAATTAGGAAGCAGCCCACTGCTGGTATTAACAAGGAAGTTGACTAGCTCCAATACCCCTGTACTCTGTAACCTAACTCCTCCATAAAAACTTGCATTTATTACAAGTGTCAACATAATTAAACGCAAAAGTAATTCTAAATGGTTGCTACTGCCATACATGAAAGAGACATTTTATACTTTTGAGGAGCTCACAGTTTCCTTTAAAGATTAGTCAAGCAGCAACAAGCTAATTTTGACATACCTTATTAAAAATAAATCCTAACAAACCTGCTAAAATATCCTGTAGCATACAAGTTAAGGAATATTGAGCCCAAGCACCACCCCAAGATATATCTCCTCTATTGAAGTCAGTTCCAACCAAAAGTAATAGCAGTCTTTCCAGTTGGGGTTCATTCACAATCTCACACAGATGTATAGTTGGCCTCGTGGCATTCGCAATGCGTGCAAGAACCTGTAATACATTTTATAAAATCATACACTTAAATAGCAATTAGATATGTTTTCTCCAAAAATAAAGCATTGAAGTAACTGCTTTCAATGAGATATGCTTTTGATGTCAAAATAATTATTTGATGTAAATGCAAAAGAAATGTAACTTCATGGATCAAATATTAAAATCCAGGTAAAAACCTGAGTTGAATAGTTTAAAATAATTTCTATAAGCAATGAATATGCTACAGGAAAGCTTTCAGGGCACTAATACACCCTTCATTGCTATAATCTGACACTCGTTTGTAGATTTCCTATCCTGATAATAATAATTTCCTATCCTAATAGACAAAAGGTAGGCTGTAGATAGACATACTCACATTACTTACATTTCAAATCTACATTAATCTAGTTTTAACTAGGTTAAAAATATACATTAGGGGTTTCCCAGGTGGCGCAGTGGTTGGGGGTCCACCTGCCGATGCAGGGGACACAGGTTCATGCCCCGGTCCGGGAAGATCCCACATGCCGCGGAGCGGCTGGGCCTGTCAGCCATGGCCGCTGAGCCTGCGCGTCCAGAGCCTGTGCTCCGCAACCAGAGAGGCCACAACAGTGAGAGGCCCGCGTACCGCAAAAAATATATATATATACACATTAGGTCTCCTAAGAAATAAGTGCCAAAATATTTTTAAAACCTTTCAAGGCACATTAAAAAAAAAACTAAACTGCATAAAAGGAAAACCAGTGAAAGCACTTTTATTTCTCTTAAAAATCAATTAAAAACTGCATTTTTTCTTATTTCTTTTTCTTACTAAGTCTGTATAATTATAAATTATGCCTATTCGTTTACTTACCTTACAAACAAATAATAAGAGATCTGCATGGCATGTAAAATCCATGGAGAGGAGAAAAAGGACAAGTTTCTGGACTACTGAAATACAACGTTCATGGGCCAGGGTAAATGGAAGTGGTTCTATCTCTGGGCTTTCCTTTGTTGTTGTAACTTCTGTGTCTAAATTAGAGCGAGACCACTCTGCTGTCCGACGTAATCGAATTAAATCCTTAAAGTGCTGTACACAGAAATTTACAATATTTAAACCACTGTTTATTGAATGAAAATTCTTTCAGTAAAAGTTTATTTATGAAATGAAAATATTCACTCAGAAAACTTACAACTTCTAAAGAACAAAATTTTTAGGCAAACCATAAGCTTCAAAAAGTAAGATTATTAAAAACTATACTGACCAATATACCTCATGTCCTATTTTAAAATAAGGTATCAGATACATAACAGAATATCAGAAAGGTGAAATTCTATAGAAAGGCTACATCAGGTCAAATCTAACATTTTAAATAAATATTACCAAAACATCCTAAATATAATCATAAAAGGTGAATGGTAAAGAAACCTATATATACTAGGTACAGAGTATTAACTCACTTCAAACTCTGATGGAGTAACTGTAATTTCATATTTACAGAAACACAATATGTAAACTTGGTTGCTACATACAAATGTTATCCCCCAAATTTAAAAAAATATATCATTATTTTTAAAAATTTTACGTATAAAGGACACATTAGGAAAACCATATATTTCCTGAGTCCTTTTATCTTCAATTTACTGGAACACAATTCACTTTAGAAGAAATACACTAGAAAAATACTTTAAGCCCACATTAATCATATATTTACTTGAGTTAAAAGCTACCTTTCCCAAAAAAGGTACATAGAATAGATAAGGAGAATAACAAAGTTTCCTGATCATTACTAAAAATACTTAACTATTCAAGTAACTTAAAATACTAAAAGGGAGAGTGACTTTTCTAAGATAATTACATTAAAAAGTAAAGATCATACCTTTGAGGTCGCCTGCTTTAATTTGGCTTGCTCTACCAGAAGTTTATATGATGATCCTTTGTTGCTTTGTATTTTTTCTTTTTCCATCTGTTCCACCAAAGCCTTCTGTTTTGCTTTTAGTAAGTTAAGTTGCTTAAAAAAAAAAAAAAAAGTTAATCTTATAGTTAACAGTGTTAAAAACAACACAGTAAATTATTATACTCCTCAGAATCCATACATCAAACTAATGGAATAAGTAATTCTCTGAAAAATCTAGTTTAAACTGTGTTGCTGATTTTTTAAAAATCACTTCCAAATTCCAAATAAAAGATCTCCCCCTGTTGTAATTAAGAAGTAATCAATTTCTTACCCATGGGAGAAGGGAAATAACTGGAATACTTTTTTATGTAAGCCACTAATGAGACTGACTGATGGAGTATTTTTTAAACAGAGGAAAAGAATTATTTTTAAATACATGGGGAAAATTCTTTTATTGTACAATATTCTTAGCTTGGCTTTTATGGGAATCTTCAAAAGTAGAACATTTTTTGGTATGTCTATGTTTTTTATTAATTAAAAAGTTTATTGCAGTAACTGTAAATTCACATGCAGTTGTTAAAAAATAATGCAGAGATCTCTTGTACACTTTACCCAATTTGTTGGTTCAGGTATCCACCACTACAGTTAATACTGTACACCATCATCATCACAAGGTTTCCTCATGTTGTCCTCTTATGCTGCCTGCCCTCCTCCCTCCTATCCTATCTGTCCCACCCCTACCCCTGGCAACAACTAGTAGGTTGAAATGAACAAGTAGACCAACAAGGAGAAAAAAATTTCTGCTTAGAAAGACCTTGAAAATCTGCTGAATGACAAAACCACTTTGCCATATATCCATTACGCAGAACATTACTCTAAACAGAAAGTCACTAGAACATTATAGCCATAATTATAAATGCACAATTTAGTTAAGAACTTAATCTACCTTTTCAAGGAATATTTCCTAAATTTCTACTGTTTCTACATATTTTTGTTATCAGCAAGAAAAAGAACATTATATTATAAAGAAATATCCATTTGGCTGTTATCTCCATATATGAAGAAAAATATATCATAAATTAAAACCAGCATGCACGTGTATTAAATAATCAATACATGGTATGTGAATGTGAGAAGAACAAATCAGTATTTTCAGAAAATTGTTCCAAAAGTTCTACAATTAACATATATAACAACTGCAATCAAGAAAAAATATAATCTTTATTTTGAAACAACCATAATCTTAATCAACAATTTATATTGCTGTACAAAGACATTTTTTCCCTAACTATCTGAGAATAAGTTGGCAACCTGATGACCAATCACCCCTGAATAGTTTAATGTGTATTTCCTAGAAACAAGACCCTTCTCCTACAAACCGTAACACAACCACTAAAATCAAAGAAGTAACATCCATGCACTACTAACAACTAACTATTCCTCAGACCCCCCTTTTTTTTTTTTTTTTTGCGGTATGCGGGCCTCTCACTGTTGGGGCCTCTCCCGTTGCGGAGCACAGGCTCCAGATGCGCAGGCCCAGCGGCCATGGCTCACAGGCCCAGCCGCTCCGCGGCACGCGCGATCCTCCCGGACCGGGGCACGAACCCGCATCCCCTGCATCGGCAGGCGGACTCTCAACCACTGCGCCACCAGGGAAGCCCCAGACCCCACTTTTAAGTTTTGCTAACTGTCCCAAAAATGTCCTTTATAATAAAGCATAAAATAGTAAAATACTGCTAAGAAAAATCCACTGGATCATTCTCTAGGTCTGTTTTCCATCTTCATATCCTAAAGTAAATACAGCAAATATAATCATTCAGTGCTCGATAAATTTTAGCTGAATTTGAAATTTCAGGTGATGATTAGTACCACCTAAAATTAGTTAGGAGTCTCAAATGGAAAAAGGAGTTGAGGGAAAAGCTTCACATCATTTTTCTTGCAAAAGGCCAATAGTTGCTCATAGTTGAAAAATTCAGTAGTAAAACTAAATAATTTATTGCTGAGTTCCTATTTTTTAAAAAGCCCAAAAGCTTTCACAAACTTTCAGATCTTAAAGGCGTTCTTATAAAATCTCATTTCATCTTAAATCAATTATACAAATATTTTTAGATGACACACTAGGCTCTATACCGGGTATCAAAGATACAGTATATATTCCTGTATATACTGTAAGACAAAGAGGAAGACACGTTTTAAAATAAAGAACTGGCTCATAAGAATCTGACATCAGCTATAAACTCAGGTTAATAAAAGAATCCCAACAAAAAAGTATGATAAATATAATGAAACGAAAAATATAGGGTACATGGGAAACATACTTTATGGGATAATAACTGAGAAACCAGGGAAAACGTCTTTGAGGAAGTGAATGTAAACTAACATGTGAAAAATAAGTTAGATTATCCAAGCAAAACAGTAAATTCAGTAGTTGGTGGGAAGGAGGGGAGGGATGGGGGATAAGCACATATTAAAATCCTGGATGAAAAAAATGGTGTAGGTGGTCCAGGAACCCACATTCAATATGGCTAGACCAAAATTCAAACCTGAAAGTTAGATGGGCAGATGACAGAGATACTAAAGCTATGTTAAGGAGTTTGACCGTCATCCAAAGTTCAACTGGAAACCACTAATAATTTAGAGAAGAAGTGATATGATTAGGTTTGTATCTAAAAGAACTCTGTAGGGGCAGCATGAAAAATGGATTGGACTGAGAAAGAACCAAGGCAGATAGGCCTTCTGACTAGGCAAATGACGGCTGCACTTAGAATGGTAGTAATAGACATGTGAAGAGGTAGACAGTTTTTTTGTTTTTTGATGTGTACCATTTTTAAAGTCTTTATTGAATTTGTTACAATATTGCTTCTGTTTTTTTATGTTTTGGTTTTTTGGCCGGGAGGCATGTGGGATCTCAGCTCCCAGGGATTAAACCCACACCCCCTGCATTGGAAGGTGAAGTCTTAACCACTGGACCGCCAGGGATGTCCCTACAGTTTAAAGGACATTACCAAAAATCTGTAAAATACATATTGTTGCCATCTTACAAATAAGGAACTCAGACTCAAAAGTGTCAAATAATTTCCCTAAATTAACTAGTTCATTAAATATCATACCTAAGGTCTGATGGCAGGTCTATCTCATGCAATGTCTCAAACATTAAAACAAACCAACCAAACAAAAAAAAATACTGAAAATTACCTGTTTATGATGAACTAGCTGCTTTCTTATTTTTCTGGAATATAATCTATCAAGGCTACTGCTGCCTTTGGAAGATCTATTTATGTTCTGGGTGTGCAGATTATTATTAATAAAACTCCACTGGTTACCTACAGGGCAAGGAAAAGTTGTATTAATAATTCTGTTAAATGTGATTTTAAAGTACTATTCACACCCAGAAAACATAAAATGATGTGTCAATAACGACAAAGCAATTTTTTAAAAAAATTAAGGAAACCATCGTAAAGAAATTGCTAAGAACATCTGACCTTAGCAAAGTTAACCTAGATCCTAAATGACTTTAAGACCACAGTTCTCTCTGCCTCCAATCCTTTCATTAACAGCCAACTTTCTCCACAACTGTTTAACATTGATCTCTGTACAACACAACTTTGATAATGTCGCTCAACTTTAACAACAACAAAATGCTCACTATTGCCTATTTCGAACTCACATACTTTTTGTACAGGGACCCAAAAGAAGGGATACTCAATAATCTGATTTAATGACTGCAAAAATAAAGTTGGATAGTTTAAAAAACATGCTGTGTAGCTCTACTTATTCTCATTTTGGAATGTGTCCAGATTATTCCTTGTCATTCTGCTCAGTTCAGGCTTAATCCCATACTTTAACCATCCTCAATGATTTTTTTCAGGTCTACTTAACCTAATGACATCTTTTTCTGTTTTCTATTATCCTTTTGTCAAGTTAATTCAAATTCTTCAAGCCCTAAAAAAATGTCTTCTACTAATGTATTTCCATAATACATGAATACTGTAAATAAAAACTAACTCCTCCCATACCATCTGTTACATTCCAACTTTACAGGTAGTTGTATTTGTGTCTTAATTCTACATCCTATAACTGAGACATATAGCATTTGTTAAAAATATTCCCTGTACATGAAAAGAATTCCCCACCCTATTCTCAAACATAATGTGTACCATAAACAACTGATTCATTGGGCTGGCCAAAAAGTTCATACAGGATTTTCTGTAACATCTTATACCTATAAAACATCTCAAGTGATCTTTTTTTAATATTATAATCCTAATAATGCATAAAATTCTAAGTTTTAAGGCACTTACTACCTGTATTTACATATTAGATGTAGCTACTTCATAAAGTCTTGTTAACTTGGAAGAGGAGAAGAAAATTTGTCTTGCACTTTGTCTTTCATTTAAAAAATTTTCTGTGCTTTAAGCTTATGGAGAAAGATTACAACTCGCAAAAATCTGAGAATTTCTATATCTAAGCATAAAAGTCATTTGTAGTTAATTGGTAGAAACATTTTATAATAGTAAATGGAATGATATACTAAACTAAATACAATAACTCTTCACAGATTCCTTTTTATAAACTTCACCTATATGTATGTTATTCCTGGTAAAGTTAATATTTTACATAAATCACATACAGCTGGAATCTCCAGGCCAATGCCAGTTCTGGAAAAACTGGGTAGTCACTCAAAATCCCCACCAACAGATTATTATAAACTTCTGATACCTGTCATAAACCTCTCCCTGTCTTTACCATTCAAAGGTTTCTTTGCAGCTGCTGCTTCGTCTTCTACAGTTGCCACATAATCTAGCAACCTGGACACCAGCATAACAACCCAACTGATCATGGGAATATCTAGTACTCCTGAATAGAAATGTGAGGAGAAAAAATAATCAGGTGACTCTAAGAATCCTAATGAAATCTGATAAAATAATTATAAAATTAAGACATTTTATAAATCCAAAACACACCATATAATTATGAACACTAATATTTATTTATAGTAAGCCTCAAAACTGAAACCTATGGCCAAAAATGAAGTAACACATCAAATCAAATGGAAGACATGACAAATGCTTCTTGGTACAAAAATAGATTCATAAGTGTAGCTTGAATCTAACAGGTAATAACTTATAAACTAGAAAACAAGGTATAAGAGGCTGTTCTTAGACTTACAGGTGACTGAAATTTAAAAAGTCTCTCAAGTTACAATTCATACAGTTTTAAACTCTGCTCTAAAGTTTTTATTCCAATAACAATTTTCTTGCTCAAATGAAGCTCATTATCCATGATGAGAACAGCAATGCTGCCTTAAAGCTTAAACACAAGAGTTTGATTTTATCTATGATAGTATAAAAACAACATACCCATAATTCCCAAGTTCAAAACTCACATAAAGAAAAGGTAACATATTTTAAAAAAGCAGTAACCATATGGCAGTCAATCACACGAAGGCTGATCATTCTAAAAAGTCTACATCATAAAAATATTAAAGTGTGCAGCAAAATGAATAGTAAAATAAATATTTCAGACTACTCATTTTATAAAAGCAGTATTTACAGGAATCTTACGTTTTTACTAAAGATCACTAATTTAAATAATACCTTCTGTCCTCCTATGCATGGGTAACTGCGGCTGAAGAGGTGACAGTAAATTATCCAACAGATTAAGTAAGCTTTCTAATACTCCACTATTACTAAGTGATCTCTGACCAATGCAGGAAAGTAACATGAAGACCCTAAAAAAAAAAACAAAGATACAAATAAAGTAGCCAATATGAATCACTCTAAGTGTTCATCTTAAAATTAATTCACTTTGTAATCTAAGAGAGTAATGATAGACTATCTGGTTATTAGTAAGATTTATATCTGGAAGTATAATGTTAAAATTAGCTCTTTTTCAGCTACTGCTTATATTTTCTAATTTTATCTACAAGAAGTCAACTAGAGAGAACTGTATAATAGACTCAAAAATATAAATTTGATACATAAAATAACATGATCTGATAGGAAATATTTGTAAACACAGATCTATAAACTCCACAGATTCAGTTAGGAAACTAAAGAATATAGTCCAGTTACATCATGTAGAATCTTCTTCAAAATGCCCTTCACTGGGCATTCCTCAAACTGTGAAAAGACAGGCTTTAGTTCATTTCTCCACACTCGGTATCCACATACATAAGATTTCCAAATCTGAACACTGCGGGAAGCATAAGTCACTAATAACAAATTACTCCAATATTTTCTGACCTACCTATCCTGTGGAAAGATGAGAAGTTGCTCTGAATTGTACAGTTCCTGAAGAACATTAGAAAGAAACTGGCCCCACCATCTTTCACCACCACAGAGTTGAACCAGTAGAAGACCAGTATGTAACCGTATCTTTGGGGTTCCACTGATGCACAGGTGTTTAAAAAGCTCTTCACAGGCCTGGGCATGGAATGTACTCTGCAAAACTGCAGGAACAGAGTGTCCTATTACAAGAAAGAAAACAGTAAAATTTCCTATTTAAGAGCATGCTGTAGTATCAACATCAGCATCCCTAGACAGGCTTTCCTCTTTACCAGCATATTTTTGGTCTATTTATTTTCCTATTCATTTATTTACTCCTTCCATGTAGAATTTTAACTGTCAAATACTTGGAGAAAAGAAGAATTAGCAATTATATCAATTATGTTTCTTTTTCTGTGGAGTTCAGTGTATCAGATGGCTGTGTGTGCGTGTGCGCACATTACATCATATATAATAATCAAAAATAGCTCCTGGTTAGAAAATGACAGTTCTGTATTAGATTAGCAATTTATTAACAGTTTTCACTGTTGCACTTTCAAACATTATTTATTATTTTGCTAGTAACACAATGATGTGACACATCAATAGCAGAAACTCAAGAAAAAAATCATCAAAAATCTATTTAAGAGATAGCCTCTCCACCAGAGGATAGACAGCAGAAACAAGAACTACAATCCTGCAGCCTGTGGAACAAAAACCACATTCACAGAAAGATAGACAAAATGAAAAGGCAGAGGGCTATGTACCAGATGAAGGAACAAGATAAAACCCCAGAAAAACAACTAAATGAAAATAGGCAACCTTCCAGAAAAAGAATTCAGAATAATGATAGTGAAGATGATCCAGGACCTCGGAAGAAGAATGGAGGCAAAGATCGAAACGACGCAAGAAATGTTTAACAAAGTCCTAGAAGAATTAAAGAACAAACAAACAGAGACGAACAATACAGTAAGTGATTCCTACACTAGAAGGAATCAACAGCAGAATAATTAAGGCAGAAGAATGGATAAGTGACCTGGAAGACAGAATGGTGGAATTCACTGCTGTGGAACAGAATAAAGAAAAAAGAATGAAAAGAAAGGAAGACAGCCTAAGAGACCTCTGGGACAACGTTAAACACAACAACATTCGCATTATAGGGGTCTCAGAAGGAGAAGAGAGAGAAAGGACCCGAAAAAATATTTGAAGAGACTGTAATTGAAAACTTCCCTAACATGGGAAAGGAAATAGCCACCCAAGTCCAGGAAGCGCAGCAAGTCCCATACAGGACAAACCCAAGGAGAAACACGCCGAGACACACAGTAATCAAATTGGCAAAAATTAAAGACAAAGAAAAATTATTAAAAGCAGCAAGGGAAAAACGACAAATGACACACAAGGGAACTCCCATAACGTTAACAGCTGATTTCTCAGCAAAAACTCTACAAGCCAGAAGGGAGTGGCATGATATACTTGAAGTGATGAAAGGGAAGAACCTACAACCAAGATTACTCTACCCAGCAAGGATCTCATTCAGCTCCCATGGAGAAATCAAAAGCTTTACAGACAAGCAAAAGCTAAGAAAATTCAGCACCATAAAACCAGCTCTACAAAAAATACTAAAGGAACTTCTCTACATGGGAAACACAAGAGAAGAAAAGGACCTACAAAAAACAAACCCAAAACAATTAATAAAATGGTCACAGGAACATACATATCGATAATTACCTTAAACGTGAATGGATTAAACGCTCCAACCAAAAGACACAGGCTTGCTGAATGGATATAAAAACAAGACCCTCTGGGAGGATCCCACATGCCATGGAGCGGCTGGGCCCGGGAGCCATGGCCGCTGAGTGTGCATGTCCGGAGCTGTGCTCCGCAGCGGGAGAGGCCGCAGCGGTGAGAGGCCCGTGCACCGAAGAAAAAAAACAAAAACAAGACCCACATATATGCTGTCTACGAGAGACCCACTTCAGACCTAAGGACACATTCAGACTGAAAGTGAGGGGATGGAAAAAGATATTCCATGCAAATGGCAATCAAAAGCAATCTGCAGGGCTTCCCTGGTGGCGCAGTGGTTCAGAGTCCGCCTGCCGATGCAGGGGACGCGGGTTCGTGCCCTGTTCCGGGAAGATCCCACAGGCCGTGGAGCAACTGGGCCCGTGAGCCATGGCCGCTGAGCCTGTGCGTCTGGAGCCTGTGCTCCGCAACGGGGGAGGCCACAACAGGGAGAGGCCCGCGTATGGCAAAAAAAAAAGAAAGCTGCAGTAGCAATATTCATTATCAGATAAAATCGACTTTAAAATAAAGAATGTTACAAGAGACAAGGAAGGACACTACATAATGATCAAGGGATCAATCCAAGAAGAAGATATAATTATAAATATATGTGCACCCAACATAGGAGCACCTCAATATATAAGGCAACTGCTAACATCTATAAAAGAGGAAATCGACAGTAACACAATAATAGTGGGGGACTTTAACATCTCACTTACACCAATGGACAGATCATCCAAAATGAAAATAAATAAGGAAACAGAAGCTTTAAATGACACAACAGACCAGACAGATTTAATTGATATTTATAGGACATTCAATCCAAAAACAGAACACACTTTCTTCTCAAGTGCGCATGGAACATTCCTCAGGATAGATCACATCGTGGGTCACAAATCAAGCCTCAGTAAATTTTAGAAAATTGAAATCATATCAAGCATCTTTTCTGACCACAATGCTATGAGATTACACAAATGAATTACAAGGAGAAAAACATAAAAAACACAAACACATGGATGCTAAACAATACGTTACTAAATAACCAAGAGATCACTGAAGAAATCAAACAGGAAATCAAAAAATTGTGAAAATGACTATACTACCCAAAGCAATCTACAGATTCAATGCAACCCCGATCAAATTACCAATAGCATTTTTTACGGAACTAGAACAAAAAATCTTAAAATCTGGAGGGAGACACAAAAGACCCCGAATAGCTAAAGCAGTCTTGAGGGAAAAAACCAGAGCTTGACGAATCAGACTCCCTGTCTTCAGACTATACTATCAAGCTACAGAAATCAAGATTATATAGTACTGTCACAAAAACATAAACATAGATCAATGGAACAAGATAGAAAGTCCAGAGGTAAACCCACGCACCTATGGTCAACTAATCTATGACAGAGGAGGCAAGGATACACAATGAGAAAAGACAGTCTCTTCAATAAGTGGTGCTGGGAAAACTGGACAGCTACATGTAAAAGAATGAAATTAGAACACTCCCTAACACCATACACAAAAATAAACTCATAATGGATGAAAGACCTAAACGTAAGACCGGACACTACAAAACTCTTAGAGGAAAACACAGGAAGAACACTCTTTGACATAAATCACAGCAAGATCTTTTCTGATTCACCTCCTAGAGAAATGGAAATGAAAACAAAAATAAACAAATGGGACCTAATGAAACTTCAAAGCTTTTGCACAACAAAGTAAACCATAAACAAAGACAACCCTCAGAATGGGAGAAAATATTTGCAAACGAATCAACGGACAAAGGATTAATCTCCAAAATATATAAACAGCTCATGCAGCTCAATCCACTACTGGGCATATACCCAGAGAAAACCATAATTCAAGAAGACACACTGCAGCACTATTTACAATAGCCCGGTCATGGAAGCACTATTTACAATAGCTGCAGCACTATTTACAATAGCCCGGTCATGGAAGCAACCTAAATGCCCATCGACAGACGAATGGATAAAGAAGATGTGGTACGTATATACAATGGAATATTCCTCAGCCATAAAAAGGAACGAAATTAGGTCATTTGTAGAGACGTGGATGGATCTAGAGACTGTCATACAGAGTGAAGTAAGTCAGAAAGAGAAAAACAAATATCGTATATTAACGCATATATGTGGAACTTAGAAAAATCGTACAGATGAACCGGTTTGCAGGGGAGAAATAGAGACACAGATGTAGAGAACAAATGTATGGACACCAAGTGGGGAAAGCGGCTGGGGGGGTGGGATGAATTGGGAGACTGGGATTGACATGTATACACTGATGTGTATAAAATGGATTACTAATAAGAACCTGCTGTATAAAAAAAGTAAAGTAAAATTCAAAAAATTTAAAAAATAATCTATTTAAGAAAAACAAAAATAAGGGGAAAAAATGAATTAACCTAAAAACACATTACATAAATACATCAGAAAGGATACCAAAATAAACAGAACCCAGGAAATATGAATACAACAAAACATGCAACAAAATCACACCAAATATATTTCCGGCCTTTTTAAATACTTAAGTCAAATACAAACCATTGGAAGAGTGAAGAAGGCTGAGCAAAGTGTCCAATAAATATCTGATGATAGTACGTAACTGCTCTGTGGAAGACGTCTGAATTAAATCTTTTGGGTCTGAAGTTTCATTCAACATCCTCCTACTTGCTCCAAGAGCTACTCTGAGCCTCTGCACTGCATTATGAGCCAAATTTAGTTGAAGCTGTAGCTGAATACAGTCCTGATAGGCAGAAAAGACTCTGCTGTCCTCCTCGACGGCCTTGTCTGGCTTTCTCAAAAAGTACTGTGCATTGTTAGCACTGTTGAGAGGAGGAAGATCAATACTTTGCAAAAGAGTTTCTAGTCGATGACAAGCCAAGTTATACCTGTAAGTAAAAAATAAATGAATAATTCCTGCAATGTTCTCTTTGACATACATGTACGAATACACACTAAAATTAAATCTCTAAAACAAGTTAACACCATTAAACCATTAAAAAGAATTAATCAATGTCAATTCATCAATTGGTAAGTACTAAAAAAAATAGATCCAATTATTTAATCACAATATATTAATGCATTAAACATTATTGTAACATGCTAGTGTCCTACTGCCTTTTTCTCTTTTCTATACACTTATGAAAAGTCATTTCTTGACAAGTATGTGGGAGACATTATAGAAAATATAGGGTTTCAATAAGACTAAAATATATTGCAATTTTCTACTAACCTGCACTGTATATCCTCCTGTAGAGCAACCATCATTGTTAAATGCTGGTCAATTTCTGGTTGGTTTGCAGATTCTCCCTCTCCCCTCAGAGGATCATGCATTAATTTCAGTTCACTCTCCCAAGGCAAGATATAGGTATGACCATAGTAAAATCCTAATGGGATTTTAGCTCTGGCATTTGTACTTCCATAGCGTCCAATGACAGTGATCTGAAATGAAAACTTATAAATATACATAACCACCCATCTACCACAATAAAAATCTGAGTCGTGTATTTTAAAAGATAATTATATTATAAATTATAAAAAGATACTTTTGTTTTTATTTTTTAATTGAAGTGTAGTTGAATTACAATGTTGTGTTAATTTCCGCTGTACAGCAAAGTGATTCAGTTATACATAATTTTTCCATTATGGTTTACCACAGGATATTGAATATGGTTCCCTGTGCTGTAAGGATACTTTTAAATTATATGTCTGAATATTTTCCATAACTTATCAGAAACATGGAAGGCATATCAATTCATTTTCTTGAAGTTCTTTACCTTCATGAATCTACACACTGGAGGTGGTATCAAATCATGAAGAATTAGTGAATGGGTGCTTATATCTGTTGCCACTACCAATCGCCTCCCATCAACCTCTTCTCCTAATGTCCAAATGTCAATTGACAAGGAGGCCAAGTCTCCACAAGTGGGAATCAATACGTCTGTCAACAGTATTGGTCTACCAAAATCCAAGGTCACAAATCTCCTTGCTCCTATGAGAAATAGAGAGCAACAGCTGACACAAAATACCACGTATCAATTAACCAAAAGACACACTCTGGAACATTCATCTTAAAATAGGAAATCAACTCACTAAACTATAAACAAGAAGAAATGTTAATAATTCTCATTCAAAAACTGTCTAAAACCTCAATTTATATTAGTTTGAACCCCAAGATTTAAGTAAAAAATATACAAGAATAAGTTTGTTACTGTGAAGGCAATCAACTGTACATATAAGCTTATTTTAAAACTTTAGAGCAAAAAAAGGTAAATCAGCAAAAATATAGATTAATTCAATGAAGCACCTATCGGTTCTTCTTTCAGTCATTTGGTCTTTTAATTTTACAACTAAATGTATTTATTACTGATACCAAATTTTATTATTTGATTTTGGTTTTCTTAAGCCTTATTTAACATCTTTTGGAGTTGCATCTTACATTTGGGTTAAGATGTAAAGGACAAGCGTAAGGCTGAAATCGCATGTAGTCATTACTACCACACTAAAAAATCTCTGAGGAAGGTCCTCCAATGGAGACAGATAAAACTTACTTACAAACAATGCTTCCCTCCCATACTGACACATCACTGTCTCTTCAGCTCAGTACCAAATGAAGAAGAAGGCTTACTCTTAAGGGCCACACTAAAGAGACAGTATGTCTTTTATGTGTAAGCTCATATATTAACAAAAGAATGATCTGAGAGAAACAGAGGAGCAGATTTACATCTCTCAACTCACACACATTTCAGGAATAAGTTCAATTAGTGAAACAGCAGGCATTAATAAAAATCCTACTTATTTTTCTTCTTTATTGTGTTAGGGGCAGATAGTAACCTTACCAGTTACATTTTACAGTGAAGGAACCCAACTAAATTTAACTTGTAGGACTAGTGCCATCTCCATAGAGCCATTTTAAGGAAAACAAGGCAGTATTTTCCTAAACAGAAAGACTACTGAACAAAAAACATAATTCTCCCCCCTTTGGGGGGCTTACGTGCCACAGTCGAGTCCACAGATAGAAAACCAAATCATAGTGTAAACAACTGCTCACATTTCATAAAGACTGGAATTTCAAGTCTATATGCCATGAACACTAATTACTGTTACCAATGAATGATTAGTTGGGCAGAAAACAGCATGTAACACTTTAATTTTTAAAACTCTCTTTTCCAAAGAGGAAACAACCCACTGCAATAAAGCAAATATGGTTCAACTCTTCATATGATGAAAAGTGATCCAGTATGCACTATATTCATGTTAATTCTTCCTATAAAACACACCTAAGGACTTCGTTAAATTCTGCTGCTGTTCAAGCCCAGAAATAACACTTGGTAGGATAATGAGGCAAATATTGCCTACAGTGTATTAGTAAACATGCTCTAATTAAAAGCAACTATCCTGATCACAGGTCTGTAGCATATAAGCATGGTACAAGCCTAAGTAAAATTTGAACTATCCAGAGACCATGAAATGTTAGTAATCCTACTCAGTTATTTTAATTAGCAGTAATCTTGTCAGCTATTCTCAAAAAATGGTTCCAACATTAGAATGCTAGTCTTAATGAATACTTCTTTAAGCATAATTTTTAGTGTAATGGTAATTGAGCAGCTACAATAAAGACAGATATTTATGTCAACCATAGTTTAACAGACGAGATTCTTTTTTTTTTTTTTTTTAATTAATTAATTTTTGACTGCATTAGGTCTTCGCTGCTGCGTGTGGGCTTTTCTCTAGCTGCGGTGAGCAGGGGCTACTCTTCATTGCGGTGCGCGGGCTTCTCATTGCAGTGGCTTCTCTCGTTGCAGAGCACGGGCTCTAGGCACGCGGGCTTAAACAGTTGTGGCTCGTGGGCTCTAGAGCGCAGGCTCAGTAGTTGCGGTTCACGGGCTTAGCTGCTCCATGGCATGTGGGATCTTCCCAGACCAGGGCTTGAACCCGTGTCTCCTGCATTGGCAGGTGGATTCTCAACCACTGCACCAGCAGGGAAGCCCCAGGTGAGATTCTTATACAGAAGAAATCCACTGTTTGTATACAATTAATGAAACCACTCAGCACCACTCTTCCATTCAACTTGGTAAGCTCACAGCTTGAGCCTTATGTAATGCTTATTCTTGGTAAAAAGCACTTTCCCAAGAGCAGATGTGATTTATTTGCACAGGAAAATCAAACTACAAAATATTAAGTCTTCAAAGGGCCAGCAGACAAGGCAAAAAGAATATTTTAAGCAAATCAAAGATTACCTGAATGCATCCGTTCTATAATAATGGACTGGTGAGGGGGAGGCTGAAGAAAATGTGAAGCATGAGAAATTGCAAGGGCTAGACCAGAGCCAAGTGGATTCTAGAAAAGAAGAAAGTATAACTCTATATTGATATCACTCTTGCTCTATAAAAACTAATAACCATAATATAAAGTTAACAAGTCCCATTTCCAGATGTATATTCTGTAACATTAAATAAAATAATCTAATTTGATATAACAAGTTAACGTAATAAAACTTTGCTTTCTAAAGTTAGCGTATACATCAAAATACTTTTAAATGTCTAAGCGAACACCTATTTAAAATATAGTAATTTACCATTCTGGACTTGTTGGAATTTTTGTTATGTGCAGCAAGATTGACTGCTGGGGGATCAATAACTGAGCCTGGGAAAAGCTGTGCAAGTTCGGCATTAATCACAACGGAAACTGCTTCATTGGGTGGGGTGAGTGGTGGAGTCATAAAAAGTGGTGTTGTTTTTGGAGTGGGTGGAATAACATCAGATGGATGGATGAAGAATCCAGGGGCTGCCACTGGGTTGGAAGGCACAGAGTTGTGAACAGGACCTACTGCTGATGCTGCTGATGCTGCTGCAGCTGCTGCAGCTGTTGTCTGATGTAACTTGGCTTCCAGCTTCGCTTTCTGTAAAAGAAGTAAAAGCAACAAATATAGACTAATCCTGCCTATCTAAATTGTGGGGAATACTACGTGGGTATATATTGTGAAAATAAACATGATTAACTGTATCCTAGTTCAATAAAAAGGAAATTAAGTAAAAAATGGACTCAACATGGAGTACTTCTATGCGATATATGTGTGTGTGTGTGAGTGTGTGTGTGTGTGTGTGTATAATACACACACACACACATACTTCCTTAAATATTTGATATAAACTTTCCTGAGTATTTGGGAAATAGGAATTTCTCAAAGCAAAGGCGGAAAGGAACCAGAACAATTAAATGTAAATAAGGAAAGAAAGTTCTCCTCAAAACAAAATATTAACAGGAAATGGATTCTCACGCTGCCTAACCTGATACAATTTGTCACCTGGAATTGTATGAAGTTTCCAAAACATCTGCTATTATTAGTAAATTTTAATTCACGTTAAGTTAATTGGTCTTTAAAATGTTGTTTTAGGTTTTTCAATCCATTAAAATAGTAACTTTTAGCTCTTATGTTTGACCAAGAGTGTTTATAAACAGAGTAAAGAATGGAACTTACTTAAAGACTGCAAAGAAAATATCAATTATATACCCCCAGATATGTATCAAAGAAAATGCATTTATATAAGTTTTAAAAATTTAAGTATATCACAAAGATGTTACCTCAATTTTTGTAGAAAATGATTAGCTCAGATCGGTCAACCTTTACAAAAATAATGGTCATTTTTACAGTTTTTCAGCTTTTGAAGTTTAGAGACAGCATGAACAAAGAGCCAAATAGTCTCCAACCTGTTGCTGAAGCTTCAAAAGCTGCTGCTGTTTCTCTTGCAGCACCTGTAGCTGTTGCTCGGCTGAAGCCATTGCATGAGAGAGAGACTGCAAAGCTACCTGGGCTGCTGAACTCAGGGCTGTCGAAGCTTCCCCAACTGTCCCAGATGATAGTCCACCTACTGCAGGAGTAACCCCGAAGGAACTCACTGGCATAAGACAAGGGGGGAAAAGAAACAGGATGAAGAAAAGGTTCACAGAGAAACATATACAAAGTATATACTACTTTCACACTAAAACTACAGTTAATTTTCCTTTAAAAATAAGATTCTTTAGAGGCAATCTTAATGGTAAAAGTATATCAATAATAATAGTATTCAAGTATAAGGGATCCAGGAATGACTTTTGATCAAAGAAAAATTAGTATGCTTTTGAGTTTAAAAATATTGTCAGCATGGAAGAAATTTCATTTAACATGGCTAAACTCTTACGCAATTTGAGCATAAGAAACAGGCTGAGTTTCCTTTACTAAGTTTCTTACAGCAACACCAACTTCTTCTCCCTCCCCTAAAAAGCTCAAACAACTTTCAATTACAAGAACATCATTTAACAAAACTGACAACACCTATTTCCTCATTTAAAGCATAGCCTGGGAAAGAGAATCTTGCCCACAAAGAATATGCAAAGCAACGTTTCCTACCATATGCTCCTCAGAACACTAAGAAGAGGAGAAGCATGTCAGATGCACAGTCAAATAAGTCTGGCACATACTGCTTACCCATGAACATTATCATCATTACAGGTCTATGAAATCGCACAAAGTTAAAATTTTTTCACCCCTCTTTTCAATGTTATTCAAATATACAGCATAAAAGAACTTTTTTCCCATGATATATTTACCAGTATCTGTGTAAAACATTTTGGAAAAAGCTGAAATAAAAACTTAATTTCCTAAACTCACACAATTAATCTTCGACAAAGGAGGCAAGAACATACAATGGAGAAAAGACAGTCTCTTCAGCAAGTGGTGCTGGGAAAGCTGGACAGCCCCATGTAAATCAATGAAGTTAGAACACACCCTCACACCATACACAAAAATAAACTCAAAATGGCTGAAAGACTTAAATATAAGACATGACACCATAAAACTCCCAGAAGAGATCACAGGCAAAACATTCTCTGACATAAATCGTACCAATGTCTCCCAAGGCAATAGAAATAAAAGCAAAAATAAACAAATGGGACCTAATCAAACTTATAGGCTTTTGCACAGCAAAGGAAACCATAAACAAAACAAAAAGACAACCTATAAGAAAATATTTGCAAATGATGTGATAAACAAGGGCTTAATTTCCAAAATATACAAACAGCTCATACAATTCAATAACAAGAAAACAAACAACCCAATCAAAAAATGGGCAGAAGACCTAAATAGACATTTCTCCAAAGAAGACATACAGATGGCCAATAGGCACAAGAAAATATGTTCAACATCACTAATAATTAGAGAAATGCAAAACAAAACTACAATGAGGTACCACCTCACACTGGTCAGAATGGCCATCATTAAAAAGTCTACAAGTAACAAATGCTGGAGAGGGTGTGGAGAAAAGGGAACCCTCCTACTCCTACACTGGTGGTGGGAATGTGAACTGGTGCAGCCACTATGCAAAACAGTATGTAGGTTCCTTAAAAAACTAAAAATAGAATTGCCATATGATTCGGCAATCCCACTCCTGGACATACATCCAGAGAAAACTCTAATTTGAAAAGATACGTGCACCCCAATGTTCATGGCTGCGCTATTTACAATAGCCAAGACGTGGAAGCAACATAAATGTCCATCAACAGAGGAATGGATAAAGAAGATGTGGTACATATATACAATGGAATACTACTCATCCATGAAAAAGAATGAAATAATGCCATATGCAGCAACATGGATGGACCTGGAGATTATTATACTAAGTGAAGTAAGAGAAAGACTTACTTATATTAAGGAAAGATAACTGCTACAATAATAACAAATGTTTAGTATGTATTACCTACTACCTTACACTGTTTTAGTTAATTACTACTTTCAACAAATGAACCCTGAAGGGCAGGTACTATGATTCTGCTCTTTAGTTGATTAAGTAAAGAATGGCTCAGAGAAGTTACCCTGTAAAGTTACCTAATGGTAGAACTAGGGTTAGAACCAAGGGCTGTGTGAAATCAAACCTAACATGAGGCATAGTGCTAAGCATGGAACTTACATCAACTCATTTAATCTTTGCAATGGCACATGAGTAGGTAATATGTTATCCCATTTTACAGATAATGTATCTAAAATTGAGGGAACTATATGGCAGAAACTAACACAACATTTTAAATCAACTATACTCCAATAAAAATAAATAAAATAAAATTGAGGGAAGTAACCTGCTCATAAATACCTGAAAAGGGGAGAAAAAAGGTAATCTGACAGCCTATCTTAACATCTAACAATGACTATATTATGCCAGAATTCAAATAAACTATTTTTAAAAACTAAGCTATAATCACAAGATTGAAATAACAACAAAACTGTGCATAGCCTCTTAACAATTAAAACTCTCCTCAACTTAAAAAAAAAACATGATCATTACAGTGTAGCCATCATACACCTCATTTAACTTGCACAAATTCAACTATATAAGCTTGAGCAAAGAAAGAGCAATCATAACTCATATAAGCTGTGTGCTGCAAAATGAAATCCATTTGCTCCATCAAGTGTTCCACCAAAGCAACAGCAGTTCATTCCAACTCTAGAGGGAAAATTATTAGACTTACTAAGGCATTTATGTTGTACTTGTACTTTGGGGTAATTTAAGTGGTTTTTCAATATTAACCATGTGTATTTTAGCCCTTTACTGATTTTAAAAATCTAATGCCCAAATAATATTTAAAGGAAAATGAGCTAAGTCACAAGAAACACGTAAGAGACATAAACAACCCAAGAAAAATAAGTCATCCTGCTACTATAAAACTAATTTTTAAATCTTTTGCACAGAGTTTTCAATATCATTTCCTATTTTTATACTAAGAGCCTCTAAAACTAGATATAAAAAAACAGAGGTGAGAACAAGAAAAAGATGACTACTATCACCATTTCTATTCAGTATAAATGCAGGAAGTCCTAGGAAGCATGACAGAGCAAGAAAAAGAAATAAAAGATATAACAACTAGAACAACAACAAAGTAAAAATCTCTTTATTAACAGATGATATAATTGTGTATATTTAAACTCCCTAAAAAAAAATCCCTAAGAATGTACAATCTACAAGAATTAATAAGTTAATATAGCAGTGTCACCAGGTATGAGATTAATATACACAGATCAATTATACTTCTATAGACCAGCAAGAAAAACCTGGAAATAAAATTAAGAAAAATAGCACTTATAATAGCATAAAAATTCAAATAGCTAGGTACAAATCTAAAAAGGATGTGCAAAACTTCTAGTGCACCAAGAACTATAAGACATCACCAAGATAAATGGAATACCTAATTTAGCATAAATATATACTAAAGAATATTACCATGTTAATGGACTGGAAGTCTTAATGTTAAGATGTCAATCCTCCCAAACTGACTTATATTCAAACCCCATATTAAAATACAATAAGTATTTTGAGTATAAATTATCAATCCAATTCTAAAATTTAAATGGAATTACTGAGATCTAATGTACAGCACATTGATTATAGATCATAATACTGTGTTATATACTTGAAAGTTACAAAGAGAGTAAATCTTAAATGTTCTCACCACAAAAAAGAAATAGTAATTCTGTGACGTGATGAAGGTATTAGCTAATGCTATGGAGGGAATCATTTTACAATATATAAATTTTTCAAAACAACACACTGTACACCTTAAACTTGCTCACTGTTGTATGTCATTTATATTTCAATAAAGCTGGAAAAAATGGAAATACAAAAGACCCAGAATCTTTATGAAAGAGCACCTTTAAGAAAAAGAATGTTGGTGGATTACACTCCTAGGTATACACTCAAGAGAAATGAAAACATACATCACAATGAACACTTAACACAAAAATGTTCACAGCAGTATTTTTCTTAATAGCCAAAAAGAGGAAACAACCCAAATGTCCATTAACTGCTGAGCAGATAAACGAAATGTGGTACATCCAAAAAAAATTTTAAGTGGTAAATATAAAATGGAATATTATTCAGCTACAAAAATGATGTACTTAGACATGCTAAATGGACAAACCTTGAAAATATTAAACCAAGTGGAAGAACCCAGACAAAAAGGTCATATACTATATGATTCCACATTTATGGGAAATGTCCAGGGTAGGCAAATCCATAGACTCAAAACAGATTAGTGATTGCTAGAAGATGGGGGAGAGGGGAATTGGGAGTGACTGTTAACGGTTACAGGGTTTCTTTCTGGAGTGATTAAAACGCTCTGGAATTAGTGGTAATGGCTACACAACACTATGAAAACTTCATATATAAATTTTGTAAATCTACCAAAAAAGAAAAAAAGTTGGTAGATTTGTACTAGCAGATTTTAAGACTTAACATAAAGTTACAGTAATTAAGACAATGAGGTACTGGCATAAGGCCAGATAAACTGACCAAAGGAACAGAAATGACCCACACAGATAGCAAACACATAATTCTGAAGAGAGGTGACATTGCAGTAGAGTGAAGGAAAGATAGCTTTTCCCCCACAAATGATTACACACCAGAAGAGAGAAAGACTAAACTAAGATGAATTAGAAGAAAATACCCATCGTAAAAGAAGAGATTTAAAAGTTGAAATTATGTCAGTTATAGTGATGAAGTGTAACATACATGAAACTGGAGATGCAAGAAGAAAGAAGATAAAAAACAGGGCAGAAGCAGTGTTTCAACAGTTAATGGCTGAGATCTTTCTAAAGCTGATGGAAGATATGAAGTAAGCATTCAAGAAGCTCTGTGAATCCCAACCAGGATAATTACAACTGAAACCACATGTAGGAAATCGGAGAAAAATGCTGAAAACAGAGAGAAAGGAGGTGAAGGGCAGAAATCAAGGAGGGTGGGGGAAGAGTATGAATCTCAAAAACACCTTGAAAACTGACAATGACATTAAAAAAGGAATAATAAGACTGACAAGTGATGTCTAACAAAAACAGTGTAAAGTAAAATGAAAGATTACCTTTAAATAACTAGAAGAAATAATAGCTGGCTTACAATTCTGTAACATGTGAAATATTCTTCAAGAATGAAGATGGGGGCTTCCCTGGTGGTGCAGTGGTTAAGAATCCATCTGCCAATGCAGGGGACATGGGTTCAAGCCTTGGTCCAGAAAGATCCCACATGCTGCGGGGCAACTAAGCCCATGCGCCACAACTACTGAGCCTGCGCTCTAGACCCCACGAGCCACAACTACTGAGCCCACGTGCCACAACTACTGAAGCCCGCGTGCCTAGAGCCCATGCTCCACAACAAGAGAAGTCACCGCAATAAGAAGCCCGCACACCACAACAAAGAGTAGCCCCCGCTTGCCGCAACTAGAGAAGGCCCGTGCACAGCAATGAAGACCCAACGCAGCCAAGATTAAAATAAATAAAATAAATTTATTAAAAAAAAAGAATGAAGATGACATATCTTGATCCAAACAAGCCAAATGTAGAAAGTTATTATTATGATGTTCAGAAAAATTTAATTAAGTACTGAAAATTAGATGATACTATGACATTGATTATACTAATTTATTAGATTATGAGAAAATGTATCATAATAAACCATAGTTAATTTAGATAATTATAATAAAAATGGAATCAGTTATTAAAGAGGACATCCGCATTGTTTAAGATACTACGTATGCAGGGCTTCCCTGGTGGTGCAGTGGTTGAGAGTCCGCCTGCCGATGCAGGGGACACGGGTTCATGCCCCGGTCCAGGAAGATCCCACATGCCACAGAGCAGCTGGGCCCGTGAGCCATGGCCATTGAGCCTGCGCGTCCGGAGCCTGTGCTCCGCAACGAGAGAGGCCACGACAGAGAGAGGCCCACGTACTGCCAAAAAAAAATAAAAATAAAAAAATAATAATAAAAAAAATAAACAGATACTATGTATGGATAATGGCTGTCATTTATCTAATTTTTCAAGAAATATTTGAAATTTTCCTACAGAAAACTAAGTTAATTCATCATCAGTAGACAAGAACAAAAAAAGTGATCTTACAGAGTTTTCAGACATAAAGAAAAATCAAACCACAGAAAAGCTCAAAAGCAAAGAAACAGAGAAATGAAAATGGAGTTATGAAATAAATCCAAATGAATACTGAATATAAAAACTATAATAATAACCATGGAATTAAAATACATATAAAATTAAGGTATAAAGCCACATTGCCATATAAATTAGAAAGGTGATAAATAATGTTCAATATATTTGCACTGTATGGTAAAAAGAAAAGCAACTGGATTTCTGGATGTCAAGGATATGTGTATATTATGCTCTCTGGGATGATTGCTAAAAATATTATAATAAAAAGTAGAATAATAGCTCAATAAAAATACAATCACCAATAAAATGGAAACAAAGGAGAAAAAGAAACATCTAACAGGCAAGATGAGAAATCTAATAGAATATATGAAAAACATGGTAGATCTGAATCCAAATATATTACTAAGTACATTAAATGTAAATAAACTAAATACTCCAATTGAAAGAAGGGGAGGAAAAAAGCAACTACATTCTGCTTATAAAAGACATGACTAAAATGAAAGGAGACACTGAAAAGTTGAAAGTAAAAAGAAGGAAAAATATATACCATACAAATAGTAACTAAAAGAAAGCTGATAAGTGGTAGAGAAAAATCAAACAAAGTAATTTTAGGAAAATCAATCTTAGAGAGAGAGAGATAATACCTAGCGATAAAAGATTCAATTCACAAGAAAGATACAACCATTCTAAATTTATATGGTAGCTTCAAAATGTATAAAATAAAAATTGTTGAAACTAAAATAGACAAATCCACAGGTATAATGAAAGGAATTTAACATGCTGATCTTATTAACTAAAAACAAAAACAAACAAAAAAAAACAGATGAAATAATCAAAGACAGAGAATTTGAAGACCACAATTAATCCAAGTGGATATACAGAGCACACTTCACCAAGTGCAGAGTAAACATTATTGTCAAGCATTATTGCTGATCCTCTGCAATTCCCAATAAATTTTGCAGACTGACAAAGTATTTCTTTTGACCCCACAGCATTTTAAATAGAAATGAATAAGATGATAACTAGAAAATCTTAATATGCTTGTAAATTAAGGAGCGCATTTTTTAACATTACTTACTAAAGTTGAATATATGAAAACCCTATAAAGCAGCAAATCAACTTCTACAGTCATAGCTAAGAAAATAGTGTATCCACTAGTACTAACAGCACTACAATATAACAACCCAAATGTCACTCAAGAGTACACAAATCAATAGTGGGTACATAAATTTTGTTTTATTCAGAGAGTAGAATCGTAAACAGCAATGAAAATGAACAAACTATCTATATATGCAATGATATAGGTGAATTTAACAACGATAACATGGAACAGAAGGCTGACCAAAAAATACATAAATGCAATTCTATACTACACAGACCCTACTCAATCAGTGTTTAGGAACACGTAGCTAAGAGGTTATACAAAGAAACAAATAAAAACCAAGAAATGATTACTCTAAAAGTTAGGACAGTGTTTACCTTTTGGAGAGAGTGAGGGAAAAATAAATGGAAAGGGGGTATGAAGAAATCTTCTTTTAGAGTACTGGAAATGTTTTTTCTTGACTTGGTGGTCACATGGGCAGTTTGTGTTGTGATAAATTGCTTCATTATACAATTGTTTTCTGTACCTTTCTGTATGCGCATTATATTTCACAATTAACATGTTTCAAAAGAAAAGGAGACAGGAAGCTGAGAGACTACAGTCATCTTCTAGCACCTTATGATCACTAGTCAGGACTTTGCCCTAACATTTAATAAGTATCCCTCTGCTGGTGGTGGTTTCAATCTGGGTGGAATACAGAGGTGAATGCTTATAAAAGCATAGACTACCTTTGGAAAGACAAGAAACGGGTCCTATTGTATGTTTTACAGGAGTAGAAATGGGTAGGAATGTGAGGAAATACTTTTCTTTTTCAAACCAGATCTTTTATGTTTTAAATTTTATAACTTCTGAAAGTATTATTCAAACACATTAATTTTCTTAAAATAAAAAATTAATTTCATGACAGTTCCAAAAAAAAAGTCTGATTTAGAACCAAAGAGTTTTCTGGAAGTTTAATTTCTTGTTATCGCATGTTTCCATACCACTGTAAATATATAAGTTTCTACAAAATGACTGCAATAGTCCAAGAAAACAAACACAAATGAATTTTGACCCTTCTGGCATCTCCATATGAAAGAAATATAAAATTTTATTTTTAAATTAAAACTCTCAGCTACATAAGCCATGAATTTCACTTAGTGGTTACTTCTACAATTGGAAGATATAAGATGATTCTGAATAAAAAGGCACTCAAAGGACTGTTAATTTCCCTTTAAAACACTTTGTCATTCTGGACCCAAGTGCAAGATTAAATTTTTCAAGACTTCTCAAGCAAACTATTTTTACTTTCTGTTAGACAGTTGAAGAAACAAAAAGACACCTACTTACAAAAAACCATCAACAGCAGAATTCATTCAAGACAATATTCAAAAACACTACTGGGACTGTAATATAAATGTAAAACCATATACCAATATTTTTAATTATAAAAACTTCAATTATTTGTGCCCAGATAGAACTAACTGTAAATAAACACTGATCCTACAATGTGAAGAAAAAACACAGGAAGTAAGATATACAGAATAAACAGAAGTCCTTCTCACTGATTATTCATTTAAAGCATCAACAACACCATATATTCAACACACACAAATACTGGTTCATATATCCAAAGTTGTTTTAAACTAGCTGAAAAAACAGTATTTCGTCTTCACTCATCTCAACTTTCTCAAAGACATTATCAAATATACCTTTAACTTTAAACGCAAGAAATTACATCATGATGCCAAACTGACCATCAAGACTGATTGCTGAAGGTGGGTAATGAAAATATAGTCTATTGTACTCGTCCCTCTACTTTCGTTATGTTTGATATTTTCCAAATTAAAATGTTTCTAAAAATGCATATACATAAAACAAAAAGATTTAACATAGGGTTCTAGAGGGTAGGAAAAAACCCATGAATAGACTTAGAAAAGAATATGAAACCACTTATGATTTTTCCCCAAAGTGTGCCTCCTACCAATAAGTTTCTACTAAACATGACAGCAAAGGAATTTACGTATACTATAAACTGATATGTAAATACTGATATATCACTTTATTACAACATAAAATATGTAATAAAAGAATGTATATAATAAGAGAAGGTATATACCAGTAAACGTACTTGCATCATCCCTTTCTATTCTGGTTCCATCACTAGTTGACACACAAGTAAAGTGCAGAGGTTCAACTTCTAGAAGTCCAGTGAGAGATGTGAAACTACCTTCAGCAGCTGTGCAACTACTGACCTTTCCATTTCCTAATACAAAAAAGAGACAAGTTTTATAAAACGTGAATTAACCTTAAAAAGGCAATAATCATATTGAGAATTATAGCTACTACTTCAATTTTAATTAGAAAGATGTATAAATGCATAAACACAGGGTTTACACAGGGCTTCAACAATGGACGTGGTATTAAGAAAACACACAAATAGATACTAGTCTCCTTACTACAAAAGCAGAGTTGCAGAGAAGCAACCTAGTGGCCATTCACATTAACAAGAAACTATAACAAGTGATTTAGATTTTAAATGAGGAATAGAAGACAAAAGAAAAACAATTAATAAATAAATAAAATAGATTTTAAATGAGGGGAAAAAATAACCAGCTACTTAGATTAGCTATTACTCAATCTGTTTAAGTATGCAAAATATCAGAATATATTCTATGATGTCAACAGTACAAATGACACTTATTAAAAACTAAAAAAATATTCTAAAATATTAGCAAGGTTTATCTATAAATTTTATATTTTGAATATAATATCAATATTCTAGAATGAGATATGCTACCTTATAATCATAAAAAGTTTAAGTTGGCACATGTAGTAGTAAGAAAGAAAAATCAAATGGTCACAACTATGTGAATCATAAAACCACAGTAAGAAGACTGGACAGAAGAACACAAAAGAAGAGTGGTGTATATCGTACAAGGGGAGGAAGAGGGAAGGGTTATTTTTAGTACTTTTCAAATGTTCTAATCAGAGCACTACTTTTAAACAGAATTCTTTAACACACAAAGTAGAACGGAAAGAGAAGATGGAAAGAATGGAGAGATATGAAAAATATCATCAAACATCTGAAGGAATAAATTAAACGCAAGACTAAACTGTCAAAACCTTGTTCTCCAACGTCCCACTGGCACCCAGCATAGGACCTGACACGTGTGTTAAAAAATATTTATTGAGCACTTATTCAATAGAAGACATGGGAGATACAAGAAAAGGGACAGGTCCTAGTTGTCATGAAATGCATATTCTGTTCAAGGTTACCAGGTATTAATTAATTATACAACTGAACCAAAAAAAAATTCCTATGCTTTACTTAAGAGAAGTTCAAAGGATAAATAAATCAAGGGGAAATCAGTCTATGCCAGGGGTAATAAAATACTTCCATGATGAGGTGATGAGACATATGGGAAGAATAAAAGATTTTTATGTCTTTATTCCACTGGGACGGGAATCCAGGCAGAAGAAATGACATGAGTGAAATCCCTTCAGTAGGAAGGAACATGACACATTAGAGAAACTGAAAGAAAAATGTGCCTAGAGGAACATTTCTCAACCCTAAAACCCCTCTACACATCTTTAAAATAATTAAAAGAACTTGAAAACTGAGTTTTCATTTATGTTGGCTCTGTGTGTGTGTGTGTGTGTGTGTGTGTGTGTGTGTGTGTGTCTATATAGAAATATTTATCAAGGTAGAAATTTTAAGATGAGAATATTTTAAACATTAATTAGTATAACACTAATAAACTCATTAGGTATAAAACTAAATAGCATCTTTTGATGAAAAATGACTGTTATGACCAAGAAAACAAGGAATAATGGTCGTGCCAAGAAGGGCCGCAGCCACATGCAGCCTATTCGCTGCACCAACTGTGCCCGACGCGTGCCCGAGGATAAGGCCATTAAGAAGCTCGTCATTCGGAACATCGTAGAGGCCCGTAGCCATCCGGGACATTTCCAAAGCGAGTGTTTTCGATGCCTATGTGCTTCCCAAGCTGTATGTGAAACTGCATTACTGTGTGAGTTGTGCCATTCACAGCAAGGCAGTCAGGAATCGTTCTCAGGAAGCCGGGAAGGACCGAACACCTCCACCTGGATTTAGACCTGCTGGTGCTGCCCCACGACCTCCACCAAAGCCCATGTAAGAAGCTAAGTTCTTAAAGACTAAAGAAATACTGTCCCCCGGAAAGACAATAAAATGGAAATTATACTTTAAGAAAAAAACAAAAATAATGAGAAGACTGGTGATGTTTTACATTCTTGCAAATCTCTTTAAAATTTGGCTTATCAGAAGGTAGTTGGATTTGCCTACCTGCCTCTGCATTCAGTGTACTACAATAGGATGCTCTGGAAGAAATACATGAAGAAACGCCGACCCAATACAAATATGTGATTGGAAAAGAATGGAATATTTTAATAAAGTATTAAATATTCAAAAACTTGAAAAGTGGTAGTTTAGGATTAGTTGCAATACGGTATCTGAAATCTTAAAAAAAGTACTTCTCAAACTCTATCTTACGAAATCTTAAAAAAAGAACTTCTCAAACCCATGCTTGATGTTGAATCACCATGCATCAATCATAGGGAAAATACTGGTCCACTGCTATATACAGATCTTCCAAATGTTAACACATTTCATCATATAATATCAGAAAATGACACTCACTAACATCATCGTAGCCCATCAGAAAAGTCATTAAAGCTCACTTCAGAGGAAACAAGTTTTCCAAAATTCTAATTTCTGCTTAAAAGTCTACTTCTAAAATTGGCAACAAATACTATCAACTGGATGGATACTGACAGGCATTTTTTATTCATTTTTGAGAAAATACCTGCCAAATAATCAAATCTGAATAAACGTATTTTATCAGTCATTCTTGCAAATAAAAATGGTATACCATGAAATAAGCAACTGGTTCAGCTTATAACTCTAACAACTACACAAGTGCACCTCCTTGAAACAACCATGGTTCTTCAGCATGCAGCAGAAGTGTTTCATGCACACTTCCCATTTCATCACAGAATAGTTAAAAGATGCATACTCGCAGGTTCAAAATTTAATAAAATTAACAATTTTTACTGTTTCATCAAAGGTATTTCTAAGTGAAACTGCCATACTTTTTACTCTAAGTGCATGGGGAAGAACATCATGCTTTTGCACAATCAGTGTGAAAGTCAATGCAATGAAAAAAGGCAAGTAACACTGTTTTATCATGAAAACATTTAACCCGTGGACTCCCTGAAAGGATCTCAGGAACCCTGAGGGGACCTATGGACCACACTTTGAGAATCACTGGGCCACAGAAAGAAAACTAACAGGGCAGATCACACAAGATGTTCTATGCTATATTAGAGACTCTGGACTGCACAATTATGGAAAGAAATGAAAAGTATTTTAGGAAGAGACAGAGAATGATCAGATCAGGGTTGCATTCAAAAATGATTGCATTCATTGCATTGTGGAGAATGTATAGAAGTGAGCCAAGAACAGATGCAGAATGACCAGTTAGAAAGCTATTACTGTAGTCCAGGTTCAAAACGACTGTGGCTTAGATCGTAATACTGCGATCGTGGGAAGTAAGAGAATGGGCAGATTTGAAATACATGTTGGTGGAAAAATAGAATCTGATGACAGCCTCATTGTGGAGGATGAGAAAGAGAGGATAACATTCAGATTTCTGTTTTGTGCCATGGATGCCATTAACTGAAAAAAGGAATGCTGGATGGTGAGAAATAAAATGAAGAGACGTTCATATGGAGACGTATATCACGACTTCGAAGTCCCTTCTTCTGAGACTATGATACTCTATAATATAGAGTATGGTTGCTCTTGCTTATTTAACCCCCAGGCTTGGCCTGAGCTTTACCGTCCTCTCCTTACGTTCTCTCTATAAGGAATCTCATTCTATCCTAAGGAGTTCAGAAGGCATCTACAGGTCTAGTTCTAACCCCTCCTCTGAGTTCTGTTCATAATTTGACAAGTCACTTAGATAGAGACACACTGGGAGTAAGGTAGTCAGGAGCCTAAGTCATCAAACAGAGGAGATAACACCAGTATCTAAGGCAGAATAAGTCATTAAAAAGCAAGTAACAGACCAGAAGTATAGTATGACCTCTTTCATTAAAAATGCTCATAAACACGTGTAGCAAATAAGTCTAAATAGCTAAGCATCCTGTTAACAACGGTAATCTAAAAGGATGAAGAGGTTAGAGTTGAGACATTTTATGTTTTATTTATATTTCTATATTTGATTTTTCTCTTTTGCTTTTTTCACAACTCATAATTTACAAACCTGAGACTAACTCCCAAATTTTACTTATAATTAATGTGGTACTTATCATAATATGTTTACAAATAAATTTTTTAACATTTTGGTTTACTAGCAACACTTGCAGTAAGTTCGGTAAGATGGAAGAAAACAAAAAACAAAGCGATCATTGCTCTATCTGACAAAACTAGAAAAACACCAAATTCTAGCACCTGAAAAGATTATACAAATAGTGTTATACATTCAATCCTAAAAACATCTTTAGAAATGCATACAAGAATACATGTAACATGGTGTACCAAGTTCACCTCAGGACAGTGTGATAGAAGATGCAGAAAATTATTTTTTCTTTCTGCATCTTTGCTTATTAAAATAAGTATAAATTAATTTTATTTTCATATTTTGTAATATGAAATAACATGTTCTTTGAGTTTATGAACAACAAAGGCACACCACATAAAACTGAAAGGACTACAACAAATAACCAAATTTTAATCTCTTATTAGCATTAACGTCATACTGACATGCAATGAAACACACACAAAAACCAAATTTGCAACCCTTTCAAAAATAACTTCAATATTTTTTGAGGGGGGAATTAAGAAACAAAGGCAAATAGTTTAATGACTCACAGATACTAAAGTTAAGTTCTAAAAACTTTTAGTTCTCAAAGATAGAATGTAGTGACTACAATCCATTAAAAAATCAATGGTAACTTAAACCCAAGATATAAAATTCAGAAATTCCTTTAATAAAAGACTTTACTACCTGAAAGGACATCTGATAAATCAATTTCATCTGACTGGACACCAATGCTGCTGTTGTATACATTTTTACAAGAAGAGCCACTCATCTCCAAATCAAAGAGGACTGGATCGAATGGTGAACTATATAATCCATATCTGAAAAATAAAATAATGTCCTAACAATTTTCCTGTCAGCCATCTAATTAACAAATTATCTATTTACTTAGTTTTCAAAGCAGTTTTTACACAGGGCAGAAGGAGACACTATTAACTCCTTAAATTCACTGAATCTCAACTGTGTTCCCTGAAAACCTATACTCCACAAGATACAGTCCAGAGACTCAATAAATGTGATTTCAATTAAGCTGATAACTAATGAACCAAGACAACCTTCATCTGCAGTCTGAATCAAGAAAGAGCTATCAAGCACCCCTCCCTTGCCTCAATCATTACATTGACTCAGCAGAAGGTACAAAGGCTTTGAGTAACATCTCATTGAAATCAAGATTTCTATTCTATAAAGATTACAAAAATCCTTGCTTTAAATAAGATACTTCAAATAATGAAGATTAGGCAAGAACTCAAATCTAACCTTTAGCTATTTCTTATTTCATTATGTTTAAGTTTTAGAAAATCAAACAGCAGATAAAGAATACTAGTTAAGGGCAGTAAGTGATTTACATAATTTTGCTTACAAAGTTTTAACAACAAAGAAACAAATTACCTTAAGTGCTTCTACCATTAGCAAGATACACCACTTTTAAGTATTTTAATATAATTAGCCCTCTGAATAACTATCTCCAGGACTTCCAAAGTTGTTAAAGGGAATTATTTTCGGAGAAAATAAAGGGAAGAAAAACTTAAGCAAATATATATAATAACAATTATGTGCAAAGGTGGTATCATATCCAGAAAGGCCCATGATTAGTCATTTCATAGATTAAAATACCTTGTCTGAAGCAAAGCCTCCATTGGTGTTAGCCTGTCCTGTAACTGTCTGGACACAGCAGTAAGCAGAGATGCACACGCAGTACTGCACCCAGCCAAATCTTCATCTTTAACATAATTCAGTAAGACAAAATACCAGTAGACCGAACCTGAAAACAACAACAAATCAGTTGTTTAAATCACTGTTTCTTTTCCTCGTTTTTCTCTAACAAAGAGAACTTCAGATTTCATATTTATCAGTATGTCCCCTTTTCCTAGAAGGATTTTCTGGAAATAAAATCTGTAAGGGCAAATTACAAAGAAGGACTAACTCCTTGGAGGACTCTAAGAGGACACTGACAAAGAATTGCAATCATATTTTTTGAGAAGTGTATAGGATCAACCTAGTCGTTTAGGTTTTCAGTAACGTGAGATGACTCTGAGGGACATTTTATAATAGCTAGAAAAGCGGAGATGTCAGGTCCTTCAAGCTATCTTTCCTAAAATACTATTTCTCTGCACTAAAAATTTCAAAACCAGTTGATGGCAGTGAGCTACAAATAATATACTTTAGCAAGTAAATGAAGTATAGTTATTCCATACTGCCAGTTAGATACAGACCAAAGGTGATATTAAAAGGTGACCATGATGATGTATTTTAAGACTCTAACTTGAGGTATCTAACTAAATACATCCCATAATTTAAGCACCCTACCACTAACACTATCCTCAAGAAACTGTTTTAAACACCAGAGACTATTAAAGTGAGCAACCAAGTCCAAAACATTCTACTCTATAAAACAAACAGTTCATAGTTTTAGTCAATATGTGTTCAAGGTAAATATAAACAGACTCTTTGTCTAAATTAAGGTATTGCTAAAATAACCATTTATCCTAACTTTGAGCAAACTTTTTTTCTGGTATACCACCAAGATCAAATCCTTGTGGAATATGTTTATCTCACTGAGATAACTTGTTGAATGGTTATTTATAAAATAAAAGACTGTGAGAAATGCCCACAAAAAACTAACACTAGGTAAAGGACAAATCTGTAGCCCTTCATAGTAAATTCCTACCTGATAACTACATTCATTTTTGAATGGCATTTCCACAGTCTTTAGGTGCTGTAAAAAAAAAAAAAAAAACCCACTGGCTCCTTTTAGGGAATCAGAGTTTGCCACAGACCCTACCATTCTCACACAATATGTGTATGAACCATTCTTCTTATTTATGTCATCTCTCTGGCACTTACTGACATTTTAGTTTGTGAACAACCAAGCAGCTCAATTATTTTAATGAAGTACAGAAAATGTATGAATTGAGATGACCTGATTATTTACTTAAATCTCCCATTAACTTTTTCCTAAAAATATTATCGAACAGAGAGTATCTGCCTACCCAATCACAATTTAAAACCCCTTAAAAAACAGATAAGCTACAGAAAAAAAGAAAACTAATTGAGAATAAAAAGAAAGTTACTACACAACCCCAAGCATACTGTGAGATATTTCCTAAGGCTACAGCTATTTGTGATTGAACTAATTTCACATACCACCAGTTGCTGCTGCAGGTAAGAACGACATATTATCAAGTAAGGCCTTCAACAGAACAGATCCAAATCCTGGTTGACATGGGTCACATTTGCCATTACTGGAAACAATTTTAAAAGAAAAAATTTAACTACATTATTCAAGGTCTAAATCCAACTCTAAACATGGTGTAGTACTTTTAAAATCTTTAAAATGTGTTCATACAAATTGAAAGAAAATCTGCCTTAAAGCCCTATAGACATGCAGAAAGATAGTAGGGATTGATTTATACTAAGGGTCTTTGTAACTGTTTTCTTACACATTAAACCACTCTTTTTTTTTTACCAAAAAGGGCTAACAAGCAGGTATAGTCAATATAGACTATTAGCTTTTAAACACTTCCTAGATAGTTTCAGGGTTTAGAGAAAATGATCTGCATAACACTACAAATAAGTCTGGTAAAATTATTATGTAACTGGGAACAAGGCCTCGGGTGAACAATCCAAAGACAATCAGAGACAGTAGGAGTGAAAGTGGGGGAAGGGATCCCCTTACCAAACTCCCCGAAGTCTTCCTAATAGGCAAAGAAGCCTAGTAGAATTCTTTTATTACTCGATTTATTTAACATGACATTTTGCCCAAAAAAACCCAAATTTTTTCTTAGAATCTCAATAATCCTCATCAACTTTTGAAAATCCTCTTAAGTTATACATATATTCAACAGGGACCAAATAACACTATAGACAAGGTATCACCTGCCAAACTGCAGGTGCACCTACAATGTATATTTTCAAATTAAAAAAAAACAGGGGCTTCCCTGGTGGCGCAGTGGTTGAGAGTCCGCCTGCCGATGCAGGGGACATGGGTTCGTGCCCCGGTCCGGGAAGATCCCACATGCCGCGGAGCGGCTGGGCCTGTGAGCCATGACCGCTGAGCCTGCGTATCTGGAGCCTGTGCTCCGCAACGGGAGAGGCCACAACAGTGAGAGGCCCACGTACAGCAAAAACAAAGAAAAAAAAACCAACCTGATACACAAGGCTAGAAATCGTGCACACTTATGGGCTATGCTGCGTCCTGCCTCAAAGAAGCAAACATGTACAATGTCTAAAAGACATTTTCGTGTTTTTGAAAGCAGGCTCTCATTTCCTTCCTTTGAGCTGCAAAACAATAGCAGATGTTTAGGCTCATCTTGAACTTCCAATCATAACATCCAAAGGGCAATCCGTGGTAAATAAAATCTTATTAACCTTCCAGGTCCATTTGAATGTACTCCAGCTAACCAACAAAGAATATCTAACACAAGGCTCTGGGCATGTTCTGTGATTTGGCCATCATCTGCTTTTCTACACAAAGTGTTAAGAAGTTTCTCATGAAATTCTGAAAACTGTAACATGGCACATCGTTGCACTCTACAAAAAAGAATATATAAACACATTAACAACCAAAATAGAAAAGTTAAAACTAAAGCTATTTCAACCTGGTTGGACATACAATGTTTCATTTGAAATCATTACTATCACAATTTAAAAAAAGGAACTTTTGAAAATTCCCAAGCACTATAAAGACACCAGGGATGAACCAATGAAGTGGAAAGACAGTATATACCATCACTGAGATAAGTTCTTAAGAGAAATGAAAAGCAAATAAAAATTTTCAAGTAAAAGTTAGGATTTAAAAATTTTGTGTATTTTGGTATATTTATTGGAATTCTTCCTTTGTACTCCTATTACTTTAAGGATAGTATAAGAAAATGAGGTTACCTTTCCTTAGAAATTGAAGTTTTCTTAAATCTTCGGATGGTGACTGAGACTTCCTGAAGTAAGTCACAGCCCCGGAGGTTTTCGGATTTACGGGTGCTACTTGCATTTTCATTCTTAACATTAGAGGATTTTTCCTAAACATACAAAAATAAATAACTGAATGAGCAAACAAATGAAACAAAAAAATTATTTACTATTAAAGTCTATAAATAAAAGAATATAACTGAAATATGGCTATCAAAACATAAATCTCAAATTAAAATGACAGCTTTCACCCTCATATTCAGTAAATGACTAATTTAGCCCAGAATTATAACAGGGAAAGAAAGAAAGACATAGTCACTGTTTAAAGGTAATAACCCAATGAATTAAGATTATAAGGCCAAAGTCTTGAGTCTAAGTCCCAGCTACAGCTCTACAAGATATGTGAGCTCCCCAATCTAAGGTTCACTCACTTTCAACATGAAAAAATGGAGGTAATAACACCTGCTCTGCCTACCTCAGAGTTATTTTGAGGATTAAATCAGATAAAGTACACAGAAGTCCTTGAAAAATTGGAAGACCTATACAAATATAAGATGATTAGTGTTACTGGTACTGCTACTGTTGCTTATGAATAATGATGATAGAGAAACAAAATCTCCAGAGTTCGGGAAAGTCCAAGATCAAACAAGTATGAGGAAACTGCATGATATACAGCTAGTTGTAGAAAATGAACCATGAAAATTAAGATACATCTCTAAAATCACTTCTCAACTTCTGTTCCTGCAGTCTCTCAAATGTTTACAAAACAAACAAACAAACAAAAAAAAGTAGTGCATTATCAGTAGAGGGCAGAGAAACAAACTCTCACACCCAAGGAACTAAGAATAATTATACAGGGAAGTACCTGCTAACAATTATTCCCTACTGAATGTACTTTATATAAGCTAGGTAGTCGGCTTAAAGTTAATTCAAATATTTTCTCCTTGATTATATTTTTTTTAACTTGCTGCAGAGAAAAAATACAAACAAACAAAAGTGTCTACTGATAAATCAATTATGGGCCATACTACTTCTAACAGTGTGCCAAATCTCAACCACCATGTTTAAAACAGCACGTTACAGTTCAAAATGATACTGTTTCATACCTTGCCTGCTGCAACTTTTGCCAAAAGTGAAGCAAGTGAATAACCCTTGTTACTCTGGTGTTTTAGGGATGGAAGTCTTACTACCGGACGTATACCACCGTTACAGATCTCATCTGTTCCTCTTTCATTCACTGCCTTGACATGGATTAAAAATGAACGATATTTTCCTCCTGCCATACCTAGAGGAGTGGTACAGAAGGGGATAAATTATTCAATCACCAAAAAATCAAATTGTTTTTTGTCTTCCCAGAGCAAGTTAAATTAACTCCACAAAAAGAAAAATACACTTGGCCAGAATTTTCGAATTACACTGTTTGCATACAATATGGCTAAATAACCTTTGGTAGCAAAAGAACAAAAAGCACAGGAGTTATATGAACAGCCTAAGATAGAAAGTTTTGACACCTCGCATGTTTTACCCCAATCAAAGAAGTTATTCATTTTAATAACAGAAATTTTGTGAACTACAGAAAAACACAAAGAAAATACTGTCATTAAAGTACCGCCCAGAGATAATGATGTATCATATGTGTATCCATCCAGTCCTTTAATGCACGCATGCACACACATACATATGTGAATGCATACATACACATAAGCATTATAGTATTACAGCTGAAAAAGCACAGGCTTTGGAGCCACTACCTGGCTTTGATAATGGTTCTGCCATTTTATTAGGCATGTGACAAATTAACCTCTCCATGGTTCAGTTTCTTCAAAAGTAAATGAGAATAATAATAGTACCTACCTCAAAGGTAACTGAAATACTTATAACTGCATGGCACAAAGGAAGCGCTCGATAAATATTGGTTGTTATTATCACTAGCTTCAATTTTATATGGTTTTAACTAAGTTGAGATCATACTATACAATCTATATGTAAAATTTATTGCAAAAATACCCTCAAACTAATATACCCATGAACAAACCATAAGCTGATTGTTGCCTAAGCAGGTATGAAATCCTTCTGTAATTACAAAAGCTACTTTTGTTGTTTTCCACTGATCTGTCTGCCTACTGTGCTAGCGCCACACTGTTACATTCTTCTTACTGCTGCATTATTCTTGGTTCTAGAATCTAATAAGACCCTCCGCCTCAATCTTCTTTTTCTAAATGTCTCTGGCCAGTATCATCCTTTTATTCATCCACAAAAATTTAGCAATCATTTTCTCCAGTTCAAAGTTTTAGGAATTTGATGGGAAGAAGAGTCATTTCTATTAAATTCTGGGAAAATTAACACTTTTACATTATTGAGTCTTTTGAAATACATGTTACATAATTTTATCCCCAATTTTGTCAAAGCCGACATTTTAATTTTCATATAAAATTTTCAGTTTCACACTCTTTCAACAAAATTAACTTATACTCTCAGCAATATGAGAGAAGAGATGTTATTAGTTTTGCTCACCACTGTAACCCAGGATGTGGCCTAACACATCAAAAAGTTAAAGAGTCTCATAAAGTTAATGAATGAATGAATAAGATGTACTCAAGGGAGTACATTCAAACTTGTGTATATACTATGTCTGCAGCTAAAGGTAAGCGTGTGAATAGGGACAAACATTATGAAGGGAATGTACACAAATTAAAATAGTTGTTACTTAGGTGGTCAGATATTTTCTTGGTTTAGGGAAGGATCTCCACACCTTACCCACCTCCAATTTTACTTTAACAATCAAGGTAAGTGTCTCATTTGTTGGCTTTTTTTATTCACCCCTGAGATACAAAGGTGAAATAAATGTCCTACTACTGCAATATCTAATATCTTACAGATGTAAGATATAAAATATACATTAATTATAATTTGTGCTTAAGACATTCAGATCATTACATCTGATACTTTCAAAACTCCTCTATAAAAATCCCATAAGCGAAGATATTGTAACAATATACAACACTCTGAAGACACAGGACTTTAAATTGATGGAAAAGGCAAACATGCTAGAACATGATGTCTGGTTATTTGAAGAATTCTGTATGTCATGCTAAGTCATCCTACATTCATCTTCTTTATGCTTTTTTAAAAAGCACTGAGACCTTCAAGACACAGAAAGTAGGATCTGAAGTTTCACATAACAATAATCACTTATGAGAGGAAATTACCTCAGCTACCAGGAAACTGATGGAATCACTAATGAAAAGTCCCCCAAAAAAACAATACCTTACTTTTCTGAAATCAGTTTTTTCTAATCTACTTTTACAATTGTGGGATTATTTACTCTGCTTTTGTAAAATACGTTACTTCACCTTTAACAAGTTTGGGGCTTGTTAACGTCAACATCCCAGCATGCCCTGATAGATCAAGGCCACTAGCAAGCCATACTGGCCCACACAGAATGTCTTCTTTATGATCTTCTAAAAACGGACATAATCTAAGACCTAAAAAGAAAAATACACATTTTTCTTTTAAGTTAGCTTATAATTTAAAATGTAATATTTAATAAGCAAATATCCATCCCATTTACATGTAACAGCACCACACAAAATTCCATATTTGAATGTGTTCAAATGAGAATTCACTATCATGCTAAGGAACTATAATCAATTATCTGATACATTATGTTGCTTTTCCACTCCCATATTATTTACATTCACCTTGATTAAAAAAAAAATTACAGAACCATGACATGATTTCAAATCTCAAGATATTAAAAAACAAGAATGCAAGTATTAGTGCAGCTGTGTTCACAAAGATGCGCTGAAAGTTAAAGCATACTGCCAAAGCAGAATTATAGGTTATTTTTAACTGTGTTCTTAAAACCACGTTTTTGCAAGCCATAAGGAAATCTTTGCCCAACATGATGCATTTGGATCACTACTCCTTTTACTGTCATGGACAACAGCTCTGTAATTTAACTCACACTGTGATTCCTCTACATCCATGTGCTGCATTTCTTCATTCAAATCAACCAGGGACGGTTTCCCATTTTGTTCCACTTCAATGTTAAGAGCTGGAGACAAAGGAAAGGTGATCTGCCTATCTACTGCTGTTTCTAGAGGATAAAAATATTAGTAAACTTAATTTTGCTTAATATCAATGATTTATGTGCCTAAAATTCTAAAATTCTCTGTTAAACTGGGAACTGCAGTGATTTTTATCACAGATGCTAAAATGGTTGTTAGGAGAAGAAGAAAATTAGATTCAATTGTTTCATACACTCTTCTCTCTTTTAATGGTGGATATTCACCTGAAGAAACTATCTGCTGGCAACTAAACTAAGAATTCTTACCCTAGGCTACACAGTACTGCACCTGCAGACTTTTGAAAATACCAACACCTAAGTCCTATCCCAATTACATCAGAGTCTGTCATGATTCAAAATAATACACACACACACACACACACACACACACACACACACACACACACAAATACACACATATATATACAAACGCACATATATACACAAACACATACATACATATTTGTGAAACAGGAAATTTTTCAGGTTTCAATGTTTTTACCCCTGATGTGAAGTAGCCATTTTACTCTTAAATTATCCCCAGTTTTTTAATTTATCCTATTAAGAAGAAAACACTGAGAAATAACATCTAGTTTCCAATATGCCAAATATGTACAATCTATTTTAATAACTCAATACATCAGATTCGGAACTTGTAAGAAAGATAAATAAAGATGAATATATTTCTGGCATTACCTTCTGGGTTTTACTAATAACCTTAAAAGAATATGTGACTCCATAACAAAGCTCTTTTCCCAATCAAGTCTCCTCTTAGGAAGAGAAATGCATAAGTCTAATAATGCTAAAAGTGAAACTAACTCACACAGGAACTAACTGCATTTCCCAAGAACCATAATTAAATTACTCAAGTTTACGCAAGTCTGAACAACAATGAGTTACTGAAAAGCTCTTAAATGTTCTCTGGATTAACTTTTCTAAATAGAACCACAAAAAGTAAAGAAGGAAAATACCACAGGGGTGGGGGGGCAAGGAGGGACGTCAAACCTAGACAGCCAAGTTGAAAATTCGTTTTTTTAAGAAACCAACTACAAGATAAAATCTTCAAATGTAAAATTTGATCCATTCTTACCATTGACTTTCCCTAAGCCGGGAGCTTTATTTTTCAGCAGTGTCACTTGTATCTGTGGAATATTGGTGATGTTTGAGTTCAAAACAAATTTGAAGTCCACATGTCCAACCATACAAGCTTTAGGTAGAACCAATTCAAAAACGTGTTCATCCCAGCTGTTGCTGTCAAGTAAGGGAGAAAATAATAAATAATGCAAAAATCTTTCTTCAGCCGTAACCATCTTACCACTAATACCACCTTTCATACTGATGTGCAGCCTCCAACAAAACTTAGTGCTTCTCAATCAGATCAGGAGAGAAGATAAGCAGTTCTATTGAGAAAGATTAAACTTAGGGCAATGAATAATCTTACCTCAGGAATCTCTACCTGCCTTCGGAACTGTACATTCCAAAAAGCCCTTGCTCCTCTAAGTGTGAGCTACTCTGCATCAGAATTATGTGCAGATTCATGGGGCCCACCCTGAGCCTAAGAGAGGGGTCACAGGAATCTGTATTTTAAAATAAGAACTTTTTGTATTTCTTATACTTGTCCATTCTCTGATTTTAAATTCTACATATATGCTGTAAAGTAAAACTCCACTAAATTCCAGATTCATATCCAAATGCCTACCGGGTATCTCAAACTTATCATAAATAAACCCAAATTACTTGATAACTAACTTCAATATCAGTAAAAAGAAATTCCACTTCTCAATTAGCTCAATCCAAAACATTAGAGTCATCCTTAACTATTCTCACTCACACCAGATGCTCAGTATATTAGCGTACACTATTCCTTCTACCTCCAAACTGTATGTGACCACTCCTCACTTCCTCCATCAACTATCATCATGGTCCAAGTTACCATCAACACCACCATAATTACCTGAATTACCACAACAGCAATCAAGTTAGAATCCTTGCTTCTATCACTTCCCCCCAATACACACACCACAACCACTCATAATCTACTACCAACACAGCAGTCTTAATGTATCCTTCTAATATATAAATTATATCGCATCACTCCTACATTCAAAACCATCTAACATCTTCCCATCTCACTCAACATAAAAGTCTCACTATGGCCTATAAAGATGGTCATGATCTGGCTACCAACTATTTCCTTTGATCTCACCTCCTACCACTCTCCTCCATGTTCACTGCACTCCAATAGTAGTGTCCTTGCTCTTCCTAAAATTCATAAAACATACCTCTCAGGGTCTCTGTACTTGCTATTGTCTCCAAATTAATGTCTTCATGGAGGCCTTTCTGAGGGCCCTTATATAAAAAATATCACACATATCTTCTCTCCTTCTCTCACACTCACACACATGTACACACCCAACAACTATTCTATCACCATACTGTTTTAACATGCTTCAGAGCTTTTATGACTATATATGACATAGTAGATATCTGCTACTGTCTGTCTATCCCCACCAGAATGTAAATTCCATGAAAGCCATATTATTAGTGCCTTCAAAAGTACCTGCACAATTGGGAGATTGGGATTGACAAATACACACTGCTATATATAAAATAGATAACTAATAAGAACCTACTGCATAGCACAGGGAACTCTACTCACTACTCTGTAATGGTCTATATGGGAAAAGAATCTAAACAAAGAGTGGATATATGTATATGTATAACTGATTTACGTTGCTGTATACCTGAAACTAACACAACATTGTAAATCAACTATACGCCAATAAAAATTTTTAAAAAACAAAAAAAAGGAAAACTCATATTTAAAAAAAAAGTACCTACACAAAACAAACATTTAAGTATTTAGTCACACAATCACAAATTTATTTAACAAACTAACTGCAATGATGGATTACTCTTAGCGTTTTATCCTACAACTAAGAATACAGGAATTTCTAAAATCAAGGTGACAAATGAAAGGAACAAAGCTGTTAATATGCAAAAGTTAAGAGAAAGAGTAACATATATAATAATTCTATGTTGTCTCTAACAAATATATAAGATGAGCTTGGAAGAATGTTTTACCTGTCAGTCTGTAGTTTCCAAGTTCTAGTATGCTGAGCAGCATCTCCATGATGTTGCTGATGCAAATGCTGAGGATGCCGCCTTTGCTGCTGTTCTTGTTGAACCTCTACCCAGCATGGAGGAACAGTAGCTGAAAACCGTGGAGTCAAAGTCTCAAAGCGGGTTAGCTCCACTAGAGACGTCAAGATGTCAAGGGTAAATGGCTGGTCCACCAATAAATCAACTCCTTAACAATAGTGAATGTAGAATTTGAAATAGGTTTTAAAAAAAGAAGTTTTAATCCATGTTTTCTGTCTAGTCAATTACAACATTCACCAAATGGCCTCAAAGTTAATAATGTAGGCTCAGATACCTATATACAACTAAAGCAACTAGCACTGACTACATAACTAGCATTAAGAAAAATCCATCTTGAATATTTTAAATTATAGAAAGGGTACTTATTGGAGAAACCTAAACTCAACCTGTTAGAAGAGCCCTGACTGAGCTTTAACGAGCACCAGGTTAACAAGGGCAACAGAAGTAGTGGTGCTGAAATGCAAGCCTGACTTACATCAGATCAATAATTAACTTTTACACTTTGTTATTTACAAAACAAAATGCTAAACATCTGCAAGCACATAACATCTGCCCCTTTTTACTCTATTAAAAAGTAATTTTTTAGAAGTCAAAGCTATACTGACGGCAAACAAATACTTACAAACCAAAAGCTTAAACAGCATTTTTTCCACTTCTGGGGTAGTTAAGAATACCTTGTACACATACCAGTATTATAAGAGTAACAACCTGCTTCCGAGAGATTAGTTTGCGTTTACAAATATATGTATTCACATCTGTGAAATGCCTAACGTAGGACAAAGCTGAAAAACTGTTGTTCTTATTCCAATTAACAAAAATAACTTTTAAAAAAGACTAAACTATGAAATCTGATAAGTTTAGAAAAGCTTCACAAAGAAAGTTTACACTGCATTCTATAAAATTATTACAAGTGTACTTCAAATTACATTTTTCCTCAAAGCTGAGAGCTTTTAAAAATCTGACTGAAACTGTATTAAATGTTGTTTGTAAACATTAACAGCATATCAATGCTCCTTCTTTATTTCTTTATAATCTAATTCATCTTTACTAAATAGTATTTTTATGGAATTTATATGAAAACTCTTACTACACCAATACCCTATAAAATATGAAAACATTCAATATGTTAGCTTTTTAAACCAACTTGTGTAGTTAATCAAGACAATCAAGTCTAATTATACATAGCAAGAGACATGAGTCACTTTATCTCAACCAGAGGATAATCTTGCCTCCCCAGGGCCATTTGGATGAGGATAATTGTGTGTGCTACAGGAATCAAGTAGGTAGAAGCCAGAGATACTCCTAATACAGCACAGGACGGTCCTCCCACAACGAAGAATTACCTAGTCTGAAACGTCAATAGTGCTGAGAATGAGAAACCCTGCCTTACGGTAGTAAAGACTGCTATATATTATACAAGTGATCACTAAAATTAACATATATTATACTAGTAATCACTAAAAGTTTCCCTTTGGTGCAAAGAAGAATGATCAAATGCACAAATATAAGTATTCATGAAGAACAAATACCAACTTCATGTATTATTTGTTTGGAATACATTTGAGTTTAAACACATTTTTTCTTTAAAGATTCATTAAATTTCTTTTAAATGCTAGGTTTGGGGAATAAAATGTGGTAAGTGCTAAGAATAAAACATAACAGCACAATGGAAGTACAAAAGGACTGTGGTATAGGGTAAGGATAAGGAAAGAGAGCTTAGTGTAACATATGAAGAGCATGAAACTGAATACACTTAAGAAATCATGAAAAGTTTCCTATAACTGGAGGTTGAGAAAAAGACTAGTTATTAGCCCAAAGAGCAAGTAAAGATTTTTAAGCAGGAGTAACAATGCTAACATTACTTCTTTTGAAAAACAAGTTTTGGAGGACGGTAGAGAAGATGGGTAGGAGAAAAGGCAAAAACAACAAACAAAACCAAACCTATCTAAAGGTTCACAATGGGGCAATGAGAGTCTGAATATATCACCCCTGGGAAAGAATATTTTTTCAGCATTTTTATTCCAGTAGTAATGTTAGTAATATTAGCCATTCCACTCACTTTACACTTACTTAATGAACTCTTCTCTTTTTCATATGCTTTGTTGCTCCCTAACTAGACCGAAAGCTCCTTAACGACCAAAATAATGTTTTTACCTCTTAGGTGACTTCACCAAAACTGATCAACCTACCACAGGTTGAGAACCATTTCTTATTCTAATGTTTACAACATTTTCCAACTACTGAAAAAATAGTGATAAACAATAGACAAAAACAAGCCTGGCAAGAGAATGTCAACAAGGAAATGAACTCTCTCAAAGTAACCAAGAATTGACTATAATGTTTAAGATAATATAAGAAAGATCCAGAAAACTCTGAACATCACAAGAATTTGCATTTTTAAGAATCATTTTAAAAAGTTAATACCATACCTGAAATGCCAGGACTTGAAGGATTTGATAAAGGTTTGGCACCTTCTGAAGACGGTTCTATTCCTTTAGAAAGAGATCCATCCACTAGTATGTCAGCTTCATCAATATCATCACAGGTTCCTCCAATTTGGAGAAAATGAAGCTCACCACCTACAGTGCAGTAAAATTCCATCAACGTAGGTACATGAAAAGTAGGTAAACAGACAAGTGTCTACTACTTAGTTAAGAAACTTAATTTATTTTAATTTCACTCAAAAGGCAGAAAAAGAGGGCTACCAAAGTGACATATCTCTAAGAATTCAGAAATCAAACTGTCAAGGAAAATTAAATGATGAAAATGGCAAATACATAAACATATGTAAAAATAGTTATTTATCTAGTACTTACATGTGTAAGACACTATTTTAAATGCTTAATTCATTTAGTCTTCACAAATAACCTTAAAGTAGGGAGTATAATTGTGGCCACTTTACAGATGAGGAAACTGATGCACTAGCTATATTGGAATCCACAGCCCAATCTCTTAATCACAGCAGTAACAAAACTGAACAAAGATTCTTAATTTTTTGAAGTATTCACAATAAAATGAAATCAAATCAAATTTCTATTTTTCATTATTTCTATCACAGAAAAGAAAATGGAAAACGAGCTTAGCAAATATTTAAGAACAAAAAAAAAAACAAGAATATTTGGAGATTTCACTTCCAGAATAATAAGGAAGACAAAAATCTTATTCCTGAAAAGCATCTATAAAGTTGGACAAAACTGTAATTTAAACAGAGTGGGTCAAACGGTGAAAACCAGCAGAAATGCTACTACTGCCACAGGGGACTCTGATTTGGAAAGCTTGTCCGCTTAAAGTGGCTCAGTGGCGAAAAGAAGGCCCATCTACTCTACTATCTCAAGTCAGAATCCTGTGTAGGACAAGCAAAACACTAGAAATAACGAGAGATTAAGAAAGAATTACAAGAAGTGAGAGAAACATAGGGGGCTTGGTAAACATTCCACACATCCCACATTGATCAGAGGTTGCAAATATGTGCAGCAAAGACCAGATGGGGTCCAAGCCATCAACACATTCTCAGTCAACCAAGTCCCCATGCCTACGTAGAAAAGACCTGAAAGGGCACAAGAGAAAATAAAAATAAAGAAAATAACAGCCAGGGCACACCTGAACACAACCTTACCAGTAAAGGTGTTTCGTCACAGCCAATTATCAAAATCATTGGCTGAATACTAAACTATGTGGACAGAGAGCCAACAAATAAGATACAAGTCTTAAAAATAAAAATCAGAGGGTTTCCCTGGTGGCGCAGTGGTTAAGAATCCACCTGCCAATGCAGGGGACACAGATTCGAGCCCTGGTGCGGGAAGATCCCACATGCTATGGAGCAACTAAGCCTGTGCGCCACAACTACTGAGCCTGCGCTCTAGAGCCCGTGAGCCACAACTACTGAAGCCCGCACACCTAGAGCCTGTGCTCTGCAACAAGAGAAGCCACTGCAATGAGAAGCCCACGCAATGAGAAGCCCACGCACCACAACAAAGAGTAGTCCCCGTTCGCCGCAACTAGAGAAAGCCCGCCCGCAGCAACAAAGACCCAATGCAGCCAAAAATAATTAAGTAAAATAAACACATTTTTAAAAATAAATAAATAAATAAAAACCAGAGGGGGTAAAAAATGAAAGAAACATCAGCGGCTGCTCACTGCAAACGAAACAGATTTCACAGATTTAGGCCAGGTGGGTTACCAAATAACCAATGCAACCACCACCTCCAAAGGGGGGTAAATCATAGTCCAGAGTTTCTACAACATTATTTAAAATGTCTAGTATTAAATTAAAAATTATAAAACATGTGAAGAGTGACACATGCTCAAGAAAAACAAAATCAATGAGAAATATCTCTGAGCACCCATATTTAGATTTAGCAAATACTTCAAAGAAGCTATTGTAAATATTTTATAGAATAAAAGGAAACCAGGTATAGAGAATTAGAAGAACGAACGGTGAAAATGACTCAACAAATAAAGAATCTCAACAAAAAAACAGAAATTATTTTAAAAGAACAAAAGGGAAATCCTAGAGTTGAAAAGTATCTAAAATGAAGAAGTTCACTAGACTCAATGCAGATCTGAGATGACAGGAGAAGGAATCAGTGAAATAAAAACAGATCAATAGTTGTGTGTTATATATGAAAGTTGTTAAGAGTAAATCCTAAGAGTTCTCATCAAAAAATAATAATAATAGGGAATTCCCTTGTGGTCCAGTGGTTAGGGCTCCACACTTCCACTGCAATGGGCACAGGTTCGATCCCTGGTGGGGGAAGTAAGATCCCACATGCCGTACGGTGTGGCCAAAAAAAAAAAATTAACTTATAACATTAATTGTAGATTTTTATCAAAAGACTCAATGTTTCTCCATGAGAGTCTTATGCTATTTGAATATACTCATAAGACAGAGTCAAATCCATTTGATTTACAGTCTACAGTGCTTTTCAAAAATCTGCTTTATGGACTGTCATACATACATCTTAAAACATCAACTTTTCTGTCCTCTTTATTGTTATTAATCTCATCTTTTCAAATGCATCTTGATCAGTCAACCCTTAAAGAACTGGGGGATAATTTTTAAAGTGGTTAACTTCTCAGGCTTTCTCTTGTCCTTCAATTCACCTAAATAAATTCCATCACATGAGATCACTTCCTAGAAATTTTCATCGTCCAAACTCCATGAAAACATTAATCTATTTCATAGCTTAAATACTATTTCTCCTCTGAATCGCCAAAAGCTATCTCATCAAATAAATCAAATCATTAAACTCTGATTGCGTTTGTGGAAACTACTAGTATCTTATGAATATGTGCCCTGGGACCAGGTAACTCAGGTTCCAAACCCAGCTCCACTTCCAGATGGCCTACAGCAAATTATATTGTTTTCATTTTTTAAATCTTTCAGATTAAAATATTCCAAAAAATTCAATGTATGGGTGTTCTGCTTTTATTACATTGTGGCAGTTTAACGTAGTTTAAGCACTCTGATGACAGACTGCCCAGGTCTGAACGCTGACTCTGTCATTTATTAGCTCTGTGACTTAGGCAAGTTACTTAACCTCTTTCCCTCGGTTTCCTTATCTGTAAAATGGAGACAATAACAGTACATAACTCATAAAGTTGGTGTGATGACTAAACAAATTAACAGAGGTAAAACTCTCACAGAAATGAACTGGCATATACATGATTAATAAGCTCAAATTATCCTTGACACCACATAGTATTTTAATGGTTTTTCTGAAAGGTCTATTATTCTAAAAGTATTCTACACTGCTCATTTTTTAAAATAATCTAGTTGGATTTTGATGTTATTTGAAGATTTTTTTTCCCCTTGTTATTTCACTAGATGTGTTTCAAAGAAGGCAACCCACACCACTACGTCCACCATTATCCTTCTTAGCCAAACTCTTAAAATCTTTTTAAAGAGAGGAAAAATTCAGGTTAATTCCTACCAGAACCACAAATAAGATGCACAACTCTTCCCAAACCCAATTCCTCTGCCAAGCATTGGTTATAGTTACTTAGGCTTCAAATATTTCCTGGCCCTAAATTCCTACTAAACAATCAATAGGACTATTCATTTTGCCTGATATTGTCAGTAATTCCTTAGTAACACTATCTGTTACTCTGTATGGAGCCTCAAATGTTGCAAAACTGATTCACTATCAGCAAAAGGTTAAGAGTAAATAAGACAAGAAAAATTTATTTGGCAAAACTAATAATTATTTACTAAATACTTTTATTTCAGAAGGAAATAAGGACATGTATTTGTGCCAGAAACTTTACATACATTATTTCATTTAATTCTACCAAGCCTGGAAATAGGCTGCCTTGTCCTAGTTTATACGTAAAGAAACAAAGGTTTACTGAGTTTAAAGTAACTTGTCCAAAGCCACAAATTTGAGCAGATGCAGAGTCAGGACTCACAGAAACAACAGCAGGTTATTTTCTTGAGGTTAAAGCAGAGAAGATACTTTCTGAGAGACTTATTAACTTATTTAAATTAGAATCCTTACCTAGGGCAGTAGAAAAAAGTTTTAAAAACAGTTAAAACAGTAGAAAGATTTACGACTTCATTATAAAAAAAATAAATTTCCATCTATATGGATCTAAAATTCATGCTAAGTATGCACATAAATGAATGCCATATACATTGATTTTATAAGATTTGTAGAAGAACCAAACTAATCAATAGCTTACCTTTGGTGCATGCACACAGCCTGTCTGTGCCCGAGCAGTAAATGACAGAAACAAATGTGTCTTGTTCCTCAGTGCCCTCCTTTTTAGGAGGTTCCACTTTGGCCAAAATTTCAAAGTTTGAAAGATCTAATATTTTTACATATCCTCCCTGAGTGGTTATTACCAGGTGTCCAAGAGTAGAAATATCAGACTTTTTCTCTCTCTCAATGCCATTCTTTGAGGTTAACTGCATTTCCTCAGCAGGTTCCTCATAGTCATCCTCTCGATTATCCAGTATATCTGGCGGAAGCAAAATGAGCGAGGTAATTGTGTCCTGGGGATCTTTGATATGTTGGATTTTTATTGGCTCCTCTTCTAAAGTCACTATCCGAGTGGCATAATTCATTTTATAAAGTATTAAATATCCACCACTAACATTCCTCTGCTCAGGTTGAATTATCAAAGGAGTCTGTACATCTGCTGGTGATTCGTGTTGGATTATACTAATATTTGCACCATTCACTACAGCAAGATTTGATTCCAGCTCACATTTCCGTCTATTACATAGTGCAGAGTTTAACTTATTTAAATTATTCAAGGCCTCTACTTGATTTATTGCACTCAAGGATTCAACAGGGCATGTCCGCAGTCCTACTAATAAATGAATTCCATCAGCACAAGGAGTTATTGAGTCTATACAAAGATTCTCCTCCTCCGCAAACTTTGGCAGCCTCAAACACTGAACCAAAGTCCCAGGCTTGGGAAACACAGAGTTCCACTTCTCAGAATCTGGAGAGGTAAGGTTGGCTGCTGCATCTGCAAATTGCTGAATGTAAGTCACAGGAGGATCCTGCAACAACAACTGCTCCTGACTATCCAGCTCCATTTCAATAATCTGTGGAACTGTAAAACCATCATCATGCAAACTTTTACTCATTATATTGTTCATCTGTGAAAAGATTTTTCCTGCTTTCTCATCCGATTCCTTGATGCTATAAAGAAGCAAAATGGGTAAAGTCCTTCTTACCAGAGGAAAATTTAATTCTGAATTAGTGCAGGATTCATTGTCAGTTGACCCTTGTTCTGATATACTTTCACCCTGAGTTCTGCTTAAACCATCCAGTGACCTGTGAGAATTACTACTAATGGGTGAGGTAGCAGGAGATTTATATGTTAATAAACCTCCAGCTAATAAACATGGAAAGGGAATGTTGTGTTGTTCCTGGTGCTTTTCCTTTGTCTTTTCACTCTTAGAGTTGGTTAAGCAAGGATTTGCCCCAAGTTCTTCAAGATCCTTAACAGTATCTTCAAGAACATTTGCAACAATCTCCCACTGAAGTTTTTCTGGCTGCTGGAGGATGCTGAGTGCTGTTATATCAAGGCTCACGTCCATGGCTTCCTTCTGTGATGCATGCCCTTTGAAAAGGAACAATATTCATTACAAATGGCCTTGTGAATATAAATCAAAACCTGTAGTATAACATTTTCATTAATTTTCTTTTTTTTTGACTCATCCAGTTGCTGCATTTTAATTACACTAGTGGAAGAATTTAAGACCTTTTAAAGGAAATTTAATCAAACCTGAGATGAATCTACTCAGAAAAACCAGAGGTATTAAAGAGTTTCAAAAATCATTTTTAATTCAGAATACATTCTCCTGGCAATCTGTGAGCAAAACCCTTTTTTTTTTTAAAAAAAAAAAAGAGGAAAAAAGGGTTAAAGAATGAAGACATTATTACTATCAAAAGATTTCTGTCCTTCAACTCTAAACCAAAAGTATACTCAATACTATGCATATGTCATTTATGCACTTTGAAGAATATCCATGAAACATTACTGTAATCTCAGTTCATCACCTCTCTCCCACCCCACCATGCTAATTATCAGCTGACTGTCATAGCATGCAATTTATTTCTAACCTCAGCTCAGAAAAAATAATAACTAGAAAAAAAAGTTCCCAAAATTAGTCATTTTAAGTGAAATATAAGTGTCTTCACTATTATCCTCTCATTTATAGTTCATTTCAAGTCAACTACATTACATTACCCTTACTGACCTTTTGTCTACCGTGTGATCTTCAAGCTGTCCCCTTACAAATAGTATAAAGGTCATTCCTCAGTCTCAATGCTCCAAAAATACCATCTCTCTCAACACAAAACCCTGAAGTAGGTGTCAGTCAACCTCTAAACCAGGTATAATCTCTTGATACTGAATGCCAAGTTTCAACCAATCTGTTTTTTTCCTCAATAGCACAAACTATCAGGCAACAACATTATTAGCAATAATAATGTAAAGGTCACTTTATCTAACTTGTGGAAATACCAAAAAAACTGGAATTGGTTTTATAATTTTAGATTAAGAAGAGCATAGAAGAGTAAGGACATAAGTATAAAATAACTCAAGATGATTGCATGAAGTTTGAAAGTTACCCAAGTACAGGAATGAGCAACAGAGATTCATGGAACATCCAACACTTGAGATATACTGAAAGCTGTTTACACCATTTTTGTTAACGATTTCATAAGCAATATCTTCAAAATGCTCATGGACAGCTTTATCTAGACTTTCCCATTTTCTCAGCATAAACTTCTCATTTCACACAATGTCACTATTATCATCTAAAACTAAATCCATTTCTAGCAAAGCAGAAAAAACTTTAGTTATAAACTTAACAATTTAATTGTACTAATGAAGCTGTTTAACCACTCATTTGACTATATTCACGTGCAGTCTTTCTATTGCCATGCAATATTTATATATATTTACTTTACGAATTTACTCATTTAGATATAAGGCTGAAAGCTGAAACATTATTTTGAATGAGATTTTTATAACATGCAATACACTGTAATAAATCTTGAGGATGCTAACTATCTATTGGACTAAACTGAAACTTACTTAACTGATTTTTTTTTTCAGTTATGGTAGGAAATTGCCAAGAAAAAGCTATTATGTACATATTAAAACAAAGTAAATTGACCATAAGTTACATATATTAACACACATTTAAGCAATATTCAAAAGACATATGAGATGAGATTATCCATTAAAAAAGAAAATATAACAAGTGGCATTACTACTCTGTTTCTCCCCAACTATTTAATCGATGTCTAGGAAACAGCGTACGCAGTACATTCTCCTCAGAAGATTGACAAAGCACGACCACTGTCTAATACTGCAGTAAGGAAAACTGTCATCTTTACTTGTCTCAGAATTTCTCAAACCTGTTGGACCACAAAATAAATTTTTACAGAACATACCTACAAATATCCTGCAGTATGATATTCTTCAGATAATCATATTGGGAAACCCTTCTCTATTCTGCTTACTTAGGTACTGTCAACCCACAGTTCTGCCAGACAAACTTCCAGAGGTTTACATTAGGCATTTTCCTAAAAGCATCAAATTTCAATTTGAACTGTTCTTCAAACTATTGCCAAAAATTCTTCTCCTTCTACACAAGAAGGTATGTACCCTTAATTCTGATATATGAACCAAAGGGCAAATTTTTCTCTCTGACATCATCTACTTACAAAAGTCATAACCTTCAACTAAAATACAGATAAAAGTCTCTTAGTCTCCACTCACATTTTTGAAATTAAGAAATATATTCTACAATTTTTCAGACCATATCATTCAATTTGACAGGAAGAACTTGGAGTTAGTAAATTTAAGTTTGGAAATAGCATCTATGACTTATTTTAGATACTTCAGGAATAAAATACATCTCCCATTAATATAACAAGCTCCAAAATTCACTAACAGTCTCTCAATATAAAAGAATTAGCTTAGAAGATACATATTTTACTATAAATCAATGAACTACTTACAAATCCTCAAATGAGGCAATTAAAAATTCTGAACTGGAAGAATTTTTTTCTCTTACCATGGTTACCTCTTAATACTGCATGAGGACACCACTCCCAACCCTGAATAAGGTATCATAAAGAGTCAACAAAAATATACGGTAAGTGGGAAGTGAAGTAAACAGGACTACAGAATCTAAAGGAAGTGTGAAAGATCAAACAGGCGTAGATGAAAAAGATAAAGGTAGAAAGGGGATAAGGAAATAGATCAATATATAAGTACTATAATTACAAAAATACCTACTGAGATCCCTAGACCCAGAGGAAAGAGCTAGGCCACAGCATACAAAGGAAAGGATAATAGCTAGAATCAAAAAATTTAAGAGCAGAAAAAGCAACATTTAGTTCAAATACTTCACTTGACAAAGGAAAAACTGAAGCCCAGAGAGTTTAAGTGACTTGACAAGACCAAAGACTTATTTTGCAAGAGTTAAAACTCTAACCAGATCTCCAGATAACCAAGGTATTATTCTTCATCAGATTTTTCAAAATGCAATAGTAGCCCTTTCTTTTGCAAAGGGGTAACAAAGTGCAAAAAGAGCACTCTTCAACAGACTAAATTTTTTAAATGTAATCAATTATTTTTCCTAGAGCTAATTACACATTTGTATATTATTTGGGGCCATTTCCTACATTTTTCTTGATTGTTTTCATTGCTAAGAACTACCTTAGAAGACAAATGAGGGTTAACCCAAAAATCAGTGCGGTATTCTGTTTGGTGGCTTTAAAAAGATTTTACAACAAATTGGAATTGAGAGCACCTGCTACTCTATACAAACTTTAGACACATAACTTTTAACAACTGAACTATACAAAACCAAGTCTCCCCTAAGGAGATTTAATAAGTCATATATGTCCTTATTTCATGACATTTGACATTAGAAAATAGTCAGAATTTAATAATGTTCACTTCTTTAAAATAGTGGCTACTTCCCAGGTAATCTGTTTATGTATTTTTATCTTAATCAATTCCCAAAATTTTAAGTAACAGATGTTAATATCACTATTTTATATATTAGGAAGTGCAATCAGACTATAATAAGTGACAGAGTTGGGCTTCCCTGGTGGCGCAGTGGTTAAGAATCCGTCTGCTGAGGCAGGGGACACGGGTTCGTGCCCTGGTCCAGGAAAATCCCACATGGCGCGGAGCAACTAAGCCTGTGCGCCACAACTACTGAGCCTGCGCTCTAGAGCCCACAAGCCACAACTACTGAAGCCCGCGCGCCTAGAGCCCGTGCTCCGCAACGAGAGGCCACCTCAATGAGAAGCCCACGCACCGCAACTAGAGAAAGCCCATGCACAGCAACGAACACCCAACACAGCCAAAAAAAAAAAGTGACAGGGTTAGGATTCGAATTCTGAGATGCCTTGCCTATAATATAACTACATTAAAATATGAAGCATACTCTTTTGCCTTAATATTTCATAAGTTAATGAACAAGGCAGCATTTATTTGATGCCTTAATGTCTATGATTTTATACTTTAAAATTTATTCTCTATTCACCTGTGTTTTGGGGAGAATAAGAAATCATTAATTAATAATTATTAATTTAAATGTTACTTTTATTTAACAATACAATACACTATACAAATAAGCTGAACACATTTGGAAGAGTTTAACGTCCCTGAAATATGTGACAAAGATTTAATAAGATTCATTTTAATTCCTTTGGCTCAAATAGGTACTATTTAAATTTTAAGTATGAAACTCTATGAACACACTACTAATTCAAGATCTCTGATACATAATATTTGAGATTTCTTTGTGTATTAATGAAAATTTAGAGTTTGCACTAAGAAATACAGAATTAAGTGGTATTTAGCTTTACCTAAAAACTATATAAATGCAAGGATATAAAAAATAGATTATCTAATATTTTTTACATACCTGTCACAGAATCTGATCTGGAGTGCTCTTCACTGTCTGAATCCTCCAGTAAATCATCACTTAAAAGATAAATTAAAAATTAATTTCCATTTCAAAAAAAGTATACATAACATGAGACAGCAAAGAAAAAAGGACAATGTTACAACCATTGTTTTGCATCTCAAACAAGCATCACACAACTAGCTTAAATGATATATAAGCAGTTTGAGACCCTAACTGATTAACAATGCTAATAATGAATTATCTTAAATCATTAAATAAATGTTTGCCTGAAATAGAGTGTGGTAATCTCTAAAAATTTACAACAGAATCTATGGGAGTTCGACAAATGAATAGGTACGACTAGGGATAGTCTGGGTAAATAAAATGAAAAAAGAGAAAAACAGCTAATAAAATCAAGCACAAGCTTCCAGTAGTAAAATTTTAGTTAACTATTCTATTACTGAATTCAGAAAAGTTACCCTAAAACCAAATAGAATAGCTGTATAAATATGTGTGTATGTAAGTGTTTTCACACAGATATGCATTTCATTTGTGTTTTGCTTTTGGTTTTTTTTCCTTGTTTCGGAGGGGCTGTTAAGACCACCTTGATAAGCAGGAAAACTACTAAAACTCATAACTTAGGAGTCAAGACAAGACTCTTTTTCCTCTTCACTCAGGTGGCCAAGAAATTGCCAGCCTCTCTCTTTGCATCTAACGTTATCCTCAGTCTCCATTGTTAGCAAACAGGAAAAGAGATATAATTACAGACCACTCTAGCACAACATCAGGCAGTGCATGAACTAACAATCAGCACATTTACAGCAGTTCTAAAATTTTGATAGCCTAAACTACAAAACTTAAAAGATGCATTTCACGAGAAGGAAAGGTAATTCTCCCTTTTTGAAACAATATATTGCACCTTCCATCTGAAATACCTAGGCATTTATAATGTTATTTTATTATGAAACGTAACCTGGAAATGTCCCTTAGAAATGCTTAAAGTAATGTCTGAAATTGGGGTGGGAAGATACTTGCTTAGATATTTTTGACATAATTTCTGTGTTTCAGTCTTTTCAACTGGTAATAATTAACCATAAACAAATTTTGTGCTATAATTTAAAAATAACAAAAAAGAATGTGAAAAAGATGAGCTGCTAATTAGCCTCAAGCCATTCAAATATTAACTGGCTAGTTTCAGAAAAAATAATAAAGATATTTGGAAAAATAAATCCTAAGAGGAAAAATGAATGATTGGGAATTATCCAGAATGAAGAAGTCCAAACCAAGAAGAAACTATAGATTTTGAGGGCTTTTGCATTAAGAAAAATAGCCGAATATTACCCAGTTACAGAGACAAAAGATAAAATCTAGTAGTAGTATATTTTAAAGAAGGAATTCAGCTGTCTTGGAAGTTACAGAGAATGTTACAAAGGGTTGCCAGATAATTGCCTTAATTAGCCCACAAAAAAGCTTTATTGTGAAATTCTTCAAAATAAAATAATATTTAAAAAAACATTATTTCTTGACAGAAAAATGTTCATACTACTAAGTGATAAAATCATATGAGTAAAACCACTAAACTGTACACTTAAAGGGTGAATCTTCTGATGGGTAATGATGCATCAATAAATTTTTTTTTAATCACATGGGTTTAAAAAAAACTATACACACCTAAACGTTAACATGACTGGATGGTATGATAATGGGGACTCTACTTTTCTTCAATTTACTTCCATATATTTTCTAATATTTCTACAATAAACATGCATTACAGTTGACCACTGAACAACACAGGGGTTAGGTGCACCAACACTCCATCCATTAAGTGGAAAATCTGTGTATAACTTATACTAATTGCCCTTCTGTATCCGTGGTTCTGCATCTGCAGATTCAGCCAACCACAGATCGTGCAGTATTCACTGTTAAAAAAAATACACACATAATTGGATTCACGCAGTTAACCCATGTTGTTCAAGGGTCAAATGTACTTATATAATAGACACTAGATTTACTGAAGTCTTTTACATCATATAAAACCTTTTCCAAAGTAATAAACATGCAAAAATATATATATGGTAAGTTTAAAATGCTTAGTTAAGATTATATATGCTAATACTACAGGTGTACCTTAGTTTTGATATATAACTAAGATATACAATACTATAAGCAATTTCAAAGTTAAACTCAGGAAATTTTTGCAAATTTGGAAGACATAACATACAAATGAGGCATCCAGACAAAAATGTTAATTCATTAAAATTAAATGTGTCCCAAATAAATATTCTTCCTTAAATAAATTCAGAACAAAGACAAATGTTGCCTTCTAAGTAGAAATAGACAAAAAACAATTGCCAAGCAAGCTATACTGCTAATTACTTTAAACTTCTTGGTTAAGCTTTAATTTCTTCAGTTAATGTATTATTCTTCAAGCTAATGAAGCACAGCATATTTTTAAGACAAAATATACTATATATACTATATCTCGTGCCACAGAGGCAGAGGTAGTCTGGCTCATTGTATCTACCACCAATTCAACAGGAATCCTGCTACCTCTGGAGGAAAGGAAGGGGAGAGAAAGGGCATGAAGCTCCACCTCTTCAGCTTCCTCCTACCACCCCGACACACAGTAATCTTTGTATATGACTCATTTCACACTATCTTGGGAAAAAAGGGTCATTCTACCCTAGAAAGATTTTAAGTCTCTTAAAAAAGCAGGCAGAGCAATTTATATCTCAACCCTAGCACACAAGCTCAGATAATACCTGTCCGCAAGAAATACTGGACAAGTGTTTACCTAAAATATACATTTTACCAAGGTGTGTGTATGTGTGTGATCTTAAAACTACATCTTGACTCAATTTTTTTTTTTTTTTTTTTTTTGACTCAATTTTTAATCCTCAAATTACAAAACTGAGTCAAAAGTTCTAGTTAAAGTCAGTGTTCAGGACACACCAGTTTCATTATCTTCTATGAATAATTTTCCACTAATTCCGAAGTAAATCAAAGAGATCACGCATGCTTACTTTTCAGTCTTACTGGCAAATATGGTCAAACTCAAGACAACAACGGGCCAACTGCTTTCCCATCAAGCTCTCACAGGGACTTAAAATAACTGAGAGCACCATGAACCTTTAATTCAGTCTGTTCCAGAACTCAGACCACATTCATTTACCTACTAATAATTTCACATACTAATTAGCAAGAGGGACTAGACAGAGGTAAACTTCCCATTTTATATGTTGTGAATTCTCCATTAATTTAAATAATGAAATCATTTTCATTAGTAAAGTTCTATATTACTTTTTTTTTTTTTTTTTTT
>NW_020172444.1:504874-537878 GCF_003031525.2 Neophocaena asiaeorientalis asiaeorientalis | reverse complement strand
CGCAGGCCTCTCACTGTTGTGGCCTCTCCCGTTGCGGAGCACAGGCTCCGGATGCGCAGGCTCAACGGCCATGGCTCACAGGCCCAGCCGGTCTGCGGCATCTTCCCTGACCAGGGCACAAACCCGTGTCCCCTGCATTGGCAGGTGGACTCTCAACCACTGTGCCACCAGGGAAGCCCCTACATTACTTCTTAATGAAAGTGCATGCCACCAAATAAGCAGACTGTGAAATAAAAATGACAAATCACTGTGGTGTAACACCAATCACACATCAGTAACACAAGAAGCCCTGCAAGTGAAATGATAGATCTCAGTATACCAGGACACCTGATCAGTTACACAGGTTCCATTTCACATGGCTACCGTCAGAATCTTAAAAAGTGGTAGCTGCTATTGCTGAAAACAAGCTGAGTGGCTTATGGACCCCTTCATTCTGCCTACATTGGGAGTATCGCAAATGTTGCTCTATAATCCTACCCAGTTCAGAGTTACAACTGCAGAGCTTCTTTGGAGACAAGTAGGTAAGATGGGATTTTAATTTGACTCTCTTTCCCCCACATAGGTCAAATACAGCCACAGAAATCATCAATCTCCAGAAAAGCTGAGTAGAATAGAATCCAGCACAACAATTCTACCAGAATCTTTCCTTAGCATTAATTATTGTACCTCAACTCACTGCTGACTACTGATACATTTATTGTTTTAAATAATTAGACCACCTTGCCTAGCCATGGGTTATTTCACTATTCATTACCACTTCTATATTTTAGCTGCTAATGAAAAAAGGGGAAATGAACCAAATGATTCAACTGCTCTATGAAAAGATTTAGAAGAAGGCAAAATTACAAATCTAATCCAAGGATTTCATTTCATTATTTAGACTTTACTTTTCAATGGTGTGATTATTCCCAATTGCCATAGACTGAGATAGAAAATAAAGTATATTTTATAGACTATGTTGTTTGTGAATGACAATTTCTTTCAAGAATCAATTCTTTCAGAATTCTAACCAAACACTGAGTCTCTAATCTCTTGAGACAAACAATGTTTTCTGCCTCTTCAATTAGAATTAAGAGAATATACAATTTAGGAAAAGAAAACACTTAACTTCTATAAATATTATCAAAACAAATTTACATACCTATCTCCTTCCAATTTTGGTATATCTGAGCAACTAGAGGAGTCTTCCAGCCATGCCAAAGTTGGTCTCCTAGATTCAACTGCTGAGCTTGGTTCTCCTGAGAGAATAAGCTGTTGTACAATTGCTGGATCATATGCATTAATTTCAAACTTTAAGTGCACCTAAACAAGTAAATGAAAAGCCTAAATTTACAACCGATTTTTTCTCAATTACTAATATGTTTCTTCAAAATTAAAACATACCTTCATAAGTTTGGAAACATCCCATATACAGATCTTTCCTCGTTTCGTTGCAGCAGCTAAAAAGTGAGGGCAGCTCCCGGACCCAAAGCAAGATATTCTGTCAGTTCCATCCGTGCAAGGGAACTGCGCGGGACTTGTTGCAAGAGTGACTGACAATGGCACATTCTGTGTGTGCTCACCTTTCACAAACGGGCAGTTTGGGGAATGTCTCTCGTGTTCAGACCTTTACACAAATTAAGGAAGGGAAAGTTTACTGAACAACTAAGCTGTTAAGTGTGTACACTAAAAGAGAACTCCACGATATTTTTTCTTTAAAAAGAAAACAATTAATTGAACTTAAAGTATTCTTTAATTAAAGACTTAAATAGCAAATTGTTTCATTTTACTGAGATCACTCTAACATGTTAAACTACTCACTTTAACAGCAATTGTTCACTTTAACTGATTACAAACAAAGCCAGTCTCAGATGAAACAGAAAAATGATACAGTAAAATTTATATCATATTAATATACTGATAAAACTGTTTAATCTCCTTATATTTCTTCACACCGGTTTCCCACAGCTTTAAATAAATAAATACTTTGTTTCAGTTTAAAATTTTCTATGTATTCTACGGCATGGTGACAAAAGATAACATTACCATATTGTATATTTGAAATTTGTGAAGAGGATGTATCTTGAATTAAATATTCTTAACACACAAACACAAACTGGTAACTATTAGAGGTGATGAATATGTTAATTAACTTGATTATGGTGATCTTTTCACAATATGTATATATACTAAAACACCAGATTGTACACCTTAAATGTATGTAATTTTTACATGTCAAAGGTATCTCAATAAAGCTGTTTTTAAAATAAATAAATAAATAATCCATACGTAGATACAGACCCACCTATCTATATAAGTGGCCATAGCTGTAAAGAGCATACAGTAAAACTCTATAAATGCCATTCATACTGCAAAAAACTTTTTTAGTAAAGACCTGAAGGCAGAAAGATCTCTAGAGTATGGATAAAATAACATATATTAAAAACAGAGATATACCCTTCACATTCACTATCAGACTCCATCACACAAATAACTTTAAAGAAACTTGGATAATGTCTATAGATTGTACATTATTTCCTTCACATAAATACTTACTGAGCAAAATGAAATGGTAAATCAGTTTACTAGAAAACCCTAACATGTGTAATAAGAATAAAATACTAGGACCTCAGATCAAGATTGGTATACTGACTTAAAGAATTTTCTCAAATATTTAAAGCAGGATCAACTTAACACTTAAAAATTATCTGCCCAACTTTGTGACTACTTTATTTCTTTTTGGTTATTCTTTTATTTTTTTAAACTTTCACTAGCTGTAATTACAAGGCATTATTTGAAATGTGAGAATGCTGCCATCAAAAAAAAGAGGCTTTTTTTAAAACCCATTTTTATACTTCCATGTCAAAGAAAGGAAAGCTATACTCTGTAAAATATTCCATGGGGTATACATATTTCTTTTCACACTGCACCTACAACTTACCTATAACCATATATAAATCCTGGACACTTTACACTACACAAGGTGTCTTACGTTAATGCTTTTACATGGCATCTGCAGGCACATGATATCTGAACTGGATTCCTTCACAGCCAAACCTTAGGGTATTTTTCCTCTTTCCATCTTTCTCTCTTAACCTGAATTTTAACTTTTTAATTAAAATTTTATTTACACAACATATGACTATCTGAAATACAGCAAAAGACCCACTTCGGTTACAATATCCAACCCCAGTAATCTCCTATCCCACCTCCAGGTAACCACTATTACGAATTTACTATACTTCTAAAATATTTTTATAAGTTTATACACATACATGTACATTCAGAAAGTATGGGTTTTTTCATTTTAAATAAACAATATTATTATATGAATCATTCTACAACAGCTTTTTTTTTTTGCTCTTTTTATAAATTTATTTATTTATTTAATTTTTGGCTGCATTGGGTTTTTGCTGCTGTGCGTGGGCTTTCCCTAGTTGTGGTGAGCGGGGGCTGCTCTTTGTTAAGGTGCGCAGCTTCTCACTGCGGTGGCTTCTCTTGTTGCGGAGCACGGGCACCAGGCGCGCAGGCTTCAGTAGTTGTGGCACATGGACTCAGTAGTTGTGGCGCCCGGGCTTAGCTGCTCTGCGGCATGTGGGATCTTCCCGGACCAGGGCTTGAACCCGTGTCCCCTGCATTGGCAGGCGGATTCTTAACCACTTTGCCACCAGGGAAGTCCCTACAACAGCTTTCTTGATACAATAACATATCTAAAAGGTACTGGTGATTAACAGAGAGCTAACTGTTCATTCCTTTAACTGTTGGATCATAGTCAATTACATGAATATATTTTACTTAGGTAGTTCCCTCCTGAGAGGCATGTAAGATTTTCCAGTTTTTCACTACCATGACCATTTTGCACCTCCTTGCATATAAGAGCAATTAATTCTCTAGTGTAAATTAGAAGTGGAACTGCTAGATAATAAGGGGCCCATTTTATTTTATTTTTTTTAAGTTCAATCTCCCTCCAAAGTGGCTCTATCAACTCCCACCATCAAAATATGAGTCCCATCGTCCCCTAAAAATGAAAAATCTTCATTCTATTCCTCCTTTCAGATTCAGAAGGTACACAGGCTCAGTTCCCCAGCCCCCATCAATCCCATTCCCTCTATCCATTTGGAGCACTGGCCCTAGGCCCTCAGAGACTCTACCAACTGCTTAAGCATTTGAGGAATCTTGAATCCCGGGGCAAAGAAAAGGTAGAACCCTTGATTTCCTGACCATAGCAAGAAAAGACGGGTTTTAAACAGCCCAAGTTGGAAATCTGAATCAACTTTACCACAGAAAAATATTCATGAATAAAGATACATTCTATAATGTTATGGTATAATTTTTCAGGTGTGGGTTAAATAACTTTCTGAGGATCAGCCTAAGAAACTAAAATATACGTGTTAAAATGGTTGCTATATATATAAAGATGGTTTCATGGGGAAAAGACTAAATTCCAAACAGAACCTTAACCTAAACTGGAAATTGCTCATACTCAACTCTCAGTCAGCAGACGCAATTTCAGTTTTTCATATTTTCAGTATTTCCCACTGCAACCTGGAATCCACATGCACACTCTAATAGGCTTTAGCAAGTTCACACCAGCTGATTAACGTTCAGAGATCTCGAACTAATTATAGTACAAAATAAGTGGTATATCTTAAAACCAAATCCTGGCTCCATGACTTACTAGCCAAATGCTCTTCACCAAATTTTATTTTTTTTTATTTTAAAATGGTATAATAATTCTTATCTCATAGAGTGACTATGGATTAAACTGGAGAATATTCTCAATTCCCTCCTATAAAATGGAGATGATAATAATACCTAACTCATAAAGCTAATGTGAGAATTAAATGAGTTAAAAATATATAAAATGTGTAGGATGGTACCTAGTAAACCATATTATACAAATATTTGCTATTATTATTACTTTATTTATTTATTTATTTATTTTTGGCTGTGTTGGGTCTTCGTTGCTGCGTGCGGGCTTTCTCTAGTTGCGGCGAGCAGGGGCTACTCTTCGTTGCACTGCGCAGGCTTCTCACTGTAGTGGCTTCTCTTGTTGCAGAGCACGGGCTCTAGGCGTGGAGGCTTCAGCAGTTGTGGCATGTGGGCTCAGTAGTTGTGGCTCATCGGCTCTAGAGCACAGGCTCAGTAGTTGTGGAGCACAGGCTTCGTTGCTCCACGGCATGTTGGATCTTCCCGGACCAGGGCTTGAACCCACGTCCCCTGCACTGGCAGGCAGATTCTTAACCACTGTGCCACCAGGGAAGTCCCACTATTTCTATTAATAGGGCCTCAGAGTAGTTATTTCTAAAAATGAGGTTCCAATACATGAGCTCTATTGTTTAACCAAGTTCTAAACTTTCATGCACTAGAATTCAAAACCACCACAGACTCCCTAGAATTACTTCAAAATTAGAAATGCAAATCATAAAGGCCCTCCTCCGTGCATTCTCTATTGATGACCTGCCCTCAAAAGAACAAGGCTAAACTGCTGAATTTAATCATGCTTTTTAAACTTATTTTATCATAGCCTTCTAGTTTTCAGTCAGAGTCTAGTTCCATTCTTTGGCACTTCTCCCATGTACACATCTTGGAAAGTTACACATTAGAGATCCTGTACGCCAAGTGATATGACAGAGCATAGACAGCATTACCTCATTCTCTTAGGACAGAGGCAAAAATATAGATGACAAAAGGCAAGAATATTAATATACAGATATCAGAAAAATAAAATTTAGAAGCACATTTATAGAACTTAGCCTATTACATTCAGAAATATCAAAACTCACCAAGGTTCATCAGTAGGTTCCCAACAGACGAGACATACACTACAAGTAAAACACATGGCTCTATCATCTCCAGATGAGGCAGGCTGCAAATTTATAAAGAAGACAGAAAAGGTTTATCAATATTAAAATTGCTTAATAAAAACTCTTCTAAATAAGTTCATAATTTTAGGTAAAATTCCATATTGAGGAAAAGAAAATTAGCCTATACTATTAGGCCTCAACAATATACTTTTAATCCCCAAATGTTTATAAATTTGCTGCCCTATTTGAAAAATTATGTTTCATCAGCAAATGACCACTAAATCAAATATGGAGACACACACATCCTCAATCTCTGATCTAGCATCTTCTAATTGTATTACTAAAGTATTTTAAATATAGTTAAGTATATGAAAGGAAATTGTCTAACAGGTTTATTATTAAAAACTGAATTCTATACTACTACATAGGAAAGGGCAAGTAAAAAGGAAAAGCAAACTAGTGAACGTAATTAAGGTAACATTCTTTAAGTAAGACACGTATGACAAAATGACATTTATATATATATAAAATCTAAATCTGAACTGAAATATACCTCTAAAAACTAATATTAATATTTTTGAATACTTACTCTACTTAGCACTTAGTATGTCTACAGGTGTAAATATATTTTTTAGAAGACTGAGAATAATCAGCACCTAATACAGGTAGAAGATTCTAGAAAACCTATGATTTGATCTTTGCAAAAATGGAATACAGGGACTTCCCTGGTGGTCCAGTGGTTAAGACTCCGTGCTTCCAATGCAGGGGGCATGGGTTCAATCCCTGGTAAGGGAACTAAGATCCCACAAGCCGCATGGTGCGGCCAAAAGGGGAAAAAAAAAAAAAAAAAGGAATACAATGAACAAGAGCTCAACAGAAAAAATATCAAGGTATCACCTAACAGACTGTTTTAGGAAATGACACCAAATAAGAAAAAGATAACTTATTAGGAAAAATAGTCCTTATTCAATCCTTAACTTAGGAAAACATATTCAGTGATTTTAATATTAGCCAGTCCCCAGATAAATCTATCTTTAACTGGAAATTTGACAAACTCTGAATAAAATCTTCAAATATATATGGTTTTCTGATTTAATCCTAGTTTAAGATACTTCAAGAACACTTCGGGATAACAAAAGAATAATCACTCTTAAGATTCTTTATGACAGTAACGTCAATGTATTCAAAGTTTAATTTAGTTCTAAAATTAAATATGCATGTTTTATGTAAACTGACATGTAATTATTAGATTTCTCAGCTTCTTTAGCAATGGCAAAACAGTGGTAGGCCAGTCTACATTATTCAGCTGAAGTTTCCTTTAACTGGTTTATTATGCCTATCTAAACTCATTTTTCTTAACTTCCTCTACTTTAGCTCCACAAAGCTTTCTATAATGTCCCATTCTCATGTCTTATTGTCACACTCATCCTTACCTGTACACCCTCCCCTTTTCCTACATAAAACCATGACTATTTTCCCTGATTAATTCTTTCTCTTTCTAAATAATTTCTTAATCAATTCTTCAATACATATGCATTCAAGTCACACTGTACTACCCACAATGCTGCTTCCATAGTTACCTAATATATGGGTAATTTTTAACCCCAATAAAATTAAAATTTCAAGAATAACTGCAATGTATTGCTGTTATTGCATTACCCTAACATGTACTACTCTGTTATGAATACGTAAGTCAAAACTGAAAATAAACACACACCCAGAGAGAACACTTCTCAAGACACAAATCTGGAGAATACTGCCTGCTCGTTGATTAACTGTATACGTAAACATATTATGTATATCATACTTATATATAATCTGAAAGAAAATAGTTGTAAAGCATTCTCAGTTACTGGTTACTTTTTTTCTTTTAATGTTTTCCCCTTTCATACACAGTATGTGACATAGGAAACAGCCAGTCAGTATTAAGATCAAAGGTGTAAGAACAAAACTCACATTACATACATACACACAAGCACAGAGCCTGGGTGCATAAAATAGTATAATGACTGAAAAAGTATTAAAATGTTGACAATTTCACTAAAGGCTACAAAGTCATATTGCAAAGAAATTTTTGACAGCCTTATTTACCTGATGATAAAATCCAGCTTGAGCCATGGGATCTGGCTGTGCCCATCTATAGCCTACATGAGGCCATGAGGTAAACGTCTCCCGTCTGTTAGCTTCACTATACATCAATGATCTAAAAGTAAACAAACTTTATGTAACCGAAGTTAGGCATCAAATTACAGTGACACTACTATCTACCACTGAAGAAAAAAGTTTACTGGATTATCAACAAAAACTGGGAATGTCTAATTACCAATTCAAATTTGTATTTTAAATTAAAAATGATCAGTTTTAGGAACTTCCCTTGAACAGAGTAGGGAAAAAAGAAACAGGATAAGATAGCTACAACTGATAAACAATTCCCGGGGAGATTAAATTAACCAATGTTGCATAATTAGCAATCAGAGAGCAGAAAATCTGAAAATGTAGAGGCAGAGAACCCTACACTTTCATCATGTGACAAGTTTTGCAAAAATGGATAAAACTACAACCAAAGGAATGGTAGTTTTATCTCAACCATATTGAGAAAGTATATTCTATTTTAATTTTTTTTTTTTTTAAGTAGAAAGCAATTTATATGTTCTTTCTCCAGAGGAATCCTTTTCCAGGAAACTTGTACTCTCCAGGGAATTGTCAAAAAAAAAGAAATCTTCACATATGTTTTCATTAAAATACATTAGCTCACTAAGAGTAAACCTGTAACAATACTAGAGTATCTTTTTAAAGGAGACTACCAAAATTAGAAGAAGTCCAAACAGCTTCAAATAAGAAAGGACTGATAAGCAGAGTTTCCTCTTCCTAACACAGAAGGGCAACTGATTTTTAAAAAGAGAGAGAAAGTGGTAAAGGCCATCACAAAGAGACCAGAAAAATACTTTTCTTTAAATTCTTCCCTTAAATTAGTACATGGTTTCCTATAATATTGCTAGAGAGCTTTAGGTTTAACTCATAGTTGTGTTCTGATTTGAAAAAAAAGAAAAACAGGCACTTTGCTGGTGGTGCAGTGGTTAAGAATCTACCTGCCAATGCAGGGGACACAGGTTCAATCCCTGGTCCGGGAAGATCCCACATATTGTGGAGAAACTAAGCCCATGCACCACAACTATTGGGCCTGCACTCTAGAGCCCACAAGCCACAACTACTGAGCCTGTGCACCCCAACTACTGAAGCCCATGCACCCTAGAGCCCGTGCACAGCAACTACTGAGCCCATGTGCTGCAACTACTGAAGCCTGCGCACTCTAGGGCCTGTGTGCCACAACTACTGAGCCCGTGTGCTACAACTACTGAAGCCCACAAACCTAGAGCCTGTGCACTGCAAAAAGAGAAGCCACCACAATGAGAAGCCCATGCAATGAAGAGTAGTCCCCGCTCACTGCAACTAGAGAAAGCCCTCACGCAGCAACAAAGATCCAACACAGCCAAAAGTAAATAAAATTTAAAAAAAATAAAAATTAAAAAAAAATTGTTGAGTTAGAAAAGTTTTATCATCTACAGGCTATAGATGTCTTCAAAGATCTGTGTCAGTCTCAAAACAGAAACCTATCCATTTAGTTATATTACCAAACAAAACAGCAATAGCATCCAGTAGACCCTTACTCAAACCTCCAACAGAGTTCATCAAGGTTTTCATAAGGTTCCTAGATTCATATTTAATGAAATAAACACCACACGCTATATCAAAATTAATACTTTGAGACATTTTAACACCTCCAGAAACACTGAAAATCCCATCTAATGAATGCATTTTCTAAAATAAACCATTTATGACAGCTTGCACTGAGTTCTTCAGATACTCTCCTACTGATTGCAAAGAAAATAGCTCTGAAATTATAATCTCAAGATAGGCATGGCTCTCAGATAGGAAACATTTATTCTAAATACATACTTTTCCTTTTTCTCCCCCTCTCCGGACATATTCCAAAGAACATTTTAATGATAGCCACAGCACATATCATCTGACAGTTATTAAAAATGAAAGTCTCCACATTTTGCCCAAAAGTTAGAGATAGCAATATTACTATGGAATACAAAAATTCTTCCCAAATGTTAACAACCAAGAGAAGTTATGTACATAATAATAAAATCACTTAACAAAAAAAGGGCAATTGATTAAGCAGTTTCAGTTTACAAAAGGATAAACTAATAAATATCGCAAACTAATATAAGAGCTATACAGGAATTCCCTGGCTGCCCGGTGGTTGAGACTCCGTGCTTTTGCTGCCGGAGGCCCGGATTCAATCCCTGGTCAGAGAACTGGGATCCCACAAGCCGCACAGTGCAGCTGGCGGGAGGGCGGGGGACGGGGGGAGCAATACTTAATAGAAGTTAAAGGTTAACTCATTCAGTAATATTTTTGCTACATCAGCATGTACTCTTTATAAATGTACTTCAGAAAACAGCATAGGCAGTTACAATTCACATTCAATGAAGAAGTGAAAATGTAAAATGCTACATGGAAAGGGAAATGTGAACTTATCAAAACTGCTAAATTTAATATTTCATTAAAGCATTTCTAAACTTCAGTACTGACAAATTTTATTTCAAAAACAAATCATTTAAGTTTTTCAATGAATGCATTACTGACTTTTTAGCTAGTTTTATACAAAGCAGAACTCCAATAAATCTCTAGTGAAGAAAATAATGATTGAGGTATGGTTTTTTATAATACTGTTTAAATCCAGGGCAGGCAGCATAAAAATCTTAATTCAAAATTGCCCTAGAAAAACAAAAACAGGGCTTCCCTGGTGGCACAGTGGTTGAGAGTCCGCCTGCCGATGCAGGGGACACGGGTTCTTGCCCCTGTCTGGGAAGATCCCACATGCCGCGGAGTGGCTGGGCCCGTGAGCCATAGCATCTGAGCCTGCGCGTCCGGAGCCTGTGCTCCGCAACGGGAGAGGGCACAACAGTGAGAGGCCCGTGTATGGCAAAAAAAAAAAAAAAAGAAAGAAAGAAAAAAACAAACAAACAAAAAAACCACAAAATTGCCAACTGCTTTTTTTTTTTTTCTTGCAGTACGCGGACCTCTCACTGTTGGCGCCTCTCCCGTTGCGGAGCACAGGCTCCGGACGCGCAGGCTCAGATGCTATGGCTCACGGGCCCAGCCACTCCGCGGCATGTGGGATCTTCCCAGACCGGGGCACGAACCCGTGTCCCCTACATCGGCAGGCGGACTCTCAACCACTGCACAACCAGGGAAGCCCATCCCTAACTGCTTTTTTAACTCTGTTCATTTTTTAAGTAGGAAATAATATATGGCTCTTTTATTCAGATTCTGGCAGTCTTTTAACTTACCAAAATTTATGCCAAAGGTCACAAAATTTCATCAAGGCAAAATAATTCATATATATTGAATAATTATAATATTTTTAAGTTGACTCAAATATTTACTAAGCAAGTACAAAGATGGAATTTTAAAAACATAGTTTCATAATCCCTTTAAATACTTTCCAGGCACCAAAAGAAATTGTTTAACAAGTCAAGGAGTAGTTTACTTCACTTCAGTATTTTAAGAGAAATAAAAATCTGAGTGGTTTTCAAAAATATTTTGAAATTTTTTAAATCATAATCAAATTTTACAGTTATTCTTTGTTAATCAAAAAACTTATCAATTCAATCTCACTGTCACATCTTTTTATAAGCAAGGTCATACCTGTCCACAGAACGACCTGGCCCCACCCCAAGTTCTGGACGTGCACTAGGTAAGAGGTAAGACAATCTGTCCATCACTGAGGATGCCACAGGTAAGGCAGCAATATTTTGATTTATTTTCTTAAGTTCATTCACAATGGCACTGGCAATAGACTTCAACACATGATGAGGAAGATGAAATGTAACTGTGGCCCACTGAAAGAAAACAGGAGTGTAAGCAAAGGAAAACATACTCAATAGTTTTCACCAAAACCATGACTTATACATTATAAGATAAAGAACTATTTACAGTCTCAAGTGAGTTTACTCCATTAATTTATCATTTAAAGTAAGAACCTGCAACTACATAAAAAATGAAACTAACCATCCTGAAAAAGAAAGTTTAGAACCAAATGGTAGCACATCTTCTTACATATCTCATCCACAATTAAGGAGAACTAAAATCATCTGTAGTGAGAAGCTGCTGCATAGCACAAGGAGATCAGCTCAACGTTTTCTGATGACCTAGAGGGGTGGGATAGGGAGGGAGGGAGGGAACTCAAGAGGGAGGGGATATGGGGATATGTGTATACATACAGCTGATTCACTTTGTTGTACAGCAGAAACTAACACAACATTGTAAAGCAATTATACTCCAATAAAGATGTAAAAATAAATAAATTAAAATTTTAAATAAATAAAATCATCTGTCATTTTTCACATTCCTCCAGCACATACACAATGTTAAACATAGACTAGGCACTTAAGTATCTCCACTCATAAATATATAGCTGTACAATTCATCGCTGCTGGGTTACACGAAGATTTACTTCAGATGTTGTATTTTTTGTTGTCACCATAATTCAGCAAAGTATCTAAAGCATAGACCTTATTGTCACACAGACTTGGATTCTAAGCCCAGCTTCTCCATCAACCATGAGACCCTAGTCAAATTAACTTCAATTTCCTGCTTCTGTGAAATGGGAAAAAACAAATACCTATTCACATAATGTTTTTACAAGAGTTCAAGTGAGGACTGGTACAGTGTCTAACAGAGTAAGCCTTCAATAAATGTTAACTACAATTATTTAATATTAAAATAATTACTTAAGAAGTTAGACTGAAAAAAATGCTAAGTATTAATCTCCAAGAGAAATAAGTCTATAAAGTAATTTCATCTTTATATCCTGTTCCTGCTTGCCTATGAATGGTTTCCATTCTGTCTAATACACTCTAGGCAGCCTACTAAATTACTACTTATCTATATTACTGGAAAAACTTGTGGCCAGAAACATGACTTCCATTACCTAAGAAACAGAGAGAGAGAAGCTCTTACTTTGTTTCTAGACCTAATCTGCTCATAGACCCAGAGCCTCTTGGTTGAAAGGGAGGCCAAATCCCCTTGAGAAAGGATCCTGTAACAATGCCCCAACTCTACACTGTAAATCATACTCCAAGCCTTCCCCAAAGGCACCTGTGGACATTCACTGTAGTCACTGTGCACTAGGCAAGAGAAAATATTGTGATCTTTCAGGCATCACAAGATAGTAACACTGAACTGACCTAAAACATCACTGTGGTCCACTAGTGAAAGTGGGGACATGATGGTGAAGTGATTGATGGAATTTTGGCCCAAAGCTGTCTCAATGAGCTCTGTGGATCCCCAGACCTATCTTGCAGCTATTTCTCTACTTCCCAAATGTACAACTGGAAGAGAAACAGAATAGGCAACTAGAAAAATTCCGACACTGTTTCTCTGATCCTCTTGGAGTACTACTAAAGTAAGAAAGGCCAAGTGGAAGCCCCTAGAACTTCCTTTTTTTTCTACAAAGCTACTAAACAAAAGCAATGCCACATCCTGAGGAAATTTCTGAGATTAATGTCACTATACTAGACCTGAAAGATACAGGGGTAATCAAATTATCTCGTCTCCATTTAACTGACCTATTTGGCTCATGCAAACGTAAATGGATCTTGAAGAATGACTATGGACTGTAAAATCAGGTGATGACTTCAACTGTAGCTACTGTTCCAGATGAGATATTTTTACTGAAGCAAATCAACAAATCCCTTGATATTTTTTGTAGGCAGCTACAATTCTGTCAAATACTTTTTTGTCTATACTAATTTTTAGGGCCATCCAAAAGTAGACTGCTTCTATCTGGCAGAAACAATAAATCTGCAGTCTTACCCTAGGACTCATGCTCTTTACCATAATCTAGTCTGTAGAGATCCTGATCAGCCTAACATCCTGCAGATCACCACCTTGGTCTACTACATTAGTAACATCACACTAACTGGTCCAGATGAGGGGGAAGTAGCAAGGAACTTAAATGCCTTAGTAAGACACATGCAAGCCAGAGAGAATCAATAATCCCCAGAAAAACTCAGGGTCCTAAAATCTCTTTGAAGTTTCTAAAGGTCCAGTAGCCTGGGCATGTCAGGATATTTCCTCCAAGGTGAAAGATAAGTTACTATAACTTGTAAAGGCAAACAATGAAAAGAGGCACAATGCTCGGTGGGCCTAAGTGGATTTTGGACCCCAGCGTTCAGCATATTTGAGTATGCTGCTCTAACTCAATTACCAAATAATACATAAGGCACAAGAAGCTCTGTAGCATGTCCAGGCTGAATTGCAAGATGCTCTACCACTTGTAACTTGTGAGCATATTCAATGACACTAGAAGTGTCTGCCGCAAGTAAAGATCCTATCAGGAGTCTCTGGGACAATCACGTAGCAGAACGCTAGGGCAAAGCCATGCCCGCTCCTGTAAATAACTCTTCTCCTTTTGAGAAACAGCTCCTGGCTTCTTAGTAGTCCCTGACAGAAATACCTACCCATGAGACAAATGTCTAAGCAATCAGAGTTGTTCACCACAAACTAGGTGCTATCTGACACACCAAACCATAATACTGGGTATAAGTGGTTTATAAGAAATCAGTCTTGAGAAATCCAAAAGGCAATTCAATTTTGGACCAGTTGAATAATTGAGTAGCTCACATTTCCACAATATCTACTCTTTATGACTCCTTTCTCATTCCACATTGATGGCTTCAGAGGGAACTCCTTATGATGAGATAACTGAGGAAGAAAACCTTTAGCTGTGACATACAGATGGTTCTGCACATTATGTTGGTACCATCCCTAAGTGGATGGCTGCAGCATCACAGTCCCAATCAGGACAGTGGTGAAGGTGAAATCTCAGTGGTCAGAACTTCAACCAGTTCATTTGGCTGTTCTCTTTGTCTGGACTGAGAGTTGGCCAGAAGTAAAGGTCCTCAATGATTAATGAACAGTAGGTAATGTTTTGGCTAGATGTTCAGGAATTCCGAAGGATCAGGATTGGAAGACTGTTAACAAGGAAGTCAACGGTTAAAGTCTTTGGAAGGACCTCTCAAAAATAAACAGAGTGTGAAAATATTTGTGAAATACGTGAATGCTCATCAAAAGGCATCCACTCTAGAGGAAATGGGCAAATTATACACACTATACGAATGTCACTCACCCTCTGGCCATAGCCACTCCAGTGCTTGCTCAATGGACCTGTATGCAAAGTGCCATGGCAACGGAGACAGAGGGTATGCACAGACCCAACATTAACTTCCTCTCAACAGGACTGAGCAGGCTAACGGCAGGTTAACCTGCCAGTGGCAAATACCAAAGCTGAGGCACCAATATGACACCATTTTCCAGAAGAAACAGCCAACTATCTGATTGCAGGTTGATTACATTGGATTCCTTCAGTCACAGGCTGGGTAGCAATTTGTCTTCACTGTAACAGACACGTGTTCTGGATGTGCATTTGTATGTTCTGCCCACAATGCTCTGCCATAATATTATACCACTACTGTGGACTAACAGAAGGGCTTACGTACCAACAAAGTATTCCATACAACTTTGCTTTTTGCTTCTGACCAAGAAAGCACTTCAAAGGAAAAAAACAAAAAAGGCAGCAACGGGCGCTTGCCCATGAGACTGACTGGTCTTACCAGGGTATCATACAGAAGGAGCTGACCTGACAGAAAAGTGTGATGCCTTACCAAAGACTCATCTTCAGTACTAACTGAGAGAGACATCTGAAAGTCTGGAGTTCTACCTTACAGGATTATGTGTATGCTTTCAATCGGCAAAAAACACATGACACAGCTTCTCCTAGCAGGGTTGCTATTATACGTAATAATCCATTCACAGACTTTTTTTTTAAGCTTTAGGCTCTAGAGGTCTTGTGTCAAGGAAGGAATGTTCCACCAAGGGTACAATGGTTCCATTGAATTAGGTATTGATACTGCTACCCAGCAATTTTGGGTTCCTCTTGTCACTGAATCATCAGGCAAAGAAGGTGGTTATTCTACTGGTTGGTATGATGAAAACCGATAAACACAGGGAAATTGGATTGATGCTAAATAACAGGAGCAAGGAGAACTTAATTACAATCCAGGAGATTCTCTAGGGTGCCTCTAAGCTCTTCCACATCTAATAGTAACAGTGAAAAGACAATTACAACTTAACACAGTACCACAGAAGATTTGGATCCTGCAAGAGTGAAGCCTTGAGTCACCTGACCATGTAAAGACACCTGACCAGTTGAGGTGCTGGCTGAGGACAAAGGGAATACGGAATAGGTAGGAGAAGAAAGAGGCTGTAAATATCAAATATATCCTCTTGATATTACAGACCATTATAGAACTGAGGGATACAGCAACTATGTATATTTTCTTCCCTTATTACATAAATGATAGATGGATATATATTTAGATAGATACAGACACAGAGAGATACATTATTTTACGTAAGAATTTTTGTTGTAGTTAATTTAGTCTTTAGGTAGCACGGTCCTGTTACCTAAACGCTTGAAACTATAAATTTTAGGAGTAGTTAGTATCACCTAGGGATGGATAAAATATCTGTTGGAACTTTGTGTCTGTTCTGGGGACGGGGAGAGAATATCTTCATTTGTAAAAAGGAACAGTACGTCTTGTTAAGTAAAAGCATAATATTTTTGTTGTATGAAAGTTCAAACACATATAGATGGTATGTATGGAGATGCAGAGTGGCCAAAGGAGTGGCATGTGCCAGTTATTAAACTACTGTCTCTCGGGTCCAAACCTACCCTTTTCTTTCTTCTCCATCATGTTTGGGCTGGGATTCTGTAAACTATTATTTCTTCTTTGCCAACCAGTTTCCTGGCTGTTAAGTTCTGACACAAGGAACACGGGGTGGAACCTGGAAAGCGTGATGCGGGGAGAAAGACCTGCTCCTGCTATTACTCGTCATTACCATCAGTATTGTTTTAGCGAAGGACCTGGTGGCAGCACTTGATCCTTCTGGTCTTTAGAGGTTTTTTGTTTTGTTTTCTTAGCATTCCCAGGACCAGTTTCACAGAGCTCCCTCAGAGACACTAACATTAGCCTAGTAGCATCTGTCTTCAGAAATCTGAGGCTCAGTTCATCAAGTTCCAATCTCCAAGCTCCTGAGGTACCTACTGGATAACAGCTCCTCCTCAGAAGTCTGAGACCCAGACCCATGGGGCCTATTCTCTAAGTTTTTAAGTATCTAGGTTCTAAAAATCCTAAGCTCTTGTTCCTTCAGACTGAGGTGAGTGCTGATTCCCATAGTTACCATCTGTGTATTACCTCAGGGTTTCCTTTTTGCTTTTTCAGTTCTCGTACACATATTACGTCAATTCCTTACAATAAATTCTCTCTGTTGAAATACACAGTATGATCTCTGTTTTACTAAATAAAAATGTCCCATCAATGGAATAAGGGTTCATAAAATCATGGTAAATCTATAAAAATAAACTTCAATGTAAATATTAGGAAGAATACAGATGATCTATGAGGACTGATATGAAAAGATACTCAAGATACATCCTTCAATGAAAAAAAGCATGGTATATGCTATAATCTGAATGTTTGTGTCCCCCCAAAATTCACCTGTTGAAATTCTAACCCCCAAAGGGGAGGGTTATTAGTAAGTAGGGCATTTGGGAGGTACTTAAGTCATGAGGGTGGAGTCCTCTTTATAAAAGAGGTTCCAGAGAGATCCCTTGCCTTTTCCACCATGTAAGGACACAGTGAGAAGGTACCAGCTATGACCCAGGAAGAAGGACTTCACCAGAAGAAATATCACTCAGTCGGTGGTATTCCGTTATAGCAGCCCAAACAGACCAAGACAGTACGTCACAATATTTTAGTATAATTTCAACTGTACTCGAGAAAAAGATATTTATAGATGCAAAAGTTATTTTTAGGTAAATAGCTTTTACCTTCTACCTTTTATACCTTCAGTATAAAAATTGTATATGTACTACATTTACAACTTAGGAAAGATGTTAAAAGAAAAACACAGAAAAATTAATGAAATATATCCAAGGATTTAATTCAAAGCACCATCTCCCACAGACATCCTTAGTCATCAGTGTGCGGAGGACAGAGAAAGGCAAAAGTATAGAGGTGTTCTTTCTATTACAACCCCAAACAAAGTTTTTTTTAACTTCTTACCTTAGCAACTTTGTGGTTTGCTGCAGTCTCATGAGATGTATTTTTCAAACCATCTTTGAGCTGTGTGATGAACAAATCGTAACCCTCCGTACTAGAAATATCTACCTTTTCTAAACATGCAGATAAGAGCTGTTGTGCCTAAATAAAAGAGATGACCACAAAAAATTAACCACAACCAAAAATGTTAAATTCAGATTCTTATACAAATATTTTAATTCTGATAGGTACTATACTAAAGCTTCCTACTTTTACATTTTTTAAACAAACTTAGTTAAATCAAATAATGACTTGAAGGGCTGTTACAAAATTAAATGAGATAAAGCAACATATTCAGTGTAGTACCACATAGTAAAGTTTTAGTACATAGAAGCTTTTATAAACCAAAGCAAGATAGAAAAAACTGGCTAAGCTGAAACCATGAACAAAAGTAAAAGAGATAAAAATGTAAAGACATAAATGTAAAGTCCTCCAATGAGCTTTAAATACTCAAACTATGCAAATCCATAAGAGGGGTCACTAAGTCAGCAGGTAATAAAAAAAAAGTCCTTTGCATTGTTACCCACATATTCAATATGAACTACGTTAACAGAAATATTTGGGCAATATATGGAAAAGAACACATCCACACTAATCCAACCAAACCCAGGACCCCATTCTTTAGGCAAGACAGTAACAAACTAGTGTGATGCAGGAAAGGATGCCTGGGATGGTGGAAGGACTACAAACAATATTACGTGAACAAGAGAGCTGTAATTATTTATGTAGAAAGAAAGAAAACCAGCAACAGATATTATGAGCTGGCAAGGTGGAGGAGGTGGCAGAAGCTGGCTAAATATCTAGCATTTAGGTCAGAGTAGTAGGAAAAATATTGACTTGACAGTCCATTTCATATAAATGTTCAACTATTTTATTGTAATTCTGTAGTTCCTTTTAAAACCCAACAGTTTGATACCATCCTTCACTGTAGGCTACGATGTATATCCTTTATTAAGATATCACATGGTCTAAGTTCCTTAAAGTAGGAGAGGAAAAAATGTTCAGTAGAAGTAGAACTAATTAATTCTCTGTCCAAAGATTTTAGACATGCCCCCAGATCCAGATATTCTGATGACAAAAAGATGGCTACTCTGTTTTCAGAACTCAAACCTTTAGCAACATGCTTTCAATATTAACATATACTAGATGACTGTGATATGACACTAAATATGAAATCTAAGTAGATATACATTGGTACTTTTTTTTACAAAAAGCCTTCCAAAGAGGGAATAAAACATTTAAACTGCACTTAAAATTCACACATTAACACTTCTCATGTCCCAAAAATGGGAAATATGCTATATTGATTTTTATCAATCATATCAGTCTGCCAAATGCAAAACATTTAATAATCAACAACTTGGGATGAAGACAAATAATATCTCACTTTATTAGCGTGTACAGCATTATAATCTTTTATATTCTGAGATGATTTAAAATCTGATAAATTGGAAAAATGTACTTTCAAATTACATGATATGAACATCAACTCACACAAAAGGATTTAAGTTAGGGTAGACTTACAAATTAAGTAATGAATATGTAACACAGAAAAATACATATAGCTAAAATTTTAAACTGGAATTGTTAAGAAACATGATACATAGCAAAGATTACTGGTTGTCCATTACTATTTATTCCTTCTTTTTTAATATTAAAGAAAAAAGAACCACCTCAGCTTAATGTGGCCATGTGACTGAATTCTAGCCAATGGAGTAAATATGAAAAGGGCATATATGAAAGAGTTTGTAAAAGAGAACAAGAAAAATGATGGAGGGGAAGAGAGGGAAGGAGAGGATGAGGGAAGTAGGTGAAAGGAAAAGGAGAGAAAGAGGGTGGGTAACACTAGTGTGCACCCTGGCCTTTTGCCCATCTTTTCCTTATGACAGAAGTAATGAGACTTGGAGCAGCTGTCTTGGACTCAGGAAATGGAAGCTAAGTGTTGAGGTAAACAAAGCTGTCCCTATAACTTAGCCCAGTACTGTTACTGGAAAGAAACTACCCTGTTTAAGCCACTGTATTTTGGGGCCTCTGTTACAGTGGTATAACCTGTACAGTTCATACTTCTTTGTTTTTATAGGGATACATATATAATATCCTCAAAGGACAACCTAATTTCATTTAACAGCTAGTAAGTCTGAAACTACATTAAGTAGAAAAGCATATTGATACTTACCTCTGTGACAGGTAATTCAAGCTGAACCACATCATCCTGCTTTGAAACTGGAGTTTGCAGAGCAGTGTCTAACAACAAGATTCCATTAAGGTCCTTTCTACACCCTACTGCATAATCATCCACAAAAATAACTTTATCCACAGCAGAAATATACTGACATTTCACCTGTCCACCTGGTTTAGCTGTTAAAAGAACAAAAATTCAACACTTAAGATTTTAAGGCCAATAGTTCATTTAAAATAAATGTTTACATGGCAACTAAATATAATAATCTTTGACTGAAAAAAAATGCTCTAAAGCACATTAGAACTGATAAATTGGAATATGTACTGTAGCTTAAAGTAACAATATGAAATTATCAGAACTTGAAAACTATATTGCTGTTATAAGAGAATATCATTATTCCTAGAAATACACATGGAAATAGTAAAGGGTAAAGGAACATGATATACGCAACCTATTCACAAGAGAGCAAAAGTAATATGTATGTATGTGTGAGGGGGTGATAAGAAAATGTGGTAAAATATTTAAAATTAAAATTAGTGAAACTGGGGGTTTCCCTGGTGTCACAGTGGTTAAGAATCTGCCTGCCAATGCAGGGCACACGGGTTGGAGCCCTGGTCGGGGAAGATCCCACATGCTGCGGGGCAACTAAGCCCGTGCACCACAACTACTGAGCCTGTGCTCTAGAGCCCGCGAGCCACAACTACAGAAGCCCGTGTGCCTATAGCCTGTTCTCCACAACAAGAGAAGCCACCGCAATGAGAAACCCGTGCACCGCAATGAAGAGTAGCCCCCACTCGCGCAACTAGAGAAAGCCGGCACGCAGCAACGAAGACCCAACGTGGCCAAAAATAAATTTAAAAAAATAAAATATATAAATTTAGAAAAATTAGTGGAACTGGGTAAAAGCTGTAGAGAAGTTCTTTGTACTACACTACTTCAAAATAAAGTGTTTGGAAAAATTTTTTTAATATTCAATACTGTACAACATTGTAAATCAACTATACTTCAATTAAAATAAATACTCAATATTTTCTTTACATCTTTTTTCCAAAAGTCATTAAGCATAAAGTCAATGTGGACAGTTTCTAGGTAACTACCTCAAAAGTGCTTTAGGGCTTTTATATCTGAGATAAAATTATGGAGAATGGTTATAACCTAAGCTAAGAGAACTAGTAAAGTCTCTAGTTCAACTACCACTGAAAAAACAGTCAACTATCACTGACAATCAACGTCCCCTGAAGTTTCCGCTAAATCAATTTCAGAAGAGTATTTTAACAGAAATAAAATTTCTCAGAATAAATTAGAGTAGAATTTCAAGAAGTATTACAAAAGACAGTAAAACATAGAAGCTTTAAATACCAAAAATATTGGAAAAGATAACATCAATTTCTACATTTTAATTTATAAGAGATTTATAAGGAGACTAATGTTAAGTATTCTCCCATGAATACAGAGTCTCTGTAAAAAACACTTGAAAGAATGATCAACTATGAAATTTTATTGCACTAATGAAGAAACTTCTCTGGGAGCAAGCAATCCTGCCGCCAGTATACCTTATTCTAAACCCCCACCACGACGCTACAGAACATTCCTGATAGTAGTACGATTATTGCCTAGTGATACAAAAGCAGAAAAGAGGAGATAAATCAGGGTCCTACTCATCAACCTATAGGACAACTATAAAACATGTTATAATCAATTAATATTAGGATTGGCTTTCTTAATCCCAGATTATTACAGCTCTCTCAAGCTCCTGGAGATATTACGTAACTGATTAGGAACTAATTCATTATCTACATATAACCAAGAAAAATTCATGGAATTTCTATAGCTCATTTCCAGATCTTTTGGTTTGAAATATATGTTAGCATATAGGAAAATAATCTCTGTAATAAAATAAAACAGGAATATTTACCTAGCACTTCTGATCTCTAGGTAAAAATCACAAGAAATCATACACATTATAAGAACTGAGAGTAAAATTATGTAAGAACTTGTAAAGATAGTTTCAAAACTCATTAACTATAATTTTTTAAAATAGACTATCCTTCTTTACAGCAGTTTTAGGTTCACAGCAAAATTGAGCAGAAGGCAGAGATTTCCCATATGTGCCATGCCCCCCACACATAACTATAAAATTTTTAAAACCAAAACTACGAATTCTGTTTTATTGTTTTAGGGATAGGTAATTAGGTAAGGAACTGTAAAAACCATTATTTTGTGAACACTTTCCCAGAAAGGTATAAAATGTGAGAATCTACGCAAAGCTTTTCAACTGGGTTTCCATGCAACCCTAGAATTCCATATAATGTCACTAGAAATTCCTCAATAGATCTTGACAAAAAAAAGTCAACACTTTTTTGGAGCTTCTTATACTTTACAATATTAGCCCTCAAAGTAATGCACAGTGACCAAGCAGCCTTATTGGCAACTTCTTCAGAGGTCTTCCAGGCCCACAGAGCAGCATGTAATAGAACCGTGTTTATTCAGATGAGTCCATTCCCGATTTTTTGATCTAAGTTACAGAAGGCCATTTGTAAACAGTGACTTGCTGTACTACACACCAGAAAGACAGTAAACTTATTATCAGCCATACTACCCCAAAGGCTCTTTGAGTTCATGTGACCTCATCTTCACTAATTACATTAGCAAAGACCCTATTTCTAAATAAGGTCACAATCTGAGGTCCCATGTGCACATGAATTATACAACCCACCACACAAATTCTTTCTCTGAATCTTTTACTCAGCCTGAGAACTTTATTTCGAGAAAAAGAGCTTTGCTAATGTAGGCTGATAGTATGCTCAAGATTTAATTTACATCTGGCCCTAAACAAGTTTTAGATTTCTGTGAAGAAAAAATATCCTGCAATGAACAAAGAATATTTTATGGAACTTTTCACCTTCTAACACGTTTGGGCATGTCTTTTCTTACTTAATAAGAAATAAGACCAACGACACAAATTCTCTAACTTGGGATAAAAATGAAATCCATGTGTGCTTAAGCCTGACCCAAAACTGAGTATTTGTACAGCAAAAAAACAAGCACAGGTTTCACAATGAGAGGTAACAAGAGACATTTATTTTTAGTTATAAGAATAACAATTTTAAGTGCATAAAGGTTCATAAAAGAGATGAAACCAAGAAACCTATGTTCGAGCCAGGATGTGTCACTCAGTAAGAAAACACCTTTTCAAAGGTTTGTATGAAATTGTCTCTTAAGTTATACATTTATTCATATTGCTTTGTTCCATGGTTTTAGTAGTATTACTATGCAACACTGTTGATAAATTTTAATGCTGCAAATAACATTAACAAAAAACTTACAGGACTTCTCTGGTGGTGCAGTGGTTAAGAATCCACCTGCTGGGCTTCCCTGGTGGCGCAGTGGTTGAGAGTCCGCCTGCCGATGCAGGGGACACGGGTTCGTGCCCTGGTCTGGGAAGATCCCACATGCCGCTGTGCGGCTAGGCCCATGAGCCATGGCCACTGAGCCTGCACGTCCGGAGCCTGTGCTCCGCAACGGGAGAGGCCACAACAGTGAGAGGCCCGCGTACCACAAAATAAATAAATAAAAATAAATAAATAACTTTATAAAAAAAAAAAAGAATCCACCTGCCAATGCAGGGGACATGGGTTCGAGCCCTGGTCCGGGAAGATCCCACATGCCGTGGAGGAACTAAGCCCATGCGCCACAACTACTGAGCCCACGTGCCACAACTACTGAAGCCCACACGCCTAGAGCCCGTGCTCCACAACAAGAGAAGCCACCACAATGAGAAGCCCGCGCACCACAACAAAGAGTAGCCCCTACTCGCCCCAACTAGAGAAAGCCTGCATGCAGCAACAAAGACCCAATTCAGCCAAAAATAAATAAATAAATTTATAAAAAATAAAAAACTTATAACCTGTACTTAAACTAAACCTCCCAAGTTTACCTTTAAAAAACTTAAGTCCCATTTTGGCATAAGTTAGTTATTTAATAGAAATTTATTTTGTTTGCCTTATGAGTTTAAAATGTCTGAAAATAAATTTCTCAAAGAAAGATAAGTCATGCTTAACTAATGTTTAAATTTTCAAGAAAAGTTGGCTAAAAAGTCGTTTTTGGTTTTTAAATACAGGGGAAAAACTTTTACACCTACCCTCTACGACATGTTACACCTTGTTAGAATTTTCTATAGAAGATACTTGTAAAATGACTTTGAACCCTACATGGATAAAGTTTAAAAAGAAATTCAAGCAGAAAATTTTAATAGACGAAACACTCAAATTTCCTCCAACTATACCAGAGATCAACAAGCTTCTTATAAAAAGGTCAGATAGTAACTATTTAAGGCCTCACAATACATATGGTCTTTCTCACAATTACTCAACTCTGCCACTGTAGTGCAAAAGCAGCATGTAAATAAACGGGTATGTATGTGTTCCAGTAGCATTTTATTTGCAAAATCAGGAAACAGGTTGAGAGCTACCGAGGTGGCAGGCCATAGTTTGCAGACTCCTGACTGACACTAATGACTTGCATTAGTACAGATTTTCTTTTGGGGCAGGAGAAATTTCACAAAAATAGTAGGTTAAAAATTCACAGCCAGACACAATAAGCTGCTGAAACCTAACATAGAAAAATCTTGAAAGCAACCAGAGGATATGTTACGTACAAGCAAGTAATAATTACAATAAAAGCACATTTATCATTAAAAACCATGGGGTTTGTTAGGAATTGAACCATTTTTAAAATACTGAAAAAAGAAATTCTATATTCAACAAAATATCCATCAGGAATGAAGGTGAAATAAAGACATGCTCAGATGAGGGAACACTAAAGAGAAATTCTGCCAGCAAACCTGCTCAAAAAGAATCACAAAAGGAAGTTCATCAAAGAGAAGGGAAACTATTCAGAAATAAACTTAGAGTATCAAGAATGAGGGAAGAGGGCTTCCCTGGTGGCACAGTGGTTGAGAATCTGCCTGCCAATGCAGGGAACACGGGTTCGAGCCCTGGTCTGGGAAGATCCCATATACCGCGGAGCAACTAGGCCCGTGAGCCACAACTACTGAGCCTGCGCGTCTGGAGCCTGTGCTCCACAACAAGAGAGGCCGCGATAGTGAGAGGCCCGTGTACCGCGATGAAGAGTGGCCCCTGCTTGCCACAACTAGAGAAAGCCCTCGCACAGAAACAAAGACCCAACACAGCCAAAAATAAAATAAAATAAATAACTAAATAAATATTAAAAAAAAAAAAGAACGAGGGAAGAGCAACAGAAATGGTAAATATCTGGGTAAATGTAAGTGATGACTCTTCACCTCAGTTCTTTAAAATATATTTGACAACTGAAAGCAAAAATTACTACAATGCCTGGGGGTCTTCAATGTCACATATATGTAATAAATAAGTCAACCATAACTTAAAAGAGAGAAGGGTACTATAGGGCGGTATGGTTTCTATATGCCACTTAAAGTGGTAAAATAGGGCTTCCCTGGTGGCGCAGTGGTTAAGAATCCGCCTGCCAATGCAGGGGACATAGGTTTGAGCCCTGGTTCGGGAAGATCCCACATGTCGTGGAGCAACTAAGCCTGTGCACCACAACTACTGAGTCTGTGCTCTACAGCCCGAGAGCCACAACTACTGAGCCCTTGTGCCACAACTACTGAAGCCTATGTGCCTACAGCCCATGCTCCACAATAAGGGAATCCACCACAATGAGAAACCCATGCACTGCAATGAAGAGTAGCCCCTGCTCGCTGCAACTAAAGAAAGCCCACGCAACAACGAAGACCCAACGCAGCCATGAGTAAATAAAGTTCCCTAAATAAATAAATAAAGTGGTAAAATACTGACTCTAAATAGACTGAGAAAAGTATGTATATTGCAATCCTTCAAGTAACTACAAAAGCACATACAAATAATTAGGCAAAAGCAATAGATAAGTTTAAAAAAAAATCAAGCCAAAAAAAGCAGAAAGAAAAAATAAAGGAAAAAAGAGGAAACAAATAATCAACTGGAGTATCTAAATCAAAATATCAACAACTACATTAAACATAAATGGCCTAAGTATGCCAATGAAAAGATAAATTGAATTTAAACACACACACACACAAGCCAATTCTATGATGTCTACAAGAAACTTCTACCATTCTAAAAGGGTGTAAAAGGATGGAAAAAAGATATATCATGCAAATGTTATCATAGAAAGATGGAATAGTTATATTTAGATCAGCCAATGATCATAACAAAGAAAATCACCAGGAATAAATGAGGACATTACATGATAAAAGGGTCAGTTCATGAAGAACAAAAAGCAATCCTAAATATATATACACGTAGAACTTCAATATACATTCAGCAAAAATTAACAGAACTGAAGGGAGAAATAGGCATCCATAATTACAGTGGAAGACTTCAACTTTCAGTAGTTAACAGAACTAGTAGATAGAAAACAGTACCATCAAAAAAAAAAAAAAAAAAACAGTACCATCAACCCATGACATTTTTAAAATATTCCACCTATCAACAGTAGAATGCACATTCATTTCAGGTGCACACTGAATATTAATCAAGACATATCATATCCTGGATCATAAAACAGACCTTAATATACAAGAAGTGAAGTTAAAAGTATGTTCTCTGAGAGCCCAGAAATAAACCCATACACCTCCGGGTCAATTAATCTTCAACAAAGGATGTAAGAATATACAATGGGAAAAAGACAGTCTCTTCAGCAAGTGGTATTGGGAAAGTTGGATGGCCACATGTAAATCAATGAAGTTAGAACACACCCTCACACCACACATAAAAATAAACTCAAAATGGCTTAAAGACAAATATAAGACATGACACCATAAAACTCCTAGAAAAGATCATAGGGAAAACATTCTCTGAAATAAATCATACCAATGTTTTCTTAGGTCAGTCTCCCAAGGCAACAGAAATAAAAGTGAAAATAAACAAACGGGACCTAATCAAACTTATAGGCTTTTGCACAGCAAAGGAAACCATAAACAAAACAAAAAGACAACCTATGAACTAGGAGAAAATATTAGCAAATGATGTGACAGACAAGGGCTTAATCTCCAAAATATACAAGTAGCTCATACAACCCAATCGAAAAATGGGCAGAAGACCTTAATAGACATTTCTCCAAAGAAGAAATACAGATGGCCAATAAGCACATAAAAAGATATTCAACATCACTAATTATTAGAGAAATGCAAATCAAAACTACAATGAGGTACCACCTCACACTGGTCATAATGGCCATCATTAAAAAGTCTACAAATAACAAATGCTGGAGAGGGTGTGGAGAAAAGGGAACCCTCCTACACTGTTGGTGGGAATGTAAGATGGTGCAGCCACTAGGGAAAACAGTATGGAGGTTCCTCAAAAGACTAAAAACATAATTACCATATGATTCAGCAATCCTACTCCTGGACATATATCCAGACAAAAATTATTCAAAAAGATATATGCACCCCTGTGTTCACAGCAGCACTATTCACAATAGCCGAAACATGAAAACAACCTAAATGTCCAGCAAAAGATGAATGGATAAAGAAGATGTGGCACATATATACAATCAAATACTACTCAGCAAATAAAAAGAACAAAATAATGTCATTTGCAGCAACAGGGATGCAACTAGAGATTATCATACTAAGTGAAGTAAGTCAGAAAGAGAAAGACAAAATACCGTATGATATCACTTATATGTGAAATCTAAAATATGACACAAATGAACCTATATACAAAACAGAAACAGACTCACGGACACAGAAAACAGACTTGTGGTTGCCAAGGGGGAGGGGATTGGGGGAGGGATGGGGTCAGCAGATGTTAGCTATTGTATACAGAATGGATAAATAACAAGGTCCTACTGTACAGCATGGGAAACTATATTCAATATCCTATGATAAACCATAATGGAAAAGAATATTTAAAAAAAGAATGTATATATGTATAACTGAATCAGTTCAGTGTACAGCAGAAATTAACACAATGTTGTAAAACAACTATACTTCAATAAAACAAATAAACAAACAAAAGGTATGTTCTCTGACCATAATGGATTTAAGTAGAAATCAGTAACAGAAATATAATGGGAAACCTCTAAATACTTGTAAATTAAACAACATACTTCTAAATAATCTTTAGGTCGATGAAGAAGTCTAAACATTTTTAAAAGAATGAAAATGAGGGAGTTCAGTTCCCCATGGTCTAGTGGTTGGGATTCGGCGCTTTCACTGCCGTGGCCTGGGTTCAATCCCTATTGGGGAACTGATATCCCACAAGCTGCAGCGCAGCCAAAAAAAAAAAGAATGAAAATGAAAATATAATATCAAAACGTCATATGAAGCTAAAACAGGGACTTCCTTGGTGGTCCAGTGGTTAAGAATCCGTCTTCCAATGCAGGGGACGTGGGTTCAATCCCTGGTTGGGGAACTAAGATCCCACATGCCACAGGGCAACTAAGCCCTCATGCCACAACTACTGAGCACACAGGCCACAACTAAAGAGCCTGCGTGCCACAACTAGAGAGAAGCCCATGCACCACAACGAGGAGCCCACATGCTGCAACTGAGACTCGATACAGCCAAAAATTAAATAAATAAATAAATAAATTTTAAAAACAAAAAGAAGCTAAAACAGTGATTAGAGTAAAATTTATAGGAATTGAACGCTTATACTGGGGTGGGGAAGAAGGCCTTAAATCAATAACCTAAGCTTCCTACTTAAGAAAACCAGAAAAAGAGCAAAACAAGCAAAAGAAAAGAAACAATAAAGATAATAGCAGAAATCAGTGGAAGTGAAAATAGAAAAACAACACAGAAAATCAATATAAGCAAAAACGAGTTCTTTGAAAAGATCAATGAAATTTATAAAGCTGTAGCAAGACTGGCAAAGAAAAAAAAAGAAGACATAAATTACCAATAATATCAGGAATGAAAGAGGAGCTAGACGACAGATTCTGTAGACATCGAAAGATAAATAATACTATGAACATCTCTATGCACATAAATTTGACAACTAAGGTCACCAAAATAAATAAATTTGACACTACAAATGTTAAGAAGATAACTGAGGAATAATACGGGTAGATCTATACACATAAATTTTGAAACATTAGTGAGATTCCTTAAAAACCACAAACTACCAAATTATCCAAAATGAAACAGATAATCTAAATTAAGGAAAGTGAATTCACAGTTTAAAACTTTTCAAAGAAATCTCCAGGCTTACCTGATTTCTCTGGAGAACTTAAAAAGTAACACCAATTCTACACAATCTCTTTCAGGAAACAGAAGAAGAGGGAACACTTCCAAACTCATTTTATAAGGCCAGATTTAACCTGATATCAAAACTAGAAAAAGACAGTACAAAAAGAGAAACTGCATACCATTATTCCTCACGCAGATTGATGCAAAAATCCTCAACAAAATAAAAGCAAATGGAGTTTAGCAATATATAAAAATGACAATACACCAGGACCAAGTAGGGTTATCCCAGGGATGCAAAACTGGTTCAATATTCAAAAATCAATCAATGTAAGCTATCATGATAATTGCTTAAAGAAGAAAAACCACATAATCAACTCAGCAGATGCATGTGGCAAAATACATCTTTTCATGATTTAAAAAAAAAAAAAAGCCCTCAGCAAATTAAAAGGTAATTTCCCCAGTCTGATAAAGGACGACTACAGGAAGTCTACCACTATCAAACACTTATTGGTAAAAGACTGAATACTTTCCCCCTAAGATCACGAACAGGACAAGGATATTACACTCTCACCACTCCTATGCAATATCATGATGGAAGATCTAGCCACTGCAATAAGAAACGGGGAACCAGACAGATTAGAAAGGAAGAAATCAAACTGTCCCTATTCACAGATAACATGATTACCTATGTAGAAAATCCCAAAGAATCTAAAAAACAAACAAAAACTCCTAGAGCTAACGAGTTGAGCAAGGTTTCACTGAACAAAGTCAATACACAAAAATCAAACAACTGTATTTCTATATACTAGCAATGATCAATCTGAAACCAAAATTTACCCCCCAAATTAACAGTCTACAAGAGCTCTAAAAACATAAAATAAAATACTTAGATATATATCTAACAAAAGGTATACAGAACATGTATGCTGAAAAGTACAAATGACCAGTGAAAGAAATCAAAGAAGAGCTAAATAAAACCATGGTCACGGAATGGAAGAGTCAACATAGCAAAGATGCCCTCTATAAATTTAATGCAATTTCAATCAAAATCCCAGCAGGAGTTTTGAGATATAGATAAACTGAGTCCAAAATAATTTGAAAAGGCAAAGGAACTGGAATAGCCAAAACAATTTTGATAAAGAATAAAGCTGGACAAATCACATTATATGACTTTAAGACCTGCTATAAAACTTATATTACCACAAGAATGTGTGCTACTGGAAAATGTATAGACACATTAGATCTATGGAACAGAACAGAATCCAGAGACAGAACTGCATAAACATAACCATCTGATTTTTTTAAATGATTTTTTAAATTGTGGTAAATTATACATTACATAAAATTTACCATTTTAACCATTTCTAAGTGTAAAGTTCAGTGGCATTAAGTACATTCATGTTTTGCAACCATCACCACCATCCATCCACAGAACTCTTTCCATCTTGCAATACTGAAACTCTATAACCATTGACACTAACTCCCCACCTCCATCCCTATAGAACCTGGCAACCACTATTCTACTTTCTTCTGTCTCTATGAAATTGACTAAGTACCTCATGTAAGTGGCATCATACAGAATTTGTTCTTTTGTGACTGGCTTATTTCACTGAGCATAACATCTTCAAGGTTCATCCATGATGTAGCATGTGTCAGAATTTCCTCCCTTTTTAAGGCTAATATTTCATTGTATACATACACCATATTTTGTTTATCCATTCATCCACTGATAGACACGTGGGTGGCATCTACTTCTTGTCTAGCTGGGAATAATGCCACTGTGAATATGGCATACAAATGTTTCTTCAAGACCCTGCTTTCAATTCTTTATACCCAATACTCAAACGCAGAATTTCAAGTTCATACAGTAATTTTTAATTATTTGAGAAACTGTATTACTCAAATGTGGAATTGCAGGTTCACATGGTAATTTTTAATTATTTGAGAAACTGCATACTGTTATCCACAATGGCTGCACCATTTTATATTCCCACCAGTATGGCAAAAAAGGTTCCAATCTCTATATATCCTTGCCAACACTTACTCTTCTTTTTTCTTTTTTGATAATAGCCATCCTAATGGGTGTGAAGTGATACCTCATTGTGGGTTTGATTTGCATTTCCCTAATGATTAACGATGCTGAGCATCCTTTCACGTGCTTGTTGGTCATTTGTTTATCTTCTTTGGAGAAAAGTCTATTTAAGTCCTTTGCTCATTCTTTAACCAGGCTATTTGTTTTTGCTGTTGTTGACTTGCTTCTCTGTAATTGTCTAAATATATCTGCCTATATCTCTGGATATCTGATTGGCAAATATTTTCTCCCCTTCTGTGTTCTGCCGTCTTACTCTCTTGATAGTATCCTTCAATGTGCAAAAGTTTTTCATTTTGATGAAGTCCAATTTGTCTACTTATTCTCTGGGTGTCTGTGCCTTTGGTATCATATCCAAGAAATCACTGTCATATCCAACATCTTGAAGCTTTTCTGCTTTGTTTTCTTCTAGGAGCTTAAGAGTTATAGCTCTTACACTTAAGTCTTTGATCCATTTTGAGTTAATTTTTGTATATGGTGTTTTGTATATGTTTGACTATGGTGTATATAATTGTATAATGGTCGAACTTCATTCTTTTGCATGTGGATATCCAGTTTTCTCAGCACTATTTCTTAAAGAGATCGTCCTTTCCCCCTTTGGATGGTCTTGGCCTCCTTGTCAAAAATCATTTGACCACATATGTAAGGGGTTACTTCTGTGCTCATTAGTCCATCAGTCTTTATGTCTGTCTATGCCAGAACCACATTGTTTTGATTACTGTAGCACTGTAGTAATAAATTTTGAAATCAGCAAGTGTGAGTCCTCCAACATTTTTCTTTTTTTTTTTTTTTCAAGAATGCGTTGGCTATTTGGGGTCCCTTGAGATTCCATACAAATTTGAGGATGGATTTTTCTATTTCTACAAAAAAATGTCATTGGGATTTTGATAAGGATTGCAATCTGTAAACAGCTTTGGGTAGTACTGACTTCTTAACAATATAGAGACAATACCAAATGCTGGCAAGGATGCAGAGCAAGTGGAACTCATAAATTTCTAATGGAAATGCATAATGGTACAGCCACACTAGTTTGACAGCTTCTTATAAAGTTAACATACACTTACCAAATGGCCTTGCAATCCCACTTCTATGTATTTACCCTAGAGACATAAAATCTTTATTCACATAAAAACTTGTATTCAGGTGTTTATAACAGCTCTATTTATAATTATCAAAAGCATGTCCTCCCAAGACTGACTGACTAAATAAATGGTGATACATTCAAATAATGAAATACTATTTAGCAATAAAGAGGAATGAACTATGGATACATGCAACAACTTGATGATTCTCACAGGCATTATGCTATGTGCAACAAGTCAGTATCAAAAAGTTACATACTGGGGCTTCCCTGGTGGCGCAGTGGTTGAGAGTCCGCCTGCCAATGCAGGGGACACGGGTTCGTGCCCCAGTCTGGGCCCATGAGCCATGGCCGCTGAGCCTGTACGTCCGGAGCCTGTGCTCCGCAACGGGAGAGGCCACAACAGTGAGAGGCCC
>NW_020172444.1:436204-504793 GCF_003031525.2 Neophocaena asiaeorientalis asiaeorientalis | reverse complement strand
TAGAGCCCACGAGCCACAACTACTGAGCCTGCGTGCCACAACTACTGAAGACCATGCTCCACAAGAGAAGCCACCGTGGTGAGAAGCCCGCACACCGCAACAAAGAGTAGCCCCCCGCTCGCTGCAACTAGAGAAAGCCCACGCGCAGTAACAAAGACCAAACACAGCCATAAATTAATTAATTAATTAAAGTTGCATGCTGTAGGGTTCCATTTCCATACATTCTAGAAAAGACAAAACTAACAATACAGAGAACAGATCAGTGATTACCAAAGGTTGGGGCTGTGGTGGGGAGTCTAACTACAAACGGACACCAAAGTGGATACCACAGGGAACTTTTCAGGTATTGAAACTGCCCTGTACCCTGATTGTGGTGATGGTTACATGAATCTATGCATGTATTACTAGTATACACACATAAAAGGCCATTTACTATAATCATTAATCAAAATTTATTTTTAAATTATATAAAAGAATAAAGACATAGGAAAATATTTACAATTTACAGTTTTAACAAAGTAAAGGGGGGAAATAGTCCATAACATATCTTACCATCCAAGTTCTATAAAAATATATTAAATAATAGAAAAAGGCAAAAAGAACCTCTTACACACCAAAATGCTAAGACGGGCCATCTCTAGGTAATGAAACCATAGGTAACTGCACCTTCCCTTAGTCTATCTGATGTCCTATAATAAGGTAAATCACTTTTTAAATGGAAATTTTCAAAGGAAGAAAATTGCAGGGTTTTTTAAATTAGTTATCAATTTTAATACCCATATTAAGAAATAGTCAACTCTAAAAATACACCATCTGTGTGCATCCCTATAAAACTTCGAAAAATACTATCAGAAATACATTATCTTTGCAAACTGACACAACACACTGTAAAAGTCCATGTCCACTGAGATATCATCAGACTTCAATGCTTAAAATAGTCTACCATAACATACAAACATACAAATATCATTCAAGGTCAATAAAGAGCATGCAAAATTAATGTTAGGTTCTTATAAAGCCTTTAAAATGTATTTAAAGTTACCAAAATAAAATCATTTAACAAAAGTTGTTAGTATAGTGTATTATTCAAAGCCAAAATGAGTATTCCTATAAAAGAGAACTTGGTGCAAAGCAAAGGAAGTTTGGGAAAGTTCAGTGGCTAGGCCATGAAGAAAAAGTAACAAATGGATAAAATATAAAGCAGGGATAGTATTATTTAGGCAGATCTACCTAAACATGGAAGAGGTTCTCCGAAATATACAGAATTACTGGAATTAAGAGTTCCAAGTTCCAATTCTCCCTGTTCACTTTATCCAAAACTACCACCAGACCACTTATTTTTACAATAATCTTAAGTATCTGACATCAATTGAGAAAGTTTTGAGAACATAATCACCACTGAAAATTTTCCATGGATGGGACTCAATCTTTAAGGACCTACTTCCTGTAAGAAATTGTGGGGCCCTTTTCATATACGTTACTCAATTTGACACAGTTAAAACTCTTAACCAGTCTGGGATATATAGGTTACATGCTTCCTTCAGGATTTTGACCTGGCTATAATTAAGTAAAATCTGGGGACTAACTTCCCTATCTGATATTGCACAGGAGAACCCCTAACCATCTGTAAATAAATTCCTGTTGCTACACAGGAAGTTGCCCATGTGAGAAGCAACTCAGCTACAAATCAATATAATTCTACAGTTTGGAACATGTGACCTTGTGAATTTCTATTTGGAGCTCATATCTGAAACTGCTATTTTCTGTTTAACATAGATGGCACGCATCATCATTCCTCACATAGCCTACATTTTAAGTCAGTTCAAGTCAAATTCCATCCAAATATGATGAAAATCCACCCAGCTGTTTTTGCATACTACAATAACAGGCCAACAAAAACTTCCCCTGGATATCTGCCTTGCTGCTCTCTCACATCACTGGGATCTTTGCTCAAGTGCCATCACAGAGAGACCCCCTCCACCCGCCAGACCACCACACAGCACAAATGTATCCACCATCATCTCACATCAGTTTTGATATCTTATGGCATTTATCACCACTTGATATAGGGTATGTGGGGGGGTGTGGTGTGGTGTGTAATACACCTCTTTCCACTAAACCATGAGCTCTAGGAAAGCAAGGACTTTGTTAACTGCTACATCACCAGTGCTTGACACACAGTAAATGTTTTGGTTTTTTTTAATTTAATTATTTATTTATTTGTCTGTGTTGGGTCTTCATTGCAGTGTGCAGGCTTCTCTTTGAGGTGGCTTCTCTTGTTGTGGAGAGCAGGCTCTAGGCATGCAGGCTTCAGTAGTTGTGGCATGCGGGCTTCAGTAGTTGTGGCATGCGGGCTCAGTAGCTGTGGCTCGCGGGCTCTAGAGCGCAGGCTCAGTAGTTGTGGACTTCTCTGGTGGTTCAGTGGGTAAGACTCCATGCTCCCAATGCGGGGGGCCCGGGTTCGATCCTTGGTGGGGGAACTAGATCCCGCATGTATGCTGCAACTAAGAGTTCACATGGCACAACCAAAAGCCCACATGCCACAACAAAGATCCCATGTGCCACAACTAAGACCCGGCACAGCCTAAATAAATAAATCATTAATTAATTAAAATATTTTTTAAAAACTAAGCTATAATGTGATAAAATGAAACATTCTAACAGCTAGCTTTTTTCTTAAGACAACATGAAACAAAGACATTTGAGGCATGGAACAGTTGATCTGGTAGATAATCCTAGCCATTTCTGCCCTCTGTAGCCACTACTTCCCCTGCCCTCCTTCTGCCCTCAGTATGAGATCACTGTCCTTGCTATAGCGGCATTTTGGTGAAAAAGAATCAGAGCACTTAACTGGTTCCAAAAAATCAAACAAAACTGAATTACATGAGAAAAGGACAAAATAGAAAGCAACAGGAATTTGGCCCTTGGTATATTCCTGCTGCTTACAAGCATATTTCATTATATATACACTAAATACAATTTAAGATACAGTGGGGGGACTTCCCCGGTGGCGCAGTGGTTAAGAATCCCCATGCAGGGGACACGGGTTCGAGCCCTGCTCCGGGAGGATCCCACATGCCACGGAGCAACTAGGCCCGTTCGCCACAATGACTGAGCCTGCGCTCTAGAGCCCGCGAGCCGCAACTACCGAGCCCATGTGCCACAACTACTGAAGCCCGCGCGCCTAGAGCCTGTGTTCCGCAACAAGAGGCCACTGCAATGAGAGACCCATGCACCACAATGAAGAGTGGCCCCCGCTCGCCGCAACTAGAGAAAGCCCGCATGCAGCAACGAAGACCCAATGCAACCAAAAATAAATAAATAAAAATTAAATTAAATTAAAATATTTTTAGAAAAAAGATACAGTGGGGTAGGTTTTATTAGCAGACTAACTTGGGAGGTTTTCTTAGCAAAAAAAAAAAAAAATTATGGCTAAATACAATACTATTCAATTCAAATAAAATTTGTCTCTCATTCATCCCAGGCATATGAAATAAACTTGCTCATTTAAGATTCTAGGTGAAGTGTGAACCTCTAAACCTGGCAGCCCATTAGAATCATCAGGCATGCTCTAAAAATTAAAGAAAAAAAAAATTTTTTTTTAAGTATGCTTGGGCTCCATTCCAGGCCACTTAAGTGAGAATACTGGGACCCAAGCAGAATAGTTTTTTAAAAGCTCTCCTGATGATTCTAATGAGCAAGTGGGGCTGAGAACCACTGCCCTGTGCTATCTCCGCAGTCTTACTTGTCTCTCTCCAACTACATAAATCAATGTAAAAGCACAGAAACAAATCATAAAGATTTAAATTCCTGGTGCCCACGATAAATCACAACACATTTCTACCTGCCCTACTCTAACATTTCAATCATTTCCTCTAAAAAGTAAGAATATTTATTTCCTCTAAAATACATCCTTGATTTAACATACTCAAGTAGAGCACAATTACTTGTTTTTAGGAGCACTGCCCTTGTCACAAACTGTTTTATATAGCAAATAACTTATTCTTTTTGTCATTTGTACCTCCATTTTCTCCTCTCTATACCAGAGTTTGGCTTAACTATTTTGTACCCCTCACATTTGAAGTACAATTTACAAAAAATTTCTACATTCATTATCATATCACATAATGAAGTAGTCTGGGCAAGAATTGTTAGCCCATTTTAGAGATGGTAACCCAGAGAAGTGTCTTGCCAAATGCACCCACCTTTGCATGAGGCTATGATCAGTACAATGCACATATCAGAGAGGTACCTCCCACGACCTCCCCACTATTTTTACATACTCCATTACAGAAATCTATTATTGTTTATATTCTATCTATAGTTATAGAGAACATTCCTAAGGATAGATTTCCAAATGTTCAACAACTTAAGTACAGTTACAACTACAGATTTCCAGTTAAACAAGGATATAATGCACACACATTTACCTCTGCTCCCTCCCATGCTCCCACAGAAAGACAGGAAAGACATACTAAAGAGGGCACTAAACAAGCCCACAAAGACCAAGTGAGAAGATAACAACAAAATTTTTGAAGTCGGAGGGCAGGTAGAAGAGTATTAACTGACTTGTTCCCCCCTATAAAAATTTCAAGGTTAAGCCAGCAAGGAGGAAAGCTCAAATTACGCGTTGTAGTATTTTTCAAATTACACAGACAATAATAAGTCTAAAATAAAAATTACTTAAAAGTAGCAGCTTTTTGCAATATTTTCTCAATTAACTAATACTAAAAACATACCTATCATAATAGGGCCCTACATTTTTTACCTTAAACTGGGAGTTCTTCAACTGAAAAATATGGGAGCCATAGCCCAGGAGGGCCAAGTCCAAGATCCTCAGGCTATCCCATCACGCCCTTCCTCATGCTTTGCACTCTGATACCAAACTGCTTATAACAAATATTACCTGCTTCATGCCTCTGCTCTTGCTCATGCTGTTCCCTCTGCCTGGCTAACTCCATTTCTTTCAAGTCTCAACTGAGGTGTCACTGCGTTTAGAAAGCTTTCCAAATTTGGGAGGAGAGTGGACTTACAATTCATCTTATTATCCCCATGTGGCAAACACCTGTTGAAATGAACTATATTAATTTAAAACACCAATACAAAAAGTAACATTTACTGAGTGCTTATGGTGGGCCAAGCAATGTCTACATGCATTAGTTTACTTAATATCTTTCCAAAAACCAAATGAGTTAGGTACTAATTATGAAGTGCAGAGAGAGAGGTTAAGCATCTTGCCTAAGACACAGCTAGGAAGTGATAAATCATAGACTGGAACTCAGTCTGGCTCCGGAGCCAATATCCTTAACCACTAGACTAGGCTTTGTCTATAAATGCCAATGCCTTCCAAGTCTGTATTCCCAAATTTTCAAGCTTCAACCCTGAATTTCCAAATGTCTTCTGGACATCTCTACATGGATGTCCTTCAAGAACCTCAAAAGTAACACAACTGAAATCACTATGTCCCTCTTGCTCCTCAGCATTCGCCAACAAAAGCTACTCACCACACCTTCTTGTACTTCTTGTACTTCAGGTTAATTCATTCATCCAGTTACCCAAAGTAGAAAGCTAAGTATGAGTAATTTTCACCTTGTCAATCCCTCTCATCCCCACGTTCACCAAATTATGTTGTTTCTACCTCTCAAACTTAGATGCAGCTCTCATCACTTCTCACAACTGGGTATTAGCTTGGAATCTTTCTTTCTGAAAAACAAATACCGTATGCTAACACATATATATGGAATCTAAGAAAAATAAGAAAAAAAAAGGCATGAAGAACCTAGGGGCAAGATGGGAATAAAGACACAGACCTACTAGAGAATGGACTTGAGGATATGGGGAGGGGAAAGGGTAAGCTGGGAGGAAGTGAGAGAGTGGCATGGACATATATACACTACCAAATGTAAAATAGATAGCTCGGGGGAAGCAGCCACAGAGCACTGGGGGATCAGCTTGGTTCCTTGTGACCGCGTAGAGGGGTGGGATAGGGAGGGTGGGAGGGAGGGAGATGCAAGAGGGAAGAGATATGGGGACATATGTATATGTATAACTGATTCACTTTGTTATAAAGCAGAAACTAACACACCATTGTGAAGGAATTATACTCCAATAAAGATGTTAAAAATAAATAAATGAATAAATAAAAAACAACTGTGATTCTGTGATAACCTACAATGGCTCCCTACCATTGATATCAACTCCAAACTTTTTAGCAAAACATATTACGTTCTTGTCTTTGCCAATCTCTCAGCTTCAACTCTAACCATCCAACCCCAACTCGTCTTCCCCCCAAAACTTCCCTGGATTTACCATTTGTTTATTTATTTATTTATTTAATTTCTTCAGCTGCGTTGGGTCTTTGTTGTTTCACGCGGCCTTTCTCTAGTTGCTGCGAGCGATCTGCAGTGGCTTCTCTTGTTGTGGAGCACGGGCTCTAGGCACACAGGCTTCAGCAGTTGTGGCATGTGGGCTCACTAGTTGTGGCTCGCAGCCTCTAGAGCACAAGTTCAGTAGCTGTGGTGCATGAGCTGAGTTGCTCCGCGGCATGTGGGATCTTCCCAGACCAGGGCTCAAACCTGTGTCCCCTTCATTGTCAGGCTGATTCTTAACCACTGCACCACCAGGCAAGTCCCTACCATGCTTTTAAAGACCAATATGTCTCTGCATAAGCCAAGTACCTTGGCCTAAGATGATCATCCGTCCCACTATCTCATCTTCCCAAATCAATCATAAAGGCAACATCCTTTGAGAAGCCTTCTCTATTCTCCTCAGGTTGAAGAAACTCCCTCCTCTATGCATTCAAAGGTCAAAATGTTGCCTTAATTATTTTGTGCCCCCATGACTAGCACATGTTCAATAAGTGTGTAAATGAATACCAATCAACCAGCTCTTCACATCACTGTGCTCTTTTAACAATTTCAAGTCCAAAATCAATTAACTTACATAATTTTTTTTTACTCTCCTGTAATACAAAATTACTGCTCTTATGTCTATTCGATTTCAGTGGTCACATTTCCACATACGTGGCAAACTGGAAGAAAAAAACACTGCAATTTCAACAGAGTATCTATAGTAAAAACATCTACTACACTCAGCAAACTTTCAAACAGCCACTGCTACCACAAGAACAACTTACAGAGCACATACTATATACCAGGCACTATTCTATATGTTTAACATATGTTGACTCATTTTAATTCTCACAACCACTTTATGAGGTAGATAGTATTATTATGTTCATCTTCCTGACGAACTTCAAAATCGAAAAGAACCAAGACTAAAGCTCAAGCTATTTGGTTCCAGAGGCTGATCTCTTATACTGCCTCTCATTAATAAGTCTAACACTACTGAAACAAAGACTAGGTAAATTCTTTCCTAGAGCCAAGCCATCTTTGAACATTGAATAGTTAGGAAAATGTGGGAGGTAAATGTAAAAATTTGGGTAGATATAGAGGATCTTGAAAACATAGCAAAATATTTTTTAAGAATATTAATTCACTCTAATTAATTACAGAAAAATGTTTTGCTAATAAAACACCCAATCTTTGACATAAGATAGGTCATTCTGTAGCATTACTAAAGTCAATCAACTGAAACAGAGCCAAAGTACGTAGTCACAGCCCACAAAGATACTTGCCGAATTAAGTTTTTATAAGGAACTCAGATGTATCCAGAAGACAACTATCTTGAAAGGTTACTGAAACCCCAACTCTATACCATGTTTATAACTGAGACTAGGAAGGCTTCATGCACCAAAATTAGCCAGGACATAGTGATCTGTATCATTTACAATTTCCAAAACTGAGATCTACAGGAAGATGTTGCATTTTACCCAGACTGATGCATACCGAATTCAGAAGTAGTAAGAAAAATATTTTCCACCTCTAAAGAGATGATAAATATGAGTGTCATCCATAAAATTCATTTCGTGAGGACTATGCAAGCTAACCTAATTAGTTTTCTACATTCCAAGACTTCTTCGAACAGGTATCTCTGAGTTCTAAGTCTGAACAAGAAGCCATCATACCAGACAATCAATCAATCGATTAAAATTCACCCAATCTGAACTTCACTACAACTGGAGTAGAGTACAATGATCTTTTTTCTCATTTATGACCACTGTACAAACTTCTCAAGTCAAATCAAAGTCAGTGTCTTAGGGACTTCCCCGGTGGTCCAGTGGTAAAGATTCCGCCTCACAATGCAGGGGATGCAGGTTCGATCCCTAGTCAGGGAACTAAGATCCCACATGCTACGGGGCAACTAAGCCCACGCGCCACAACTACTGAGCTCACGCACCTCAACTAGAGCCTGAATGGTGCAAACTACAGAGCCCACGTGCTCTGTACCCCACGCGCCACAACTACAGAGCCCATGCACCCTGGAGCCTGCGCGCCACAACTAGAGAGAAGCCTGCACACCACAACGAAGAGCCCAAGCGCCGCCATGAAAGGTCCCGCATGCCACAACTAAGACCCAGGACAGCCAAAAACTAAATGTCTCAGAAAAGGAAAAGGGGAGATATCCATTAAAAATATATATAAAACTAGAATGATTATCTAAAAACACTGAGCAACTCTGGAGTTTCCTCCTCTTCACTATGACAGAGATCTGTAACCCACTTCAGAAACTGAAGAAACGTAACTTACTCTTACACATATACTACAATACTCATTGATTAATACCCATCTATATCTTCATTTACTCATGTACATATATTGCATGAACAATCTACTGGGTTGGCCAAAAAGTTCATTTGGGTTTTTTCCACAGAAAAAAATTTATATATATTTTTATAAACACACATATATATACACATGTTTATATATATATATATAAAATATATATACACATATGTGTATATATATGTGTGTGTGTGTGTATACACACATAACTAGTAATACAACAGTCTTGACTTCATTCTGACATTTAGCCACACCAACACAATGAAAGCTATTTATCCAAATATAGATAATATTTGTTACCAACATTTTTATTTCCATCTACATTTTAATGAAATCTATCCTCTGTAATACCAACACTAAGCCAGTGAACAATTTTTAAAGTAACAGTGAGGGGCAGTGGCTTAAGAGAGTTAGTATTCACTGTGTATCTGCTTATACATATGCCGAGCAGTGTTAGGCACTTAAAATGTTTACCTCTTAAATCTTCACAACCATCCTATTAAATATTAATCATAACTTACAAATGAGGAGGAAGCTGGAGTTCAGGAAGTTTAGGAAGTGAGCTAAAATTCAAAATTCAGGACTACATAAAGCCCATTCTCTCTCCACATGTCCTCAGAAAAGCTTGCTTAAAAAATATGTATATATACACAAAAAGAAAAAGAAAAAAAAAGTATATATATAAATTATATATATATTATACATATATATAATGTACTACACATTTAGCAGAGAAGGGGCTCTATTTCAGGAAGCAAGAGAAAACACCACCACTAGTAATTAAATAAATAAGAAAATACTAAACAAATTAACAATACCTTACTCTTACACTGAAGCAAAAACTAGATGGATTCTACAAGATGGTGAAAAGTGGTAAATTACAAAAAAAAATCCTAAGAAGTTCAAATGTGGTGTTAAGTTCAAAAAACTTAACAGAATATCAAAATGGTTTAAGTAAAAAAAAAGAGATTTACAAATAAATAAAAAACATGTTTTGAACAGTAAACACACTATTCTAAGCACTTTACGTGTAACACTTAGTCCTCACAATTAATACAGTTATCACCCCCTTTTTGCAAATGGAGAAACTGGAAAAGAAATGCTAAGTAATTCAAAGTTACACAGTTCAGGGAGGAAAAAAAAAACAAAACAGAAACTAGGATCTTAACTCAAAACTTTGCTCCTTCCTATTATGCTCAATGGCATTAACAAACAATAACTAAAGAGAGGGACATATCTAGTAATATAAACAATATGGTCAAGTGGTGTACGCAGAGCTATTTTGATTTTTAAAACCCAAAGTCCACAAATAAGCATATGAAAACATGTTCAACATCATATGTCATTAGGGAATTACAAATTAAAACAATGAGATATTACACACATATTAGAATGGCAACAATCCAAAACACTAACAACGTCAAATGCTGATGAGGGATGTGAAGCAACAGGAACTCTCATTCATTGCTGCTGGGAATGCAAAATGGTACAGCCACTTTAGAAGACAATTTGGCAGTTTCTTACAAAACTAAACATATTCCTGGGACTTCCCTGTTGGTCCAGTGGCTATGACTCCGCACTTCCAATACAGAGGGCACAGGTTCAGTCCCCGGTCAGAAAACTAAGATCTCACATGCCACACGGTACGGCCAAAAATTTTTTTAACAGAAGAAAGAAAACAAACTAAACATACTCCTGCCATAAGATCCATGCTCCTTGGTATTTACCCAAATGAACTGAAAACTTATGTCCACACAAAAACCTAGACACAGGTATTTATAGCAGCTTTATTCATAACTGTTACAACCTGGAAGCAACCAAGATGTCCTTCAGTAGGTGAATGGATAAATAAACTGTGGTCCATCCAGACAATGGAATATATTATTCCATGCTAAAAAGAAATAAGCTATCAAGCCACAGAAAGACATGAAAGAAACTTAAATGCATATTATTCAGGGAACAAAGCCATACTGAAAAGGTTACATACTGTATGCTTCCAACTATACGACATTCTAGAAAAGGCAAAACTATGGAGACAGTGAAATGATCAGTAGTTGCCAGGGAGCAGAAGGGAGACAGGGTGAATAGGCAGAGTAAGAGAATTTCAATGAAACTATATTCTACAATATGTCATATACAGTCAGAACCCATAGAATGTACAGTACCAAGGGTGAACACTAACATAAACTATGGACTTTGGGTGATAATGATGTGTTAATGCAGGTTCATTGATTGTAACAAACATACCAACGTGTGTCAGATAGTCATGGGGAGGGTGGTAAATAGAGGAACTCTGTACTTTCTGCTCAATTTTACTGTGAAACTAAAACAGCTCTTTAAAAAAGTCCATTTAAGAAAGAAAAAACAAAAATCACCAAAGCCAAAGAAAGCGTGTTTACTTAGCAGTTAATATGTAAAGAAGCATCCACTTAACATACTCATTAGTATACATATACCAAATCAAAAATATTTATTAATAGATTGTACTAGGCATGCTGGGGAGGGGATATAAACAAGTAGACAAGGCTCCTTGCGACAAGGAGTTTGAAATATAGTTAAACAGACATCATATACTCACAAAAAAACTAAATAAAATGGAATTTAAATAGTTCAAGACAGAAAACATACCACAAAGAGTTAAGTTGCCAAATTACTGAAATAAGAATTAATACAACAATATGTGCTTAGGGGTTCAGTGGATCACTTCAGGCTAAAAGAATCAGGAAGTCAAAGGTATGCTCTAGGTCTCGAAAAATGGGTAAGATTTGTCTAATTTTCTGGAGGGAATTGGTGAATTCCAAGAAAGAGTAAAACTACTGGAGTTGGGAAAGAAAATTAAATGAACCAGTTTCACAAAACAAAATAGGGAGACAAGACTGGAAAGACTGCTAGAGGCCAGATCATGGAGGTTACTGAATGCCAGGCCAAAGAACAAGCACAGAGACTCAGAAATCTTAACTCTAAAACACTAACAGGGGGCAAATACTTGCCTAACCTAAGTATATACTGATGACTCTTAATCTAAAGAAAATGCATTTATAAACATTTTTTGTGAGATACAGATAATTTAAACATGTACAGTAGTCAACAACGGTAGTTTAAAATTCACCATCTTGGCCATCCAAGTGAATACCTATACATACAAGTCCTGCTCCCATTTTTCGATTTCCAATCAACACCAACAGACTACCCATAACCCCATAAACTGAACCTATCCATAAGACTACTCTATCACCCAATAAAACTCTCTATCCCCTTAAACCACTTACATCACGACTCTTTATCCCCTTTAACAAAGATGTCTTTCCTCTGGGGTAGAAAAGAAGGTGGCTCACTGCCCATGAACTGGAAAGAGGGGTCATGTTAGGGCCATCATCACTACTGGCACCTTCTGCCCATTCTATTTATAGGACTGTCACCCTCTATTCATCATTAAAGCCAAACCTACTAAGTACCTACATATTCCAGGCAAAACATAAAATGCAGCATTCCTTCCCCAATCATCTGAAGAAATGACACACACAGGACCCTATACAACCTCTGGTAATTATTATTAATAAACTACACTTCTCACATATGAAAACACTTCAGAATTTGTCCATTGTTACTTTCAAACTTTTTTTGTAATCCTTTTGTTTTATTTGCCATAAACTCTTCTACATAATTTTAATCACATACTACTCAATTCTCAATGCATGGCTATCCACCATTGTATCCAATCCCATACTTTCTAATTAAATGTTCCAACATACCTCAACTAAGGTATCCCAAATCAGTGCTATAGTTTATATATCTACCTTTACACTTACATTATGTATCTAAAGCCCTCTCCTTAAGTAATCTACCATTAGAGTGACTGTTTTCTTCCCTTTCATGAACAGGCACATTCATATTTGTCCAATTTCCCCAATCATTTATAACTAACTCTGGCACATATAATCTTTCTGAAGCACGGCCTCCAGATATAAAATCACCCTGTGAGAGTCCTCTTTCTACTGAAAACATTTTAAGACTTTTGTTAATATGGCTTTTTATAAAAATTCAAGTATATATGTTACCACTTATTCAAAATTTAAAGTCATGAAAGACAGTAATAGATACCGTTTAAAGATAAAGTATATAATAAAAAACATAAAGATACGTATAAGAATGATAAAACCAAATTAAGGATAATGCTCATGGGGGAGGGAGAGTTGAAGGAATGCAATCCAGGAGGGACACACAAGACTTCAACTCTATTTGTGATGTTTTATTTTTTTTAACCAAGTCGAGAATACATGGTTGTCTGCCACAATTGTTCTTTATACCTTTTCATATGTGAAATATATTTAAGTGAGTTTAAGAGGAAAGAAATCCAACTATTAGCAAGAAGCACCCTCTCATACAGAGTGACAAGCTGTTATGTCCAAGTTGCAGTAAATGCTCATTGCTACATCTGGGACACCACTCCTGTACTTTACCCAAGCCAAGAAAAGAAAAATTACAAGACTACAATACAAACTTTCCCTTAGACATATTTTAGATGTGTTACAGGTTTATTTTCTATAGCTATACACAGCCCATTTCTTTCACAATGCTCACAAAAACAAAAATTAAACCCTTTAACTTTGTATACCTAGATTCCCATTTACTCTTAAGTGTCTCAGACAGTAAATCAGTATAACGACCTTTCCTTATTTGTCTCTGTTAAAATATAAGTGAATGGGTAAGACCACTTCACTACTTCCACTTGGCTAAATATGGACAGTCATACACATTACATCTCTGTGCATGAGTCTAACTCACTTGTATACTAACTTTTCAATATCAATTTGTAACATCTAAATTAAGCCACTCATTCTATCGCAAATGAAATGTCGTCTCAGCCAAACGTAACCTAGCCAGGGCAATTCCAAAACACTCCACCCCAGCCCACCGAGCGTTCGTCTCACGCATACTCAAAGTCCCATCCCTGGACCAACGTTTACACCGGCCAGAACTGCTCTCCTCCAATGGTGAGCCTCACACGCGCCTCCGTATCCCAACTTTCAGCTCGCAGTGGTAAAACCAGCAGGGAGGGCCGGAAGTTTCACCTAGTTCGGAACCCAAAGGAAATCTGTAACTCATACACCGCAGGTGCCGAGTTTCTCGTCCCTGGTGAGTAGAAGGTGGAAGCCCCGACCTAGGGAACAAGAGCTAGTCTTCCATGGCGTCCTCCCGAGTCCTAAAGTCGTCGACGGAACAGTTCAGGCACCTGGCCCGCCTACTTCCCTCCCCGCCCCCACTCCAGACCCACCCCACCCCCAACCCGGGCGCGAAGCCTGCTGTACATCCCAGCACCTGCAGGTCCCGGGAACAGACACGGATCTACTTCTCTCCACAAGAGGGTAGGGCTTGGATGTCGCCTCGGACGCTCGCCTCTGGCCACCGGCCTCTCACGTCGGGACCAACACTGCGACCCTGTCGCTTTCTGATCTAAGAGAAGGCAGTACCGACACCCTCTCCAGGACCTAGCAGGGGGCCTGGGCTTCTCCGGTGCTGAGCTCCTAGGCCTCCTCACCTCTCCCAGAGGACCAACCCACACCGGACGCTCAAAGCCCGAAAGGCAACTCCCACCACTCCCCGCCTCGCCCGTCTTTTCTTCCCAGCTGCCGCCGCTGAAAAAGCCAAGTCCTAAGGTCCTCCTCAATCAGCTTCCGGGCCTCCCTTCACAGCCAGGCCTGAGCCCCCAGCCCTGCCCTCCGCCACCCGCTCCAGTCACACCGCTTCCCTCCTCCGGAGGCCGAGCCCCGGGGCTGGGAGGCTTCTTTCCCCAGCATCCCGGGGCCCGGCTCCTCCCGCGGCAGGCCCGGCCCCCGCCCGGCGTGCGGCACACTCACCGCTGAGCGCCGAGGCCTGCAGGGTGGCCCCCGAGGTGCCGTCGATGACTTTGATGGTCCCGCGACTGGTGACGGCCAGGATGGCGTTGAGCGCCGGGTGATAGGAGAGGCTGTGCAGCCCTTCGGCGTCGCAGCGCATGCAGCCGTCCCGCAGCACCAGCCACTCGGAGACCCCTGCCGCTCCCGCCCCCGCCGCCGAGGAGCAGCCCGGGCCCGAGGCCGCCGCAGCCGCAGCCGCCATCTTCCGGCCTGCGCTCAGCACAATCACACTGGAAGCGGCTCAGTGACAGTCCCGGGAGGTGCAGCACCACCCCCAGTCACCATCCGGGGCCGGGGGGCAAGCCGAGCGCGTTAGCCGGAAGTGAGGTCAGGCGCCGGCACGCACGCGGGACGTCGGCCGCGCGCCCGGAGGGGCCAAGCTCAGAGGGAGGCTGGCGAGGGAGGCTGGCGAAGGAGGGGAGAGGGAGATAGAGAGGCGGGGCCCGGGGCGGGAGGAGCATGCGCGGGAGGGCTAGCGCGTGCCACGCGCCTCAGGTCTGGCCAGCTAAGCGTCCGCAACGTCCCAGTTTTTTTCGAGCTCGGGGAGCGGCCGCAGCCTGCGCCCCGCCCAGCTCCCCTGCTCCGGGCCGCGGCGGGGTGGATGGATGGAGAGTGGGGGGTTGGGACGTGTATTTCCGCTAGGCGAGGACCCCGGCCGGTGCGACCTGGCCGAGACGCCTTGAGGCCCGTTGCTACGGTTCCAGCTGCGCCCGGACCGTTCCCAGCAGCGCGGTGCAGCGGTTTGGCTATGGCGCAAAGGAGACCTCAGGTCTGGGCCTCGGCTTAGCAGTCTGAAAAACGTCTAGTCTGGATTTGGAGAAACCGAGCGACTTCCCCAAGCCCACGCGTATTACATCGCCCCCCGTCCCATCCCCAAATCTTTCTGTTGAACAGAAGTGCCAGATACGAGGTGCTGGAAGCGTATAGTTAAGCTTAGTTTCTTTATCCACATTCTAAACGCAAAACTTGTTAATCGGTGTGTATGGGTGTTGTGGGACTGAAGTTAAGTAAATTTACAAATCCCCCTCTGGAGCATAACAATGCTTTTTTTTTTAACTTTTTATTTCAAAATAATAATTATACACAGTTAGTTGCAAATATAGTATAGACTTCTGTGGTCTGTCACCCCAAAACCCGTAACCTCTATCTAACTGTGAGAAAAACATTGGACAAACCCAAACTGAAGGTCATTCTATAAAATACCTGACCAATACTCCTGAAAGATAGAGAGGTCCTACTTACCCAGAGTCCCCTAACAGTTACATAATTGTAGTTCAATATCAAAAGCAGCGATTTGACATACGATGTGTGTATAATTCTATGTCATTTTATCACGTGTAGATTCATGCAGCACAATCAAGGACTATTCTGTGTATTGGGGGAACATTGTATTATCCCGGAAAGCCTAATTTCCTCTTCCTTAAAACCTAATCAAAGTTCTACTGAGAGGCTTAAGAATCATTTGTTAAATGTGTAGAATAGGATGTGACATATAGTAGGTGCTCAATAAAAGTTATGAATGTTAATTACCTTCCCACACTCCTGCAGACATCCTTCAGGAAATCTTCATGAATTATCCCAACTACATCTTAAACCTGTTTATTCATATGCAAAGTTGTACTTATATAATCTATATATTCATTCCATTTTAGAATGGCAAATATGCCATTTTTATCCGATGTTGGGAGGTAACATATAATAAACTGGGAAAAATACCCAAGTATTAAAGTCTAAATGAATATCTGATATTGAGTCACTGTGGCTTCATTTATCTGTGAACTTGGGCAAGTCACTTATACATTCTGAAAATGTTCCATCAGGAGTCAAATGGAGATGATCAAATTATTTCCCCTACTTTTACGAGTCTTTGTGAAAGTACTTGTAAACTGTAAAAATGGAAACACTGGGAGGTTAAATGGCTTGCCCAAGGTCTCACAGCTTGTGAGGAGGAGTATAATAGCATACTAGAGTTTGAACTCGGGCAGTTTGACTCCAAAACCCATACTCCAAACTTAAGCCTCCTGCTCAAAACTTCAGTGTCTTGAGCTAAATAAAGGAGTGCAAATGATCAAATCTAAATGTAACTGGAGGTATCCTTCCAAAACAGTTTTTTAAATCAGAGGACTGAAGCTGAAACTATAAAAACTGCCATTTCAAAGATTTTCTCTCTCAAGACCCATTAGGGCCAAACTTTTCTATTAATCTGAAAGGTTCCCCTGAATAGGCCTTTAATACAAATCAAGCCCCCCATCTTGTTGGTAGGGAAAACAAACTAGTAACCTGAACACTAAATTTAAACTTAGTGTACTTTAATGTGCTATATTGAAAAGAATAAAAGGCATAGTTTTTTTTTCTTTTTTTTTTTTTTTTTTTTGGTAGGCGGGCCTCTCACTGCTGTGGCCTCTCCTGTTGCGGAGCACAGGCTCCGGACGCGCAGGCTCAGTGGCCGTGGCTCACGGGCCCAGCCGCTCCGCGGCATGTGGGATCTTCCCGGACCGGAGCACGAACCCGTGTCCCCTGCATCGACAGGCGGACTCTCAACCACTAAGCCACCAGGGAAGCCCAAGGCATAGTTTTTTCTGTTAGACTCTGTTACATTTTTTCATTGGAACAAAAATATATATATAATTCTTTCTGTGAATTTGGATTTCTTTCACCTGTAAATTAGCTTTCTCCAAAGCTCATTACCCAGAAGATGTCCTGAAATACAACACTTTCATAATCAAAAAATTTTGAGAAAGAACTCCCTCTGTATTTCTCCTCTTGGGAGATTTATCATACATACTAGCATATCAATACTGTTTAACCTCCTTTTATCAACATTTCACAAACGCACAGAACCCTGAAAAACCAGTGTTGCAAAGAGCAATCTTTAGTGAAAATTGCTGCTTGTTTTTGTGAGTATGTATTTTTGTTTGAGCACTGGATGAGACCTCCAGACTGCAGTGAAGTGTTTCAGGACCCAGGGTAAGATTCTTGGAACTGATCATGGAAATGAAATTAGGCAAGACTGGGTGAAGTTTAGCATCAGCTGTGTTGTTAATGTCTTTCTGCTCGCGGAGTTGAGAGCAAATACTCCTGACATTGAAAATGTACTGATTTTCATGGCTATTCTATTTTGAAGCGGTGGCCTTTTGAGGGCCTTCAGCCCAACCATTGGGCACAGGTGGTGATCACCTAAAGGAAGTAGAAATTCTCACAGACAATCATTCTGGAAAGAGAAATCTGCTGGAATCAGACATGTGGACTCAAAAAACAGGCCTTATTGATACAGAAAAAGCATTTTGATAAAAATCCAACATCCTATTTGTAGTGAGGTGGATGAACCTAGAGACTGTCATACAGAGTGAAGTAAGTCAGAAAGAGAAAAACAAATACCGTATGCTAACACATATATAGGGAATCTAAAAAACAAAATGGTTCTGAAGAACCTAGGGGCAGGACAGGAGTAAAAACGCAGACATAGAGAATGGACTTGAAGACAGGGAGGGGGAAGGGTAAGCTGACAAGAAGTGAGAGAGTGGCATGGACATATATACACTACCAAATGTAAAATAGATAGCTAGTGGGAAGCAGCTGCATAGCACAGGGAGATCAGCTCGGTGCTTTGTGTCCACCTAGAGGGGTGGGATAGCGAGGGTGGGAGGGAGACACAAGAGGGAAGAGATGTGGGAATATATGTATATGTATAGCTGATTCACTTTGTTATACAGCAGAAACTAATACCATTGTAAAGCAATTAGACTCCAATAAATATGTTAAAAAAAAATCCAACATCCATTACAAGAAAAAAAAAGCCTTTCAGCAAACTAAAAATAGAGGGAAATTTCCCCAACTTGAAAAAAAAAGCATCCACAAAACACGTACAGCTAACACCATATTTAACAGTAAAATAATGACTGCTTTCCCTCTAAAATCAGGGACAAGTCAAGAACATCCACTCTCATCAGTCCTTTTTAACACAGTACTGGAAGTTCTGGAACTTAATGGAAGTCACTGCAACAAGGCAAAAAAAAAAGAAATAAAAGGCATAGACAGAGAGAGCAGAGTTTCTCACCCCCTCCTGCCCCTCTCTTTCCCTTGTGCAGTCACTGGTGATGGGGAACCAGCCTGTAGTAGGAGGAATAGAGGTGAGGTCTAAAAGAGACAAGCTTCCCCAGAACTACAAGATGATGATTGGCAGAGGAGTAAGCAGGGGCTCTAGCTGAGTGGAGGCCTGTCTGGAGCCACATAGGAACAGAGAGGTTAAACTGATTCTGGAGCTTACAGAGCAAACACTATCCCTGAAGATTCCCTGGTAAGTACTAGAGGGAGTCTGAATGGATGCCTGAGGTCATGCCATAGGAGCTACAATTGGGGCACATTTATAACATACTCCAGTAAAACCCACAATACACACACACACACTTAACCTATATACAAAATTGCATAAAACAAATGCTTGATATAGTAAGGGAATCTGAATTTAGGGAAGAAAAAGAAACTTTGATGACAATAAAGAAATCTTTAAACTGAAAAAAAAATTGGAAATCAACAGCCTAATGCCCAATTAACTTCTCTGCTGAAGTTTACGGGGAGATTTGCCTTGTCCCAAAGCAGAATACAATGAAGTTCTAATGATTTCTAATGGAAAGGCTGATCTCCTAGAAATTCTTTCTATCTGGCCTGATATTGACAGCCAGTATATGTATCACTAAAATTCACTCTAAGGACAAAAAGCACAATGAGATACCACTTCACATTCATTAGGATGGCTACTATAAAAAACAAAACAAAACAAAAGAGAACAAAAACAAAAAAAACACAGAAAAAAAGTGTTGGCAAGGATGTGTAGAAATTGAAACTTGTGCACTATTGGTGGGAATGTAAAATGGTACAGCTGCTGTGGAAAACAGTATGGCTGTTCATCCAAAAATTACAAATAGAATTACAATTTGATTCAGCAATTCCACTTTTGGGTACATACTGAAAAGAACTGAAAGCAGGATCTCAAAGACATTTGTACATCCATGTTCATAGCAGTATTATTCCCAATAGCTAAAGTGCAGTAGGAACCCAAAGTTTCCATCAATGACAGATGACTGATGACTGTATAAGCAAAATGTGAGATATATATATCTATATATGGATATTATTCAGACTTCGAAAGCAAGGAAATTCTGAGTCATGCCACTACACAGATGAAACTTAAGGCCATGATGCTCAGTGAAATAAGGCAATCACATAAAGACAAATACTGTATGATTCCACTTACATGAGGTACTTAGTTAAATTCTTAGAGACAGATAGTGGAATGGTGGTTGCAGAGGCTAAAGGGAGGAGTGAATGCGGAGCTGTTCAATGGGTACAGAGTTTTAGTCATGCTAGATGAAGAGCTCTGTGGATTGATGGTGGTGATGGTAGCACAATAATGTGAATGTACTTAATGCTGCTGAACTGTGAACTTAAAAATGATTAAGATGGTACCACTACACACCTATTAGAATGGCTAAACAATTTTAAACTGACAATAACAAGTGCTGATAAGGATGTGGAGCAACAGGAACTCTCATTCATTGCTAGTAAGAATACAAAATGGGGGCTTCCCTGGTGGTGCAGTGGTTGAGAGTCCGCCTGCCCCTGATGCAGGGGACACGGGTTCGTGCCCCGGTCCGGGAAGATCCCACATGCCACGGAGCGGCTGGGCCCGTGAGCCATGGCCGCTGGGCCTGCGTGTCCGGAGCCTGTGCTCCGCAACGTTAGAGGCCAAAACAGTGAGAGGCCCGTGTACCGAAAAAAAAAAAAAAAAAGAATACAAAATGGTAAAAACCACTTTGAAACACACTTTGTTAGTTTTCTATAAAGCTAAACACAGTTTAACCATATGAGCCAGCAATCACACTCCTAGGTATTTACCCAACTTAGTTGAAAACTTATGCCTACACAAAACCTGTACACAAATATTTATAGTAGCTTTATTCATAATCACCAAAACTTGGAAGCCGCTAAGATGCCCTTCAATAGATGCATGGATAAGCAATCTGTGGTACATCTGTACAGTGGATTGTCATTCAGTGATAAAAAGGAATATACGATCAAGCTATGAAAGACCTGGAGGAACCATAAGTGCATAAGGCTAAGTGAAAGAAGGCAAACTGAAAAGGCTACCTACTGTATGATTCCAACCATACAACATTATTGAAAAGGAAGAAGTGTGGAGACAGTAAAAAGATCAGTGGTTGCCAGTGGTTAATAGGAAGGGAGGAGCAATGAATAGGTGGAGGATGGGATTTTTAGGGCAGTGAAATAATTTTGTGTGCTTCTATAATGACAGATACACGACATTATGCATTTGTCAAACCCCGCAGAACTGTACAACACAAAGAGGGAACTTATGTAAACTATGGGCTTTGGTTAATAATTATGTAGCAGTGTTTGTTTATTTACTATAACAAATATGCCATATTGATGCAAGATGTTAATAATAGGAGAACTGAGTACAGGGGAGCAGTTATATGGGAATTCTCTGTACTGTCTGCTCAGTTTTTCTGTAAATCTAAAACTGTTCTAGAAAACTAAAGTTTATTAATTTTTAAAAATGGTCAAAATGGTAAGTTTTATGTTATATGTATTGTATCACAATTTTTCTAATAAAAAAATTTACTGTCAGGAGAAAACAGAAGCACAGTCCACAGTTGTTTCTCATCACTGGGCAGGGATTAGAGTCTCCTCAGTTATTCCAGATTCAGTTTCGTTTCACATCAGTGGTATCCTAGTGTCCTGGAAAGAGGCCAGAGCTAGGGCTGTTACAGGATGTGTATATTTGGGATGTGAATATCACGATTTCTAGGAGGGAAATGCAGTCACAGGGAACAAGAGCATGCTAGCTCCAAATATTGGGTTAGTGCCAAAGATCAGTCTTCATGAAGTTAATATGTATCTAGAGGGTACTGTTTTTTTAAAAATTACTCTCTGTAGTAATTTGCATAAGCTTACTAGATTGGTGTGAGGTTTTCTGTACTTCAAAAATTGGAGGTAATCATCTTTAAATGTGCCAGTGTTTCTTGCTTTCCTTCTTCTACATGTTTTTACTGTTTTTCTCACTTCTGCTATCCTCATAGTTTTCTTGCCCTTCCTATGAAAAATGTGATACAGTGTAAAGATGAGAAATCAAACAAATTATCTCACATACATGATGCAGTGTTTGGGAGACATACTGATATGTGCAATTTACTTTGAAATGAATTAAAAAAGATAGGTTGGGGATGGATGAATAGAGGAGTGGATTGAAGTGGATAGATATGGGATAAAGCAAGGATAGTAAAATGTTAATGGTGGAATCTTTTTTACTATGTTTACTATGAAAGTTCTATCAACTCTCCTGTATGTTTGAAACTTTTCATAATAAAATATTTTTTAAAATACTTACCAGAATGAAAAAATAAAATTAAACACTTGTAATCCCCCTCCAAAAGACTTCTTTTCCAGTGGAGCTTTATCACTAGTGACTAAGAGCAAGCTGCTAAAGCTTCCTAACTCAGTCACCTCCTGTGTGAAATTATAAAGCTGGACAAAACCAGCAGTTCCCAAAAGCCATTTTATGTGTTGGCAGCACCAGAGTCATTCTGGAGCCCCACCCTAAGCCTATAAAATTAGACTCTCACGAAATCCATATTTTTTAGACAAGTGTCTCATGGGGTTTTAGTATCAACCAGGTTTAGAAACCTTTGGACTACAGAGTCTTTTCCCATTCTGAAGTGGGTACCTGTTTATACTAAACCTTTACTAGGAACACATGTTCTTAAATTTTTTAAGGCCCAGGGATCTTATTAAAATATAGATTCTGGGGATGGGGATCTTAGATTCTGCATTTAACAAGTTCCGGCTCTGAGGCCAATGCCGGTGATGCCTAGACCATATTTTGAGAATCAAAGAGCTAGAAGATCAGAAACAAGAGACAGGGGAACCCCCTATTTTTTCATAGGTTCAATTCTTCTTTTTGGCCAAACCACACTCACAGGAAGTAAAGCATGTTGAACACCTTCCATTTTCTGAATTTGATATAGAATAATCATATGGAAAAGCCTAGTGCCTTTTCGGTGTGAGCAGTCATTATTTCTGGAGAAAAGCTCAATGTGGCATTTAACTGAAAGTTTTGGATACCTGATCCACTTACCTTTGACACTTTCAGGCAACGATACAAAAGTTCACCAGGCTGTTCCGGATTAAGGATAGACATCTTCAGGAGCCATAGATATAATAAGGGTAAGCATAGGATTGCAGCCTGAGATTAAAGGAAAAGTCATGGACTGAAAAAACAAACCAAAAAATAGTGGGAACTCACTGGAAGTTGACTAAAGTACCTGGAAAGTTCATTTGCTTTCCTCCTTGCTTTCATACGCTACCTGACTTACCTTTCTAATAATATTTTGTGAACAATTATTGAGAATTTATTATGGTCCAGTCACTGTGTTAGGTATTTATTAAGCACTTACTACAACCTCGCCACTAGTGATAAAGATGAAAGAAACAACAGAGCAAAGAAACAGGTGTCGGAATTCCCTGGCAGTCCAGTGGTTAGGACTTGGCGCTTTCACTGCTCGGCCCGGGTTCAGTCTCTGGTCAGGCAGCTAAGATCCTGCAAGCCACAGAGCATGGCTGCTCCTTGGGGATTACAACTAAGTGAGCTAACAGACATTAATCAAATCATCATCAAAAAAATATGTGATTACAAATGTGACGTGTATAAAGGAAAAACTTATAGTGCTATGAAAAAGTGACTAGAGCGTGAAATCAGGCTTTTCAACAAACATGGAAGTCAAGCTGACATCTAACACCTGAAAAGGAAATACCAGTTGAAGAGGAAAATATTTAGGAGTATTTTGGAAAAGAGAATCTTCTGGGCTGTATGAAGGCCCTGGGGCATTTGGCTTCTTCCCACCAGTGTAGCTGGAGCTGAGTAAGCCGTGGGAAGAATGGCACAGATGAAGCTCAAGAGGAAGGCAGGGGCCAGCTTATGTCGGAGCGGGTAGGTGTGGGCCACAGTAAGGATTTGGGGCTTTACATTAAGTGCAAAGGAAAGCTATTTAACAGTGGAGTGACAGGATCTGATTTACCTTTAAAGAGACCACTCTGACTGCTATGTAAAGAGTAAATTGAAAGGTAACAGCAGGGGGTATTCCCTGGTGTTCCAGTGGTTAGGACTCCACACTTGCACTTTCTCTGCCAAGAGCCTGGGGTTCAATCCCTGGTCCAGGAACTAAGATCCCACAAGCCAGGCTCAACCAGGAAGCAGCACTCACCTTGGGTAAGGCACAAGGGTAAAGCACTGACCTTGGATGTCAAATTTAAAGAGCTGCCAAAACACTCAGTGATCCAGATTAGTCATACTTTAAAAGCAATATTTAAAAAAATAAAATCTACCAACTATGGCCTACAGTCCAGCTCCCTGTTTTTGTAATAAGTTTCCTTGGAGCCAGGGCTGAGATCAGCTTAAGAAAACACAACAGGATCGCGCAAGTGCAGATCCTGTCTCTACGAAAAATTTTGATGCTTTTCCACCATTTTTTGGCATTTATTTTGATTTTTAAAAATACTTCATTAAAATATGATTTATCATTGAGGTTTTCGGCACCCCCATAAGTTTTGCACCTCAGGCGAGCGCCTCACTTGCCTCACCCTACAAGAGTAGAAATAGGAAGACCAATGAGGAAATCATTCACCTATTCATTCAGATTTCACATTAAAAGTCCAAACTGATGGTTTTGCTTAAAAGAATCAGATCTATCTACCCTGAACCTGCTCTCCCATATGGCAACAGTTCCAACTCAGTAGGTCTACTGTGGGACAAGGAAGTTCCCCTAGAGGCCTGAGGGGCTCCTGTGATTGAGAATTACTACTCAGAGGGACAAAGTGAGGGACACCTGGGAAAACCAGAACTAGCACAAGATCCTCTGACCCAATCTGTCCTCTCATTACACTGTTTCCTTTGAGCATTAATATCAAATTAATAAAACTGTACCTTTCAAGATAAACAACAAGGATTTACTGTATAGCACAAGGAATTATATTCAGTATCTTGTAGTAACCTACAATAAAATAATTGGAAAAAGAATATATATATATATATATCTGAACCCCATGATGTGACATGCTACTGGGAAGGACATCACTTTGAAGTTTCTTGCTAAAAATGCACACCTTCAATCTAATCATGAGAAAAGTATCAGGCAGATCCAAACTAAGGGACATTCTACAAAAGACCTGTACTCTTCACAATTTTAGTACTCTCCAAAAGTTCCAAGGTCGTGAGGACAAGGAAAGACTGAGGAACTGTCACAGGCTGGAGGAGATTTAAGGAGACACGATGACAAGATGCAACGTGGGATCCTGGATTGGGTCCTGGAACAGAAAACAGTTACTGATGGAAAAGCTGATGAAATCCAAATAAAGTCTGTCATTTAGTTAATCGTATTGTACTGATGTTAATATCCTGGTTTTTATAAATGTACTATGGTTATGCAAGATATTAACATTAGGGAAAACTGGGTGATAGGTACTCAGGAACTCTCTGTATTATTTTTGCAACTTTAGCGTGTCTAAATTACTTCAAAATAAAAAGTTCACACACACACACACACACACACACACACACACACACACACACACACACCTTAAAGGTTGCTTTAGATTGATTGAGGCCCTCTGGGATGGACTGAGAGGCAAAGAGAGAGCCAAACTGCTTTGCTCAAGAAATTCACAGGACTTTGGGGAGTGACACTAGAGGAGAGGGGAGAATGTCAAAAAGGAGACAAGTCCCCAACTACAAGGCTCTTTGTGGAGAGGCAGTCATGAGGAGGGGTGGCTGAGGGACTTTTAAGAACGGCATCCAACCTGAGGCTCTTTGTTGGGCCATAATGGGCTACCACATACCCCTTGAGTAAAAGCGTGCTCCGTGAAGGCTTGTGGTTGTACTTTGGGAACTGAATGAATCAGGAGGAGGCACAGCTGTAACACAGGACAACAAAGGGACAACACTGTGTGGGAGGTCAAATGGCAGAGAAAAAAAAAGTCAGCAGAAGCAAGAACTCAAAGACAGAGTCAAATAGGAAATATGTGGGGACCAAAAGAATTTCCAGAGGTTTTGAAGGAATACTGGGTTTCCCGGGATATTGTCCTTCTGGACTATTTTACTTAAAGCTTACTTTATTTTACACTTTGTCTTTAAAAATTCATTTCCTCTCCCTCTCCCTCTTCCTTACCCATCCCACCTTCCCCATCTCCTTCTGTCTTCTGTTTGCCTGGCTTTTCCTCCTCTTCCACTAACAGTTAACCACCATTGTTAGTTTTGTACGTATCATTCTAGAAATTTTAAATATTTATTTATTATCGAATATGAGTATATGTTGTCCTTCTTTTTACTGTTATACAATTAGAAGCATACTATACGTAGTTATCTGCACCTTGCTTCTTTTGCTTCAGGATGTTTCTAGAAAATCTTTCCATATCAGTTCATAAACAGCTTCTTCATTCTTCTGTACAACTAACAGTAAGCCACTGATCCTATGCATCATAATGGTTTTAACCAGACCCTCCTGCTAGATATTATGGTGATTCTAGTGAAATTGCTAGGTGAAATGTACATGTATTATTTATCTTGATAGATACTGCTAAACTGTCCCACAAAAGGGAATTTTACTTAACTTATTTTACTTAATTTTAAAGGACCAGTTGATCATAGTAAATTGGAGTCTTAAGGGACAAACATGCAAGTAAAACCTGGTTTTCACAAGGTCCTAATGAAAGTCCTAGAGGATCTACCATAGGGTGACCCAAACCTAAGCACATTAGGGCTACCTTCCTCTGCAGAGCTGTCTCAGTGCTTCTGGGTCTTCCTCATCATTTCTAGTCCATGTTCTTCATTAAATAATGAAAATACCAGCAATTCCACATCTAGGAATATCTTATGGATATGCCTGCAGACTTGTGAAGTGGCATGTGTATAAGACTACTTCTCAAAGCATTATTTGTAATAGCAAAAGAAGCAAGCAATCAATGCATCCGTCAGTGGGGGACTGGTTAAATAATGGTTAAAAATCATACAATGGAACACTAGGCATCTGTAAATAAGAATGGAGAGGCTCTTTTTGTGGTGATACAGCATAATCTCCAAGATCTATTGGGAAGTGAAAAATATACAGTGCAGACCAAGGCGTGTAAAGGCCACCACTGTGGGAGGGACAAATACGATACACATATATGCTTGTATTTGCATTAAATATCTCTGGAAGCATACATACGATTGTTTACTTATAAGGAGAATAACTGAGTAGCTGAGGGACAGCCTTGTGAACCTTTCAAATGTTGAACCATATGGATGCAATACCTATTCACAAAATAAAATTAAACTGTCAAATAATCTTTTAAATTTTATTTTATTAAATAAATAAAGTTTTATTTATTTATTTATTTTTGGCTGTTTTGGGTCTTTGTTGCTGTGTGCGGGCTTTCTCTAGTTGTGGTGAGCGGGAGCTACTCTTTGTTGCAGTGCACAGGCTTCTCATTGCGGTGGCTTCTCTTGTTGCGAAGCATGGGCTCTAGGTGCATGGGCTTCAGGAGTTATGGCACGTGGGCTCAGTAGTTGTGGCTCACGGGCTCTAGAGCGCAGGCTCAGTACTTGTTGCACATGGGCTTAGTTGCTCTGCTACATGTGGGTTCTTCCCGGACCAGGGCTTCCCGGACCAGGGCTGTGTCCCCTGCGTTGGCAGGCGGATTCTTAACCACTGTGCCACTAGGGAAGTCCCTCAAATAATTATTTTGAAAGGAGAAAAGACTGACCAATAAGTCCGTAGTGATTGTAAAAACCATAGAGAAATGTTTGATCTTGCATTCAGCACCCCTGCACAGCACCTGGCCTCTAGCTGACACCCTGAGTGGTCCTTCCTGTTTCTGCTCAGTGTACTTCCTTGCACCTTTCAGTCGATGTGTCATTTTAGTGGATAATGTGGATTGGTTCACTCAGCCTGCATTGTACCCTTCTCCAGGGTACCTCCCTGGACTGGAGAGGCTAGAACACTGAAATCTATGGTCTGGCTCCTTTGCAGGTACAGCTCTGGATGTGAATTAGCTTCCACCAATTCAACACATTCGAGTGAGATTTGGAAGGCAAAAGTGAGGTAGACGCTATTTTCCTGTTCCTCTTGCTTATTTTCTTACTTCAGGTGAGGTCATGGGAAAGTGGGGTTTTATTTTTTTATGGTAGCACCTTCAGTGTTCCTTCTACCGCTTCCTGGGGTTTAGGGTGCAGTTACTGTGGCAATAGGAGCCATGTTGGACTCCTGAACCCTGGAATGTATACGTGATGTTGGGGTCTTGTACTTGATCATTCAAAGTAGTGGCCTCAGAAGGCAGTTGCCTGGTGAGTCAGTTTGGTATTGTTCTAGGACTCATTACTGAAGTCCCAGCCTAGAACCTGCTCCTTCAGCCCTTTCAAAGATTTTCTAAGCACATAAATCTGCATAATAAATCCCTTCATGCTTAAAATACTTCCAATGGTTTCTGTTTCCTGCACTGAACCCTAGCTGGTAAAATCAATAAGATTTCAGAGAATAATAATATACTGAAATGTTCTGCCCAGACCTTCACGTTCCAATCCAGGTTTCCTAATTACCCCCACTCCAGGGTCCTTCACTGTGATTCCAACCTTGACCCCATGCTGATAAGATATACAGAGCTCAAAATCAGTAGCCATCTGACTTTGCTACTTATCCTGATCTGACATTTGTTCCAAGTTTCTCATCCTTTGGCATAATCTCCCCTCTGGAGCTGAGTTTCTGCACTTGTGACTCAGTTTCTGATTTTTGCCTAACACCCTGGAAGCTGAGTTCCTAAACAGATGGTTAGAACACTGTCTGGATCCCTGATCCCTGCAAGCACTTCAGGCTGGAGACCAACTCGAAGAGACAGGACTCACCAGCATGGCTGTACAGGTAGTTAAAATACTGAAACAGCCACTCTCCTGGATACCCCAGTGCTTCCTCACACTTCCCCTCCCACCTGGGGGCCACATCGACCCTCCCTACAATGCATCCACTAAAGATCAATGCTCTATCCAGCAGAGTCCTCAAGGCATGGGTTCCAGAGCCATGGTCAGGCTCAATTCTGATTGGTCCTTGACTGTTCCCTATTGGTGGTCAAACACTTGAAGATCATTTCTGTATGCAGGTCTGTAGTGTCTTTGCTGATTGGGTTACCTCTTTACCTCTATTATTTATTTGCAGCTAGGAAACTTGCCTCCTATTTATTCCATGAATCTTTACTGTTCCATCTCTTGGTTTTAGATTCTAGCTTCCACTGATGTCCAAGACTTTTATATTATCCATTATATCTTCTGACAGATCTCTTAACTAGCTCATGTCTTAATGTAGAAAACACTCCTGGGACTATGGATCCCTTTTAAAAGCCTCAATCTTTACCTGCTTTTAGTCCCAGCTTCCTGAATCAATCTTATTCTAAACTATATTTACAAGAAAAAATTAACATTCTAAGAAACAGTATTTTTAAAACACTTTAAATATTAAAATATGCTTAAATTCTTTAGGCTAAACAAAATTTTATCTCATGACCATTATTAAAAAATAAAATCTGTGGTTATTATTTAGATCTCTTTATATAGTGACAATAATTGTGTCCACACACTTAAATTGAGTTAATCTATGTTATTGGAAAATACTGTTAAAATCAAGACAGTCTGACAAAATTAGTCAAACTCACACTCGATTTGGCAAATTTTATGTTGCAAAATACATATTAGGTTTTTCCATATTATTTAGATTATTTCACCAAACAGGGAACCAATGATTGCACCATACAGAGAACCAATGATTGCTCCAAGTTATAGAATTCATAATACACTTACCTTTTAAAGGAGGATACTTGTGCTTCTCTTGTAAGGAATCTAAGAAGGAAGTTGGAAGGTAAGTTCAAAAGGAAGAACATTTAAAGTAGAAGAAGTTCAAATGGGTGCATATCACTTATTTTTTTCAGAAAGGAGAACCAAGGAAATGTCCTAAATCAGAAAACAAGAAATCCTTGTGAAAATCTATTGACGTATGCCAGCAAAACAAGGGCAAAAATCAAGAACAATGAAGACATGGGATACAAGAAGACAGCGACCAACCAAAGTCCAGCGAAGAACAATGCCAAAATGTGGCAGAGCTGGAAACAACCTGTCTCCATAGGACGTAAATCAGTGGGCCCCAAGGAGCATGTATTCATGAATGAGAACAGAATGCCTTTCATGCTGTAGATGGATAAAGGAGGTACATAGTTCCTCTTTCAGTAGGGAAAAAGAAAGGCAATTAGAATTTGTAGGAAAAACAGAAAAATTCACAAGAAAGCCACAGTCCAGATATGAAGCAAACTAAAACGTGGCTTGATTTTGAACAGTTGACTGGATTTAAGGAAAGGGACATTCTCTTAGGTGGCAGAGGGGTCAAAAAGTGGACTCATGAAGGAGGAAATGTCCTGGCATAGCACCTGCCGCTGCACTGAGTAATATTTACATAGTGATAATAAAGCAAATGTTGCTTACTGCCGTTCAAAGTTTAGAATCAGTTATAGACAAAACACTGCATATTTATTTATAGCTACAGAACAGAGTGTAGTTGTCATTTACCTTGCTGTCATAAAATTAAAATACAGAAAGCAAAAGTGAAGCTGACAGAGCTTGGGTGGAAGAACAGGAGGAGAAAAGGAAAGGAGGGTGTGATAATGGCTTCATCTTACAGGGGAGACAAAGCTATTATAAAAAAAATGCTGATGAGGGACTTCCCTAGTGGTCCAGTGGCTAAGACTCCGTGCTCCCAATGCATGGGGCCCAGGTTCGATCCCTGACTGGGGAACTAGATCCCACATGCCGCAACTAAGAAGTTCGCATGCCTCAACTAAAGATCCAGCGTGCCACAACTAAGAGATCCTGCCTGCCACAACTAAGACCTGACACCTGGTATATATAAGCTGATGGGGACTTCCCTGGTGGTGCTGTGGTTAAGAATCCACCTGCCAATGCAGGGGACACGGGTTCGAGCCCTGGCCTGGGAAGATCCCACATGCCGCTTAACATCTAAGCCCGTGCGCCACAACTACCAAGCCCTGGCTCTAGAGCCCATGAGCCACATCTACTGAGCCCACACGCTGCAACTACTGAAGCCTACATGCTGTAGGGCCCGCATGCTGCAACTACTGATCCCGCGTGCTGCAATTACTGAAGCCTGCGCTCCTACAGCCTGTGCTCTGCAACAAGGGAAGCCACCGCGTTGAGAAGCCCGTGCACCGCAACAAAGAGTAGCCCCCACTCACCACGACCAGCGAAAGCCAGCGCAGCAATGAAGACCCAACGCAGACAAAAAAAAAAAAAGCTGATGAACAGGAAATAGGAGTTTATCTTAAGTTATAAAGACTTCCAATAGAATAAAGTTATATTAAAGATAATATAGCTACTAAAAATGGAGAGAAGGGAGAGTAGCTTAAGTAAAGCCCCTACCTTTCAAAGGTAGGAATAAATGTCTACAACTGATACATCAAGAAGTATTAACATAGGAATATTATTCAGAGTTATAAAGATGACTACCTGGAAAACAAAACGAGTTGCCCCAGAGAAGGAGAACTGGGATGAATGGAGAAGGAACGGCAGGGGGGCTGTGGCATTTCATTTTAAGTCCCCTGGACTGGCTAATTTTTCTTTACTAAATAGCGTTAGAGATTTGCACAGCATGTGAACCCTTGCAGGGCTGAATTCTTATCCATGTTTTTAATATCATTTGAACTTTTTTTAAAAATGAGATTTCCTAATAAATATCTTCATTACATTTTAGATTCTTTCATAATACTAGAAGCTACACAAATTGGTTCTCTTTCAATCTCTAATGAATATTGGCTTTTCTACAATTTCCTACAACCTAGTTTATGTATAATCGTGTATAAAAATCTCTCCTTTGCTATTTTATGAGACAAGGGTGGGATATTTATGAAGCAGGTGTAATGAAATTCTGATCTAGTTTTAGTGCCTACAAAAATGAAGGGAAAACCATAAAAATACTCATAGATTCAGTAAACAAATACATATCAAGTACATATTACCTACCAGGCACAAGGCTAGCTCATAATATCCTATATCAAGACAAGGCTAGAAGCATTATTCCATCCCTAGTAGCACTTTATCTGAAATTTTAGAAAACATGTTCATTTAGTGCAGGATTTAGTGCATTTAGTTCATTTAGTGCAGGATTTCTCAACCTTGGCACAACTGACACATTGGAACACGTAATTCTTTGCTGTTGAAGGTCTGTCCTGTGCCTTATAGGATATTTAGCGGCATCCCTGGTTTCTACCACTAGATGCCAGTAATATGCCCTCCCCTCTCCCCAACTCCCAGCAGTGACAACCAAAACTGTCCCCAGACTTTGTACCTGGTTGAGAATCATTGGGTGTGATCATATTTTCAAAGATCTAAAATTTATTTTAGAGATACTGTTACTGTGCCAACATTGCTTATTTCTTTTGTGATGAATTTATCTTGCATACCGATGAACGTTCGATTTGAGAAATATAAGGCACAGTGGCCTCCGATTCTTAGATGAGATAAATGGAATCTTTTAGCACGGCAGTTGAGCGGCATTTTCAACTAACTTATGAATAGCAGAACAAATATGATTCGCTATTTTTAGCTTAGGGAGTCTATCTTAAACCATACATGGCTGGTAAAAATGTGAAATCTAAGCTTTTAGGATTTCTCTTGAGTTAACCAGATGGCATGCTTATGATCTGCCTACAAAATCTTTCCATTCTTTTCAAATAAAAAGCTATTTTTCACTTTCCACTTTAAGATCATATGCTTTTAGATTCTTTCCAAGTGAGAAAAAAAAGTCCAGGCTACATTAGACACTAAAGTAAACCATCACAAGTCCTGAGATTCCTGGGACTTCTAAATTTAAGGAAAATGTCACCTACCTTCACGTTCTTTACCCTCACCTTCTTATATCTTCATGTAACCTAAGCTTCTAATCTATCCTTACAGTAACAGCAAGCACATGTACACTCCTTATTTGCCAGGCCTCATTCTAAGCTCCTTCAAATTTATTTAAATTGTTTTCCACTTTATTGAGGTATAACTGATATACAAAAACCTGCACATATTTATACAATTTGATAAGTTTGCACATATGCATACAACTGTGAAACCATCAGCGTAATCAAGGCAATAAACATATCTATCAAAAAAAATGTTTTATTTTGACTTAAGTTCAGACAGAAAAATTACAAGAACAGTACAACGAGCTCCTGAATATCTTTCACTCAGATTCACCAGTTGTTAGCACTTTACTACATTTGCTTCTCCCTCCCCCCCCCATGTGTGTGTGTGTCTATAGTATGTAATTTTTTTCTGAACCATTTAAGAATAAGTTACATTATGCCATTTTTACCTCTAAATATCTCGGTGTAGTGTTTTTCCTAAAATCAAAGAAATTGACATTATTATGATACTATTATCTAATCTACATACATTCAGATTTCACCATTTGTCCTAAAAATGTCCTTTAAATCAGAGGAAAATCCAAGATGAATTTGCACATTCAATTGTCATGGCTCTTTATCATCCTTTAGTTTGGCACAGTTTCTCAGTCTTTCTTTGCAGTAAATCACATTGACATTTTTGACGAGTACAGGCCACTCATGTTGTAGACTGTTCCTCACTTTGGATTTGTGTGATAGGTCATGATTAGATTCAGGCTATGCAATATGGCAAGAATACCACAGAAGTGATGGTGAGTTTTTTTCAGTGCTTCAAAAGACATATGATATTGGTTTTTCCAAATATTAGTGATACTGTCTTTGACGTTGGTTAAGGTGTTATCGGCCAGGTTTCTCCACCATCAAATTATTAGTTCACCCTTTGTAGTTAATAGGTATCTTGTAGAGAGATACTTTGAGACTATGTAAATATTCTGTTATCCTCAAACTTTCACCCACTAGTTTTAGCACCTGTAATTTTACTATTATGGTTGCCAAATAATGATTTTCTAATTTTTAATTTCTTCTACATGGCTTTCCTTTCTATTTTAAAAATGAACTTTTTTTTCCTATCTGTCTACCTATGTATCTACCTATCTATCTAGTTCTATCATTGTGGTTCTGCTCTTTATTCAATAGGTTATATTCCTTTGCTTTCATTTTTTATCTTGATGTTCAAATTGTTACAGATGTGGTCAATAGAGCTCCTTCGAACAGGCTTCTGTAATTGACATAGCTCAAAAAGATGTTCGAGGCTCATCTTGTATTTTCTCTGTCCCAGTCCTGGAATCAAGCATTTCTTCAAGAAGTCTTGGTTCTTTTTAATGGAGAATGGGATTTCAAAGCCAGCATCTGGATGCTGTGTGCTTGCTGCTACTAGGCTCAATGAACAGACATGTGGGAAATAGATGTATTTATAGGCATTTATACCTACATATTTGTGTGTATATACATACATGCATACATATACATATAAAGGAATACATCATCTTACTGCGCTTCACAGACACTGCATTTTTTACAAATTGAAAGTCTGTGGCAACCCTGCATCAAGCAAGTCTATCACCGCAGCATTTTTCCAACAGTATTTGTTCATGTCTCTGTGTCACATTTTGGTAATTCTCACAATATTTCAAACTTTTTCATTATATTTGTTATGGTGTTCTTTGATGTTACAATTGCAAAAAGACTACGATTCGCTGAAGACTCAAATGATTGTTAACATTTTTTAGCAATAAAGTTTTTTTTGTTTGGCCGTGTTGTGTGGCATGCGGGATCCCCACCAGGGATTGAACCCATGCCCGCTGCAGTGGAAGCGTGGAGTCTTAACCACTGGACCACCAGGGAAGTCCCAGCAGTAAACTATGTATATTGTTTTTTAGACATAATGCTATTGCACACTTAATACACTACAGTATGGTGTAAACATAACTTTTATATGCACTGGGAAACCAAAAAATTTGCGTGCCTCTCATTATTGCAATATTTCCTTTATTGTGGTGGTCTGGAACCGAACCCACAGTTATCTCCAATGTATTTCTGTATTAACATTTACTCATCATTACAATCCTATGAAATATCTACCACTTTTACTATTATTTTCATTTTACAATTGAAGAAACTGAGGCACAGAAGACGTTAAATAACTTGCTAAAGGTCTCCCAGCCAAATGATAAGGCTGAGATCGGAACCTGGGCAGTCTGGCTGCAGGCTTACCCTATTAGCATGACTATTTTTTTTTTTAACAACTTTATTGGAATATAATTGCTTTACAATGCTGTGTTAGTTTCTGCTTTATAACAAAGTAAATCAGCTATACATATACATATATCCCCACATCTCCTCCCTCTTGCATCTGCCTCCCAGCCTCCCTATCCCACCCCTCTAGATGGTCACAAAGCACCAAGCTGATCTCCCCGTGCTATGCGCTGCTTCCCACTAGCTATCTATTTTACATTTGGTAGTGTATATATGTCCATGCCACTCTCTCACTTCGTCCCAGCTTACCCTTCCCCCGCCCCGTGTCCTCAAGTCCATTCTCTACGTCTGCGTCTTTATTCCTGTCCTTAGCATGACTATTTAAAGATAAAAGTATTTCCAGGGTTGAGAAGGAAGTTTATCCAATATGATCTAAAATTTTTTATTGAGTTCTTTGACTTTTAATGTCATATCCCGTTTTCTACTTGGGGAAGAGGTAGGGAATGTACTGCTCACCTGGGAATCAAATCCAAGCGAGACGACACACAATTCCTTCTTCACTCAGAAAACTAAAGGTCTGCAACTGCACCAAACTTGCTATGCCTCGTTCTCTCTTTCCTAAGGCTGAGTCTTGCCCTTTGAGGATTTTCAGGCCGTGGTGGAAATAGGCTTCTGGTGAGCCTGCCCATCTATCCAGTGTATGTGATCAGACTTCACCTCAGGCTAAGCTGAGGCTCCGTTTCCTGCTACTTATTCACACTTCAAAGTATGCATGCAAAGCAAGAAAATTAGTGTGTTTTTTAAAGTGGAGGATGAATAGGACTGTGGATTTTTGGATAAGGTCAAAGGATATTTATTACTTTAAAAGTAATCAAGAAATACCTCATGGTGGGATATTGGAAAGTTTTTAATACCTATCCAGAGAGCTCTTCTTGCCTAGCTCATGACTCTGTTGCTCTGAAGGAAGCAAAAATTTTAACAATGACTTGTAAGCCAAATTTAATTCTGACCAGGAGGGTAGACTTTGCCATGACACCAGTGTGAATTTATCCCTGGAAGATTTTGTAAGAGCAAAAAGAAGAAGGTTGAATATAAATTAGACATATACCTTATGTCTAATTTTGTGAGTGATATCATGAAAAATTTTAAAATTCATCATGTGACACCAAGGCCAGTGATTCTTGAAGGAAATACAAAGGGATAGGGAACCTAAATGATATTCTAACAATATAAGCGCCAGTGATTCCACTGAGTAAGAAGGGGAGGTGTTCAAAGCAACCAAATTGCCATGAATGGAGCTCTCAGATGAACACAGACAAACCCAAAAGATCACGGATGAATAGAAAACATAAGAACTCTAAGGATAGTGTGGTAGGGTAGCCACACCACAAATTACCTCTGTATAGACTTATACGTACGTGGAAACTTGATGCACTGCAGGTTAGTGGGGATATGTTGAATTATTTACTAACTGTTGCTTGGACAATTGATTATCTATATGGAAAATAATACAATCCGTTCCTATTTCACACCATAAACAAAATAACATAAACAATAATACAATCCGTTTCTATTTCACACCATGAATAAAAATAATTAACAGGAAGATTAAAGCCCTAAATATGAAAAACAAAAATTTTAAACAAGGGAATGCTGAGGATAGGGAGAATATCCTTATGACTGTACGATAGAAAAGGTTGTTGTTTTTTTTAAACAAAATTAAAGCATACGTGCAAGAAAATGACATTTGATTATGTTAAAGTTTAAAAATTCTGTACATTCAAAACTTCCATAAACAAAGTGAAAAAACAAACTGCAAATTGGAACACTATATTTGCAAATGCAAATGAATGACAAGGAATTAGTTTCTTGAGTAAAGAACTCCTACAAATCAATACAAGAAAGACAACTCAATACCGTAAAATACTACTACTACTACTACTAACGATGATGACATAGGGTATTAACATACGCAAGAGTCCTTTACAGAAAAGGAAAGTTGAAGAGTCAACAGATATATGAAAAGATGCTCCACTTCACTGGTAATCAGTGATGAAAACCATAATGGGGTACAATTAGATTGGCAAGTTAAGAATTCTGAGAATGTTAAACACTGGGGAAGATGTGAAGCAAAAGGGGAGTTCTGGTAAAAGAGTATGTTGCTGTATCCACTTTGGACAGCAATTTGGAAGTTTATATTGAGGTAGAAGATGCACATGCCCTAGGACCTCCTAATTCTACTCCTAGGTAAAATTTCCTTCAGAGAAATGTTACTTGTGTGCACAAGGCACTAAGAGAAAGAATGTTCATAGCTACATTGTATGTAATACCAAATATTTGGCAACAACCTAAATCCCCCATCCACTGGAGAGTGGGTAAATAACATGTGGTATATTCAGTCAAGTAAATTCTCTACAGTGGTGGAAATGTATAAATTTACAGCTATCTGTATCCCCACAGATGAAGCAGAATGCAAAAGAATACATAAAGATTCCACTGACATAAAATTTTTAAACAAAGAAATCCTATATATATTGCTTAAGGACACAAACGTGTGCGTGCATGCTTGCACATGCGCATGCACACACACAGACACAAATGTAAATTATAATAAGATACATGGAAACGAAAATCACCAAATTTAGGAGTTGGCATTTTTGTTGGGGTTGGGGGGATACAAAGGAAGGAAAAAGTGATTACGGAGTACAAACTATTAGTAACGCTTTATTTCTTAAGCTCTTTATTTTTTTTTTAACACAGGTGCTGGTTACATTAATCTGCATACTTTTTATGAGTCTGAAATGTTTCATAGTATATTTAAAAGATAAATAACCTTGGTCTTATTTTCCTGACTGTAGGTTCATCATGATACGAACATAGTTCCTCATCATGGTAGAGAGGTAGTACCCCTTTTCCAATCAAGCCTTTATGTTCTAGAATTTGGGCTCTTCTCCATTGGTGTGTGTGAGTAGGAAGAGGGGAGGGTCTATTGTGGCTCCTTCGTATTTCAGTGGCTCAGGGAAAATAATTTCTTCTAGGCCTTTGTTGGAAAGGAATTAATCTGGTGCTGAGAATGGAATAGGGATGTGGGAGATACTGGTACTGGGATGGAAAAAGTAGTCTGATTAGAGGAAAAAGGAGGGGTCCTGGGGACTGGGAAGGTGATTGGGTTTGGGGGATCTTCTTAAGATGTTTAGACAAGCCTCTCTTATGTGACCATGTCCAGGGTGGTCAAGGCTGGTGTAATTGCAGGGACCTTGAGAGCAAAGCATAAGTCCCTGTGCTGTGCCAGCCTGGTCAGTGGGGAGATGGCAGTGAGGGAATCTTGGTGATCCTCACAGAGCAACGGTCTACTAGATAGAGTGCCATCCCCAGCAATAGCATTCTCTAGAAGGAGCAATGCAATGGAAACAATGAACCACACCCCATCCTTGGCATCAGGTAAGGCCAAGGGTTCTTTTAGGAGCCAATGAAGGGGTTAGGAAATCCCATTTCCCACCCATATTGGAAGTTCTTTAGCCAGCCCTGAGGAAGCTCAGGTTAGATTTAATTTACTTTAGAAAAACAGAGAAATGTGATGTTTCTTGTACCTGAATGATTACAAATTAATGTCAGAAAGCAGAATAAGCAAAGGCTAGAGACTATTAGGAACAGGTCCAAATCCAAAGAAGAGAGTACATTGTTAGCAGATAATTGGAAGCAAACAGAGCTAGGAGTCTCTTTTTCCCATCTTCTCAAGGGAAAAAAATAACCTCCAAACCAATGGGCCAGACCAAAGGTAAAACAAGGAAACTTAGGTTCTCAAATAAGTGTATAAGAAGTATTAGCTGAACCTATAAGCTGGGTTATCAGTGTGACGCAGCTTCCAAGAAAATAAACCCCACAGCAGACTGCACTGACAGACTTAAATGGTCAGACCACCGGAGGGAGAAAAATCCCACTGGATGCCAGTTAGGCCACAGCCAGATTTGAGGAACAGCCAAAAAGTACTCAGAAGTGAGTGAAATTGAGCTTTCAGATAACCATATTCTATGTCAAGCTGTTTACATGTATGCCAACCCACCTACAGAAAACCTTGTATTCCCTATGCTTTAAAAAGGTAAGTATAACTCTATTTTATCTTATATAGGTTTCTGAAAATCAATGAGCACTAAAGTATACTTAGAAAAGATTACAAAGAAGTTACTTATATAGAATGTCGATGTTTTAAGAGTATGTATAAGGAACAAAAGAAAGTGTATTAGTGTTCTCCAGAGAAACAGAACCAATAGGAAGTGTGTGTGTGTTGTGTATGTGTGTGTGTATATTTTGCTCTTATAAAAAAGATCCCAGAGAGGTTCCTAGTCCCGTCTGCCATGTGAGGATACAATGTGAAGTCTGAACATAAAGAAACAATAGCTGCCAGAGACAAACACTTTAAAAAGCGTATCTATGATCCCAAGAAGCCCAGAAGTCTAGGGATATTTACTATAACAGCAAAAAGCTGAATACATCTCAGTGACCTCTGAGAAAGGGCTAAATTATACTGTAAGTTCTACTTAACAGTAGCAATAATAAAATCCCTCTACAAATGTTTTTGTTTCTTTTAAAATGTGAGGCCTAAACTCTCACTGACACATACATTTAGACATATATATAGATGCAAAGAGATTATTATAAGGAAGTAGCTCACAAGATCATAAAGGCTGACAAGTCCCAAGACATGCAGGGTAAGCAGGTAAGCTGAAGACCCAGAAGAGTCAAAGGTGCAGCTCCAGTCCAAAGGCCAGAAGGCTCAACCCAGAAAGAGTTGAGTCCGAGGCCGGGGGAAAAAACAGACGTCCCAGCTGGAGGCAGTCAGCCAGGAGGAATTCTCTCTTAACTGGGGGCAGGGAGAGGAGAGTAGGCCTTTTTGTCCTATTCAGGCTTTCAACTAATTGACTGAGGTCCACCCACCTTAGGAGGGCAATCTATTTTACTCTGTCTATATTTAAACATTAATCTCATCCAAAAAACATTCTCACAGAATGTTAATATCTGGGCTCCACGTGGTCCAGTCAAGTTTACATATAATATTAACCACCACAAAATGGAATACATAAAAATGTTATCAATTTATTAGATAACAATAGTTTCACTTGAATTGGCCTTATATTTTACCTCAAATGGCATATTATATTTTAAAAAATTTTATTGAGTTATAATTACCACACAATATCACATGTATTTCCATTGCTTCTTTTTCATGTTTTTAGTTTCAATCACTTTTAGTTCCTGTCAAATTAATTTATAAATCTTAATTAATAAAACATTCTATTCTGGAAAACCTAAATAAAAATAAAACCTTTTAGTAAGGAAAATTTCTAAAAATATTTTCATATTCTAAATGTTTGCTCTGATTTCAAAATCTCTAATGAAGAAAATATACAAGGCTTGATAAGATTTCTAAATTACCTTTGTAGTTCTAGCACTACAGGCTGTCACTGAAACCAAAATATAATTCCAATTATCACTATCACAATTCTAAGCTCTTCATATATTATTTAACTTTCTCAGAAAAATTTTACCTTTATTTGCTATCACAAATTTACGATGGTAAATATATAGTTTACTGGGAAAATACTTAAAAGTGATTCATTTATTTACATCTTTATTACATCATTTGGAGATATTTGAATTTAGTGTCTTTGGGCCAAGTTAAAACATCTGGAAATCTTTCTAAAACTTTGGCTAAATTTCCAGATTTTTCCCCTAGCATTCCATAGTACTGGCTGTTCAAAACCCAGTAAAATTTCTATATAGTTTTTATTGGAATCATTTCACTTGAATGCCTGTAATAAATTTTGATATCTTCCCCCAGATGTTACTTTTAGCTCCACAGCATCTAAATCATATTTTGCCTTTTAAGTAAATTAAGACACTTTTATGTGTAACAATTGAAGCTGTGCAATAACGACTGAAGTTTTTCTTTCCTGTTTTTGTCAGATACGTTTTACAAGACCATAAATCTAAATTGCAATGTCTGTATTAATGTTTTGTTAAACGTTTCATGCCTAAAAGTCTTTTGATTATACTTAACATTAACAACATAGTAGATGGTGTTAACAATTTGTATGGTATTTAAAAATATTTTTTGTTTGATCAGTTGAAACTCTTAGGTGAAATTCTCAGAAGTCATTATTTCAAATTCTTTATTGTTGAAAATGATTTATGATTATCCTTTTCTTTTCTCACTGATGATTGCAAATCTTTGTTTGAACCATAAGCTTTAAGTGAACATGATGGCTTTTTGGATGAAATATTAGTTTAGCACTTTCAACACTACAATTTTGAACAGTGTTTGCATTCGACATTCATGTCACTTGCAATGTCATGTTTTCATTTCAGAAATGAAAATCATTTGTTTTATTTTATATTAATTCTTACACAGTATCAAAAGACATTTCAGGACGTTTTAAGAAATGTTCCAAGCTGTAGTTCATTATCATGTTCTTCCACAGTTTTAGAATATGAATACTTAAAGCATTTAAAAGGAATGTTAAGAAGCTTAACAACACTTTGCTAACACTCATTCTGGGTGTTTTTTTCTCTCTCCAATTTACAACTTTTAACTCAAACACAATACCTTTACAGAAAGGTGTACATGTTACAATAGCTTGATAAATTTTCATAAACTGAACACGCCCATATGATTAGCACCCAGATAAAGAAATAGAACATCCCAGAAGCCCTAATACCCATACCTTCTCTGTTATTTCCTTCCCACTCAAGAGTAACCAACAGCCTGTTTTTGTACATTACATAAATAGAATCATAAAGTATGTATTTTTTTGTGTGGTTTCTGTTGCTCAACATTAGGTTTTTGAGGATCATCCGTAATCTTACACGTAGTTACACATCTTTCAATCTTATTGTAGTCTATTGTGTGACAACACCATAATTTGTCCATTTGGGTTGTTTCCAGGTTTGGATATTAATAATGGCACTGCTATGAACACTCACTGCTCTGACCAATACAATAGCTACTAGCCAAATGTAGCTCTTTAAGTTTGAATAAAATTAAATTGAAAATCACTTCCTCAGTTGCACTAACCACATTTCAAGTGCTCAATAGTTATGTGGCTAGTAGCTACTGTATGGACAGCACAGAATAGAGCACTCGCATCACTGCAGCAAGTTCCATTGCACCGTGAATTCACGTGTTGGTGAACATATGAAACTGCTAGGTCAAAAGCTATGCATATGTTCAACACTGACAGAAGATACTGTCAAATAGTTTTGGGGTGTTCATTATTTTGTTATAAATTCTTTCTACTTTAAAATATTAAACCACTGTATTTACTTTTCACCTAAGAATTACAATGCACTAAAACAGTAAAACCAAATAAAAAATTAAACTATTTAGGAGCAGTAACAACTGTTAGAACATGGAATGATTCGTAGGTAATGCACAAGGCAGTGACATTATTTACTATTATTTACTATAATTTACACAGGCCAAGCTAACAGATGTTGCAAATGTTTCTCAGATGTCATTACAACAAAAGGTCTGTTATCAATGGCTGTCACAGAAGAACTAATGAACTTATCTTAGAATTTAAACAATCTATTTATTTTAGTGCTATGACAGTTACAGTAATACTATTTACCAGTGGTACAAATTTCAGTACTTTAACTGAGACGGCTATGCTGGTGTCTATCAGCTAAATATCAGATCTGCTCATAATCCCAACCAATTAACACTGCATATTATCAATCTTTTAAAGTTTTGGCAAACGGAGGGCCAATGTTGTTGTCTAAACTGTATTTAACCATGAATTTGTGCACCTGTACATACATATGTTGGACTTTATCATTTCTCCTCTCTTGAGGTGCTCATTTATATTCCTTGTCCATTTTATCAATTTATACTTTTACTATTATATATTATATACTATATGATTGCCCATGTATATCCTTTGCCCATTTAAAATTACTAATTTGTAAATGTTCTTTTTATATTAAGGAAATTAGCCTTTTGTCTACATGTCTTACAAATATTTCCCTCCAATTTGTAGTTCATCTTTTTCCTATAGAATTGTTTTAAATGATATGTAATCAAGTTTCTTAATCTCTTCTTTTTTGGCTTTCGTATTTTATGTCATGCTTTGAGAGCCTTATCTTCTCAGAGTATATGAAAAATTCCTGTTTTTTTCTGACTTTGTTTTTAAAATGTGATATATCTGTAATTTACTTTGGCATAAGAAGTACAGATCTAGCCTTGTATTTTTCTAAGTGGCCTATAATGTTTTTGTTAGACACTGCTAGCTACCTACCTGGCATCCATTCTTCCTTACTAACACAATGTGACTTTGTTTAGGGCAGCAACTGTGCCCAGCTTAAAATACTTTCCCAGACTCTCTTGCAGCAAGGGGTGGCCAAGTGATTCAGATCTGTCCTGAGATATAAGGGGAAGTCATTGAATGTGGCTTCCAGACAGATTTTTAAATAAAGGCAATTTTGACTGACATGCTCCATTTGACCTTCACCTTTCTTCCTGCTTGGAATCTAGATGCAATACCTAGAGGTGAAGCAGCTATCTTGAGACAAGGATGAAAGCCGCTCACCAAAAATGGCAGAGTAAAAAGATAAAAGGAGCCTGAGTCCTTGATGACATTAAGCTGCCATATTAGTCCTGTATTATACATATACACCCTTGGATTACTTATGAGAAAAATAAACTCCTATTTACTGAAGCCATTGATCATAGGGTTGTTTCTTGCAAACAAATACATTCTTATTGATGCAATATCTCACTTATTTAATAATCCATCTTTTTATACCAATTTGGCACACTACCTCTAACTTCTAACATACTAACTTCCTATATATAATTGAGTACGTTTCTGGAAACCCTCCTGTTTCATTGATGTAAATGACTTCAGCTTAATAGCTGCTATTTACTAAATACTAGGCTGATTCTATATGCTTTATATTAACTAGATCGCTTAAACCTCACAACAGCCCTTTGAACCTTAATTATTTAATATTATTGTGTAGCACTTGTAAGCCTAGAGCTAACAGAGGATTTGTGTGTGTGTGTGTGTGTGTGTGTGTGTCGTACGCGGGCCTCTCACTGTTGTGGCCTCTCCCGTTGCAGAGCACAGGCTCCAGACGCGCAGGCTCAGCGGCCACGGCTCACGGGCCCAGCCGCTCCGCGGCATGTGGGATCTTCCTGGACCGGGGCACGAACCCGTGTCCCCTGCATCGGCAGGCGGACTCTCAACCACTGCGCCACCAGGGAAGCCCAATAGTGTATTTTTAAAAGTGGAATGGAAAAGATCAAAAAGTAAAGAGAAAGAAAGGGTGTTTCAATAATCTATATGATGGATTAGAGCAGAAGGCAACTATGTATGTTGCTCTCTTAACTGGCAACACCGTTGTTCCACATTGTAATGGAAAGAGCACTAGACTTAGGGTTTGAAGACATAAGCTCTTATTCCAACTCTGCCGGTCAACAGTGTTACTTTAGACAATCCTTCCTTAGGCTTTAGTTTCCTCATCTGTATAGTGACGTATGATTACACTCATTAGTGATCTCTAGAGTTTTGCCTAACTTTAACAATCTATGAAAGACTATAATTAAGCTATTGGTTTTGAAATTCACTGGATCCGAATTTGATTTCGGGATTCAATGACCAGGTTCATGTATTCATTCAACAAAAGTACTGAGGATACACTGATGAACGTGTCAGAAAATGTCCCTGCCCCAATGGAGCTTACATTATAGTGGACGAATGAAAAAAATAAAAACAAAACCTAGACACCAATAGTAGTAGTACTACAAATGAAATAAGCCATGATGTAATAGAGATAAACTGGGGCACATGGTTGGACAGTTACAAGATTCAGGGAAGATTTCTCTGAAGAAATGGTTATGAAGTTTGTATGACATGAAGATGGCTATGGCATAATAATACATGAAAAAGAGTAAAATGCAAAGTGGCAATTTAACTACCTTAAAACAATTATAACAATGTAAGGATGCACTGTAACACACATACAGAAAAGTACATGAAACATACAACTTAATACATCATTAAAAACCACCCATTAAAGTCCCTCAAGAGTCTTTCCAAATACAACTCTTCTCCCTCCCCATTAGGGATAAGCATTAAGACTTTTTGGTGGTCACTTTCTTGCACAAGACTATTCATTTTCATTGCATAAGATTCCACCATGTAATTGTACCATTTTATGTTGATGGATATGCTATGTCCAATTTTTCATGTTACTCTGCACATGTCTTTTATAGCATATGTACATGCATTTCTGTTGGGATATATCAAGAGTAGAATTGCAGACCTTGGCCTTAGTTTTAAAAGCACATGTTTCAGATACCGTATTTCTAATCAAAAGCTCTGATAAAGAAAACATGGCTTAGAATATCAGGTATGGTGTGGTACCAATATACCTGCTCGATTTCACAAACAACTAAACTTCAGCCAAACGAGTTTTCATTTCCTTCTACTCACCTGCTATTCCCTCTGTCTGTAACAGTCTTCCCTCCCTTCTCTGCTTAGTTAGCTTTTACTTATCCCTAAGGATTTCAGCTTAAGCATCATTGCCTCAGCAAGGCTTTTGTCTAATTCCTCTGTTATACACTCTCTTGCCACCACAGGCCTTTCTCCATTTGTTGCAACTGTTTTACACTTTGTTAAACTAATTGTCTATCTTTCAAAAAATACTGGCTCATTAGGGTGCATGTGTGGTCTTTGTTGCACATCATTGTATTCCTGCACCTAGTGTAGTACCTGGCACATAGAAAGGGGTCAATTAATAGCTGATGAATATCTACTATCTCTTCACATTCAAGTTACCCAATTCAAATGCTGTTTCTTCTGAACGTTTCATTCTTGGGGCCATCACCAGTACCATCCTTGGAAAATAAATTTGTATTAGGCTAAAGAGTTTCCTAAGTCCCATTTAGCAAAGAAGATGGAGTATGAGGGACTTAGTACCTAGGCCCATCATCATCAAGAATATTTTCACTGTTTTCTATGGAGACACTAAATTATCAGAGTGTAATTCAGCATAAGGATTACAAAACATATGGGTTGTTTCATTATCAAATGGTGCACACAATTTAAGTGATATTTAAATACCAACTGATTAATTCCACAAAAGAATCACTATAAAACCAAGAAAAATGTAGAATTTCAATCATTTACCTTCATCAGTGAGCACTTGTTTGTGAATAGCACCAATCTACTTTTATATTAGCTTTTTCTCTTTATTACCAGATGACAAATTTCTCCCATAACCAGTCATTCTGTGTAATTTCATTTGATCCTGTATAAGTACTTTGGTAAGATATTTTTGCTTGTTTGATTTTTAATAAAAACAGCTCAGTGGCAACTATTATAGAAAAACTAAGGTTTCTACTCCTGGTAAATCTAATTTACTTATATTCCAAGTGTTAATTTAACAAAATTATTACAGGTAGGAAAGCTTACTTTCCCCACCCCATAGGCATTAATAACCTTCATATACTCTAATTACAAGTAAATTCAAAATATTTCATTAAAATTTTTTTCATATTAATATCTAACTTAAATCTCAGTGACAGCATTAGTATATCATCGAACTTTTCAGAAGGGATGTATCAGGAATTTTTTCCAAGCACTTGCAAATTTCAAATTAAGTATCTTCAAAGTAAAAACTTGTGGATATCTTGCTGAAAATTAGAAAAGCTGAAACCATGGTTACTACTAATACAAAATGTAAAATAGGAAAATATCTTACTAATGCCATCTTAATCATCCTGACATTCTTTCCTTAAATTAATCTCCAAACTGCAACCTCAGCATATCAAAAGAATTTCAAATGAGCAACGTAACCCTAAGCTGCAATAATATATGCTTTGCACCAGGGAATAAGTATTCTCTTAACCATTTCTCTTCAGACCATTATACCCCATAAGACACAGTAGGGTCTAAAATTGTTATAAAGAAAATGTACAGGAAGAAAGTTTGTTATAAAGAAAATGTATTCACAAGCAGACTTTCTTCAGAAAATATAATGATTTCTAGTGCAAAGATATAAGAATGTCTACTCTTTACTAATGTCAAAAATCATATTTTGGAATTTATTTGAAAAGTGACAACAGATTCTCAAACACACAAAGTACTGTCAGGAGATTAAACAAATGAGGAATAGAGTACTTGTAATTCAGTTTCTAAAGGGAAATTAAAATGTACTACTAGGTACAGGGTTCAGTTAAAGAAACCTTTTATGAAAGATAATAAAACGCTTATATTGTTTATGTGACTAAAATTTCAGAGAAGAGAATACCTGAGGGTGATTTTTGGCTCTATTAAGACTTATTTCAGACTGCCATGAATTGTATTAACACAAGCCTAAATCCTGTAATAGGGCCTTTTAAACACTCTGAGACAACCTATGGTTGGCTCCCCATGATGTGTGTTGTTCTCCTCTGCTGCAAAGAACAAAACAAGAAAACCAATTTGTTCAATTACCAAAAAAAACTGTATGGAAGTAAGACATTTTAACAAAACTTAACAAACGTGTCACAATTTCCTGAAGCCTAACACTAGCTAAAATATGCACTACTGAAAATGTAAAAGATAAATAACAATCATTTTAAAATACTGTTCTGTTGAATATGAAAAATATTGTTTTTATTGTTTGTAGAAGCATTCTTTTATTCAATGTTTTATTACATCAGAATTTTTTAAATGAACTAAATTTTAAACAATATTTAAACAAAAATATCTACCTCACATTTTAAGTCAATGCAAATTTTCACTAATTTAGAATATTAATATATTAATATTGGGGGAATTTTTGGAAATAGATATATATAAAACTGTCTTATAGACCTTAGAAATTAGCAGGTTTAGTAATGGTTCATAAAACTTTACAAATCTCCCTAAACTGTATTTTAATACAAAGAAAATGATATATAGACTTTGATTTATATTCAAAATTTCAGTTATTTTATAATCAATTTAAAACAGAAGTAAATGTCTCATAATTCTTTTCTTTTTTTTTTTTTTGAGGATTAACATTCATCAGGATTACTACAACTGAAAACACTTAAAACATGTATACGCACACACAGACACCTAGAAGAGGCTATCTGGGTAGTTGTTTTAAAAATACTAATGAACTAATAATTAGGTTGGAAATCATGACTTAAAATCAATATGACATAAAATATTATTATATATAAATTCAAGGAGAGGACATTGTAGTCAGCTTACCATTATTAGCTGTACCAGTACTGTATCTTGCACACATTTACAAGTCATGTTTTCAAACTAACAATCTGTTTTAACTGCTTTGCTCATTAGCACATGAAGACATTGGCTGAGCTTGAAACATTATAAATTGTATTTATATATATCCTAAATTGGACAGGTCCCCAGATTAAATGCTGTTATTTTTAGAACACAAATATCTCATTTTATCTTACATCATCAGGAATAAACGTGATTCATATAAGTGAACTTTTTATTCACATCTTAAAGGAATGATAGCTTAAAAAATTTTTAAACCATCTTTTTGATGGAGTTGGTCCTAAAATGCCTTGACTTATTGCTTAGTAAAATTCTACTGCCGGGTGTGGACCCCTAAGCTTTCTGAGGAAGATTTCAGGGTCAACACTATGACCATCAAATATAATAATCTACTATAACAAAGTACTGATCTCAGAAACTCCTGAAGTATGACAAATGTTCATTTTACAGTTGCTGCTTCTGTAGCTGTAGATCCTTCCTCACTATTCCATATTATTTTAGGTTCTATAGGCTCTATCCTGTTGCTTCTAATCTGCTTTCCTAAACTTATTTAAATAACCAGCATTATGTAATTTTTCCACATTATTCTGGCCCAAAGGTAGCTCCATAGTTTTCCTTAATATAAGCTTTTTTTTTCTTTTTCAGGTGGGGGAGGGGAGAGGGGAAATGGAAGAGAGATGGGCTTGATATTTTGCTAATCTGTAGGCTTACTTCAGAGTTGCTGGATATTTCCTGACAGATCAGGTTGCTAAAGGAATACATACCAAGAGGTGGCCACATTACCATATTGAAGACAGCAGTTAACTCTTCCAGCTGAGACCAGAAAGGATAATATAATAATATGCTAATGGTTATTAGGCATTTGCTATTTTATCGATATAAATTATTTTATCTACTGTACAAACTAAGATTAAACGTACATCTACAGTCTATGAAATTATTTGCCAAAAAAAGTTCTCTAGTTAAAATTTAATACTTCCCTTTGTAAATATTATTGTATTCTTGTTAAAGAGTACCTGATACTTGTTAAAATATCAAGTAATACAGGACAAGGTGTTATAAAAACAAAACACACAGCTGGGAAGCATTTTATTTTCTTCTACTTCATATAACATTGTTCAGGACCACAAGACTCTAATGGTCTCTTTCCAGCAACTTTTATGACTTCGGAGTACCACTTAAAAATATTTACTGATGCTATAAATATTACTGTTTTTCTACATATTGACAATTTTAATGAATGCCATATCCATCATACCTCTTGCTTTTTTGGTCAGAAAGATAAACAGAAACTTTAAATCAAATGTTTAGACATTCAAAAGTGGTTTTTAAAAGCACACCCAAACCAACCAAATCTACATCAGCAACTGTTATTAGTTTCAATTGTTATTATTAAGAATTCTTAACAAGGACATACTGACTGAAGCATGTATGAGATTTTTTTAATTATATATAATTTAAAAGCAAAATTAAATTTATAAATAAAAAGATTAATGGCCAAATTAAATAAAGTTTAAGCATCAGATTTAAATATCTTAATTTTTAGGTTATTCAGAAATACATTTTGTGAATAATAAGAATTACTTCATAAATATATATATAAATATAAATATATATCTACAGGATCTGCAATGCAGGAGAAAACCCTTTAAAGAAAAAAATTGCACTTTTGGATTTTCAGGATGCTGTCATATTTACCCTTCAAGTGAAATATAATTACCATTCCAGGTGCTTTTGGCACAAGTTTTTAGGAGAATATTGACACAATCTTAAAAACACAATGCTTTTATATTTTATTCACTGGAATATGATGAATCAAACAGAATTCAGAATTCTGACCAAAAATATTCAGGTAACTGCAATTGCTTAATTAAATACAAAAAAAAATATTGTTTTAAAAAGACCTTAGACTGCCTTTACATCTGGAACATGTAAAATTTTACCAGCAATACGTTTTTTTCAATCCCCTCAAGCAAGAATTCCCAGCCTATACAGAAAGGTAACATTGTCTTTTTCTACTCATTCATATGACTTAGATCACACCCCAGTATATAAGGACAAAAAATAAATGTATAATAAAAAGATTGGATAAATCAGGAGAGGCTTTTTGGTCTTGAATTCTTCACCCACTAACAATGAAGCAGCACTGTAGGCAGCCCAAAACACACCAAAGAGCTTTAAAAAAACAAACAAAAAAGACAAAAGGCAGCATATTAGCAAGTTAATTAACATTTTGGGTATCATAAAAATAACATTTACAGTATTTTTTTAAAACAACCCTAACAACCAATTGTAGAAGCAGTAACACTTATTGAGAATGTTTAAAACTTGTTAGGAATATTCATCCTTGCTCTGCTCCCTGACTTCTGCAAATGAAGTCTTTTGTTATCAAACTTGTCTAATCATAGGAATCACCTTGGGTGCCTATTAGAAAACAGAATCCTGGGATTCATTCTAGTTCTCCTGAATCAGAATCTTTAAAGGAAAGAAGGGTCTAATTATCAGACTTTTTAACAAGTGTCCCTGGTGACTTAAGATACAGCAACTTTCGGAAAAACTATTATAGGGATAGGCAGCTGAAAGATATTTGTTTCCTGAAAGAAAACGAATTGATCTTCACAAAATAGAAATTTTTCCTTTTTTTCCCCCAAGAAGTAGAAAAACATATTAAGTGAAAATTTTACACAACATTTATTAAGTATCAAATCATTTTCCCAGGACAAGGTAGAAGTATAGTGTTACATGGAAAGGAGGAAAACCGTAACATTTTGGTTGAGTTTTTTTAATGTTTGAAAATTTTTCATAATAAAAAAATTTTTTTTGCTTTTTTAAAAAATTGAAGTATAGTTGATGTCCTACTGTATAGCACAGGGAACTATATTCAATATCCCCTGGTAAACCATAATGGAAGAGAGTTTTCTGATTATGCACGTGCTTAATTTTAAATTATTTCAACTAGAAATTTATATAATACTTATCAATATAGTCACTGAAAGCATTTTACAGAATAAAATGAAAGGAAGAACTATAACGGTAGAAATCACGGAAACTATGACAGAAACAGACCTGGCACAGACCAGGGTTTCTCAACCATGCACTAATCAAATTTTTGAGCTGGAAAATAGTTGTGGGAAATTGCCCTGTGCACTGTAGGATGTTTAGCAGTATCCCTGGCTTCTAGTCACTATATACTAGTGCCATCCCAGCCCTCCCCATTTGTGATACCCAAAAACGTCTCCAGACATTGCCAAATGTCCTGGGGGGCAAAATCGCCATCAGTTGAGAACCACTGGTACAGAGGTAAAAAATAAATACTGGCAGACTGACTGAAAATGTATTTGAGATGGTCTGATTTTATATTGTGCTTTTTAAACTAAAAACATACAAAAAAACCTGCAAGATATTTTAAACCTACAAAAAAGTATAGGGAAATAAATGAAGTAAAATTATAATCAAATTGCATTTGTATGGCATGATTAAATTTTTTTGTAAATAAATGGTTAAAGATTGGTAAGAGTTACAGAGATTTAATGTTAAAAAAATTAGTGCTTGTAGATTAAACTGTATTCTAATGCTAGAGTTAAGTGACGAGAGTTTTGCAACATTATTTCTCAGCAAACTTTGGACTAAAACAAGAAACATGTAAAACAGATTGCTACACACAGAAGATTAAGTGATTAGGGAAAGAAATGTGGGGAAGAAAATCTAAAGTTTAAAAAGAATTGTATCCTAAACTTTTAATGATATAAAAAAGATTCTTCCGCTTTATAATAAAACATTCACATGTTGCATAAAGAACATTAAGACCAATTTTCAGTTGAACTCAATGACTAAAAATAACCAGAGGACAGTTTTAGCAATTTGGGCAGTAGTCTCAGAAGCATTCAAACATGCTTTAACCCAAGTAAAACAACACACAAGCAGTGATCCTGAATGATTCAGTAAAGTGGTATGTTCACTAAGGCTAGATAATTAAACGCCAGAATGGGGTTAGCTCTTGTACTGTAAGACTTTTAAACTAAGTGCTAATAATGACAATTTAAAAAATTTAGGATTAGAAGAAAGAAAGCTCTTCTCCTTGGTCTCTAAAGTGTTCAAACATACAGAGATGTTCTCAAAATATTCGTTTAACATTTATAATAATAACAGCTACCACTGCCTACTCTGTCAAGCACTATACTAGACATTATTTATACTTTAAAATCCATAACAAACCCTAAAAAGTAGTTAAGACTGCCAATTTGCATAGGAGGGTACTAAAAGATATCTCCCCAAGGCAAACAGCAAGTAAGTGGCAGAATCAGAATCTGAATTCAGAACTGACTGGTTCCAAAATCCAACTCTTCTCAATACCCAAGGCTTATATAATGTCAGTATTAGCCTGTAGTTACTCAATTCTAAAAGGAATAATTTTATATTGGAATTAGTAATAAACTTTAAGTAAAACCCAAACTCATAAAAGTTACTCTACTTAAAAATTTAAGTCGAAGTTCTATTTTCCATAAAGAAAAAAGATTATATTCACTGTGTAATATACATACATGTGTTAGAGTGGTCATTTATTTCCAAAAGTTGTTCAAAATTAATAAATGCCAAAATTTAAGTTCAATCACTACTCATTAATATTTAATATTATCAGTAAATGTTTAAAGTGGGTACATATGTTAATATAAGCTTAACACAGCACAAAGAAGTCCTGATCTCTGCAACACAGAAAAGCCAATTTATTAGAACCATATATATCATATTTGATAAAGAACTTACTATTCAAATATGAGTGACAATTATTAAATAAATGTCCAGTCCCAGTGGAATATTATTTTATTTTTAGTGAGGTTTTTTTTTTTTATTGGAGTATAATTGCTTTACAATGTTGTGTTAGTTTCTGCTGTACAATGAAGTGAATCAGCTATATGTATACCTATATCCCCTCCCTCTTGGACTTCCCTCCCACCCCCCTTCCCAATCCCACCCATCTAGGTCATCACAGAGCATCAAGCTGAGCTTCCTGTGCTTTATAGAATGTTCCCGCTATCTATTTTACGCATGGTAGTGTACATATGTCAATCCTAATCCCCCAATTCGTCCCACCATCCCCTTCCACACCTGTATCCACATGTCCATTTTCTACATCTATGTCTCTATTCCTGCCCTGCAAATAGGTTCATCTGTACCATTTTACTAGATTCCACATATATGCATTAATATACGGTATTTTTTTCCTCTTTCTGGCTTACTCCACTCTGTATGACAGACTCTAGGTCCATCCAGATCTCTACAAATGACCCAATTTCGTTCCTTTTTTATGGCTGAGTAATATTCCATTGTACATATGTACCACATCTTTATCCATTCATCTGTTGTTGGACATTTAGGTTGTTTCCATGTTCTGGCTACTGTAAATAGTGCTGCAATGAACATTGGGGTACAGGTGTCCTTTTGAGCCAGTGGAATTTTAAATAAATACCTCCCACAAAATCTAAGTCAGATGAACTAGAAGAAAATTTTAACATTAAATTAAAAAATTCTCTGAGTGTAATACCCCAAGGTCTGATTTGCTCTTTGTTCTTTATTCTGCCCTAGACATACATTATAATTTATGGCAATTAAAAGGGGAAAATAAAAGAAATACAACTGGTATAATTAGTGAGTAAGGTCACTGTTCCAAAACACTACGAACTGTTTGATAAACAGTTATAGATTACAAGATTCTTAGCCAGAGAACTAGTACAGTCAGCTCTTATTACTTGTGGGTTCTGCATCCACAGATTCAACAAACTGTGGATCGAAAATATTTGGGGGGAAGAAAAAATTCCAGAAAGTTCCAGAAAGCCAAACTTGAATTGGCTGCACTACAGACAACTATTTATATAGCATTTACATTGTATTAGGTATTGTAAGTAATCTAGAGATGATTTAAAGTAGATGGAAGGATATGCACAGATTACATGTAAATACTACACCATTTTGTATAGGGAACTTAAGCATCTGCAGATTTTCTTGTCTGCGGGGGGGTCCTAGAACGAATCTCCCGTGGATACAGAGTGACAACTGTATACTTTTTTTTTTTTACTGGGAAACAGTAAACTACTTTTTATAACACACTACTTACTTTTATAAGTGTAGACACCACTTCAAATGATCCAACCACCAAAAGTATAGGGGCTATTACAATGAGAGGAAGTAATGAATATCCTATAACTCCAAGAACTTGGCCATATGCAACCTGTGAATTTTCAAAATGTTAAATAAATATCACAGAAATCAAGATACTTATTTTAACCACTATTAAACATCATATATACTTTGTTGTACTTACATAAAGGTGAGAATTAAGAAAAAAGTATCATACCCATTGTATTTCAAATTATCATATAGTCTCATATTCGTGGACAAGGTCAACAACCCACCGTGATTTCAATTATCAATTCTGATAATACCCAAATCTACATTTCCTGCCCTCTCTCTTTTGAGCTTCAGACTTATATATCCAATTACCTTGAGTACATCTCTTAGTCACTACTTCCCTTGTTGTAGGAGGATTATTTAAAGGAACCACAACCATCTTATTTTGATGAAAAATTCAAGTCTAGAGAAGCTAGATGTGACAAATGCAGACTAGAAGGGAAGGGAGAGAAGGTAGGAGGACTGAAGAGAGAAATATTTTTTAGTGGCTACTGTGTGCCACACTCCGTGATAGAGCTTCACATATTGTGAAGATCAAAGGCACTAACAACCCTATGTGGTATTACTGTCCCCATTATGAAGAAAGTGATTCCAGAGAGACAAAGAGCTTTGTTCAGGAAAGCAAAGCTAGTTGGTAAGAGTTCAAATTAAGATCTAGGTCTTTTAACTTCTCTATCAACAGTCCTAAATTACCAAAACATTTAGTGATACCTTTTTTCACATAAAAATTATATGAGGTTTTGTCTAGAATGTAAGAAATAATATGCAAACAAATGTCACTGTTAGAATTATTTTAAATTTTCATAAGCAGAGTGATAAAATTACATAGATAAATGTTATTCTACATTTATTCAAGAGTTTTAAGTTAAGATGATGGATTGAGTGCATATATCTAATACCATTCCTTCCTGAAACTCCATTAAAAGGGAAGGAAAAAAGGAAACTCCTTTTTATAAGAAGCATAAACAGGAGATTAGAAGACAGGACAAGAGCAACTTAATTTTGGAAACTGGAAAGCAGAAGAACAAGAGCTTGGTGGAGACCTTTCCACCAAGTATGAGAAAAAAGCTCAAGAGTTCTGCATTTAGCATTCAGTGTTCATACAGTAAGCCTGATATGAGTCAGCACCCACATGATATAGTAACTCCGCCTGGCATCCCTTGTGCTTTACCCTCTTCACAGAGAGTTGAATTCCAGAGTGCTGGAATTCCTAGGTTTATAGTAATTCATAAAGTCTAATTTAATGGAGCAGTGATTCTCAAGGTGTGACCCATGGACCTCTGGGGGTCCCAGAGACTCTTTAAGAAGACTTAAAGACTGGAACGTCAAAACTATTTTTTGTAATAGGGGACTTCCCTGGCGGTCCAGTGGTTAAGACTCCACGCTTCCACTGCATGGGGCACAGGTTCAATCCCTGGTTGGGGAACTAAGATCCCACATGCCGCAAGGCACGGAAAAAAAATTAAATAAATAAAACTTAAAAAAAAAAAAACCCAGGGCTTCCCTGGTGGCGCAGTGGTTGAGAGTCCGCCTGCCAATGCAGGGGACACGGGTTCGTGCCCCGGTCTCGGAAGATCCCACATGCCGTGGAGCGGCTGGGCCCGTGAGCCATGGCCGCTGAGCCTGCGCGTCCAGGGCCCGTGCTCCACGACGGGAGAGGCCACAACAGTGAGATGCCCGCCTACCGCAAAAAAAAAAAAAAAAAAAACCCACAAAACTATTTTTTATAATAGTAATAAAATATTTGCCTTTTTTATTGGGTTGATATTGGTACTAATAGAACAAAAGCAATGGGTAAAACATGCTGCTTTAGCACAAATAAGGTGGCATGAAACATACTAGTAGTTACTGTGTTCTTTACTACCCCACACTCAGGAAAAGAAGAAAAAAAGCCAGTTTCACTTAAGAATGTCCTTAATGAAGCAGTTAAAATGATTAATTTTATTAAGCCTCAACCTTTGAATATGTCTTTTTAATATTCTGTGTAACAAAATGAGAAGTACACAGAAAGCATTTCTTCTGTATCTTGATTCAATGGTTATCCCAAGGAACAGCATTTGTACAACTGTGTGAGTGAAGAGTTGAATTAGATGCTTTATCCATAGAATACCACTTTTACTTGAAAGAACAACTAAAAGACAAACTATGATTATTCAGAGTTAGGTACTGACAGGCAACATGAATGAAAATGAATGAAGTGAGCCTATTATTTCAAGGAAAACTGACAGTATTTCTTCCAAATTACAAAATTTCTCTCAAGCAAAAAGTAGAATTTTGGAAAACTTGTATCCAACACTCTTATCTTGATAGTTTTCCAATACAGATTTTTCTGATGAAATAGGTGGTGATATTAATGAATGTGACTTTCTGACATTGTATAATAAAACGAGTCAACATTTGGAAGATCTACAAAGCTCAGGGAACTAATGTTTTCTTAGTAGATCGTGCACGGGTAAAAAGATCCATCCAAAGTGAATTTCAATGATACAGCGTATAAAAAGCTCACTGATATGGTTTGAGATTCCTCACTACAACAAACCTTTAAGAAAATATTACTTGTTGAGTGTTGATGTAGTATCAGAGTAGAATAATCATAATCATCCAAAACATGTATTAAAATACTCTCCCTTTTAAAATTATATACCTGTGTGAGGCCTTATTTTTTACTTTAACCAAAATATAGCATAACAATTGAATGCAGAAAGCAGATATTAGAATACAATTTCCACTAACCCAGACATTAAAGCTACTTGCAAATATATAAAACAATACCTTTTTCTCACTGTTTTGAAAAATAGTTTTCATTAAAATGTATTTTTTATGTTAAAATGTATTTGGTTTACTTTTAGTTTTAAATGAATAAATATATATTTAAAATTTTTATTTTAATTTCTAACATGGTAAATATCAATAAATACAACCTACAGAAAGAAATCTCTTTGGGGACCTGAGATCAAAAAGTTTGAGAACTGCTGTAACAGAGAATAAATTGCATGCTTCCCTAAAAAGCTATACATTATTTATGAGTGAAATTGGATTTTCTTTCCTCTTTATTTCTCATAACATTTATACTAATATTTACATCACCTTAAAAGAAGTAGCATAACTTAAAAGCAATTCTGGGACAAAAAGCAGTTACAATGAACATAGCTACTGATACTACCTGCAGTATCAAAAATAAAGCTTACCATAAAAAACAAAGGCTATTTTCAAAATTAACTACTTACTTCTCCACCAAGAACTCTGGCCAGTAAGAAAATTGTTAATGAACCAAATATCCAAATGGTTATAATCCATGAGACCACCTTAAGAGAAAAAAAATTCATGCAGTTAATATCTGTGTACCAAATAAGCTGATAATTTCCCACGAACTCAATCCTCTACCATATATTTTGGTATACTCAACTTCAGGTCATAGAGAGTTTGGGTTCCCAGGTAAAACTTAATAAGAATATAAATGTGTAATGTAATTTTACATCCAAACTGAAAATTTAGCAATGATCAATTGCCTAAGGAAACCTTAGTATTTTATGATCTATAATAAAAGAACTGCAAAGAAAGACCAAACTGTTGACTCCCAACCCCTGCTTTATAGCATTTTGGAAGGTAAATTCATCTGTGAAACAAGTTACCAGTCTTCTCAAGAGGTCTCTAAAATTTACATTAATTACACATTTATCCAAGTAATAGAATGTGGACGATACTTCACACAATTTTAACTCCTGAGACTTGACATAGTAATGATACATGCATATATTTCCAAGTTCTGTCTGCTTGGGGGGGGTCTAGAAATAATGACACCCAGTAGCAACATAAGCACACTTATTGCCCAGATCCTGGTTTCTAAATATTCCCCAAAAGGCACTAGGACTCCCTAGAAAAATGACTGATTCTGGGCTGGGACAGGGATAATAAAAGGTGAGCCCAGAACACTCTGTGGAGTCAGAAAGAAAGGAAGTACTCAAAAAAGATGGGGATATGTCAAAAGGATACAGAAGCTAACCTGAAGGCGCTCCCAATGGCTAAAACTGCAACAATCTGAGCAATAAAATAAATGACAGTACTGTATTATAGTCCAGAAAATAAAGTAAATATCCATCAGTCCATACTGACAAAAATAAATGAATGATTAAGTAATGACAAAGAAACATTCTATGGAGATAAGAATCTTCTGTTTTTAGCCTTAGAACACTTTGTTCAAATGAAAGATTATACAAAATAGATAAAATTTATATAGAGATGTTCTACATGAAGGGTTGGTGGTGGGTAGGAGACCAGACCCCCATTCAACTTCTTCAATGGTCCTTATACTTGCAACAGAATACTTGATATGAACTACTGATCCAAGGTAAATATTAATAGGACCAGTATTATATAACGTTAAGGGTCTTGCTATGGAGAGAACACTCTGGATTATCTGGTGAGCACTAAATGTAATCACAACTGTCCTTTAAAAAAGGAGGCAGAGGGATATTTGACTACAGTAGAGAAGGCAATGTGACAAATGGAAACAGATTGCAGTGATGCAGCCAGAAGTCAAGGAATGTTGGCAGCCTCCAGATATGGGAAGAGGCAAGCAACAGACTGTCCTGGAGCCTCCAGAAGAACCAGCCCTGCTGACATTTTGATTTTAGCCCTTTAAGACTCAATTTGGGTTTCTGACTTTCAGAACTGTCAAAGAATAAATCTGCATTGTTTTAAGCCACTAAACTTGTGGAAATATGTTATAGTACAAAAGGAAACTAATTCATTTCCAAATCACTCTGTGGTAAAGAGTTATTTTTTACTCCCCTAAAGCCTTAAACTAGGGATGAGGGAATGATATGCATGTGCCGTATTTTGATGATAGAGATAAAGCCTCTGAGAATAGGACAAAGTATTATATAAAAACAAAAACGGATGGAATTCTTGTCATCATTTATTAAGAAGCTTACTTTAAAAAACAGAACTAAAAATGAATAAAAGATAAGAACATGAGTATTGTGTTTCAAACTCTTTATCCTTTGGAGAAATCAGAAAGGGTATGGGCAGCTGGGATCAGTCCCAACCATTCTACCCACTTGCCATACAAATACTAATACTTTTTATGAGAATGATGATGTAGAAGAGTTTGGAAATCATTAATCCAAGGCACTCCCCACTTATTTAATTAAGAACAGCTTGTAGGGATAAACAAGTGAGAAATAATGGGTAAAGCTAAAGCATTTCTCAAACATGAAGTACTACAGTTAATATTTGGCTATTTTCAATTTTAAAACTCTTAAACTATTTAGAATTTGTGAAAAGTAAGATATACTTACCCTAAACTGTCCATATAATGATATCATGGAAAAGAAAAGAACAACAGCCAGAGGACCCCAAAAGTCAGGATTGTCTCTCACCACTTGCCTATTAAAACCAAGTGATGGCATTGGCATCAAAACACATCGAATTTTGTAGTAAATATCCTTTAGGTCGATATCCAATTCTTCCCTATAATTTTAAAATAAGAATTCTTAAAAAGCACACACTTCTGAATACTGAGACAGTTGCAGCAGAATTTAAGAAAAGTTTAAATATAACATTACAGTCACCACAGATCAACAAAACATTTGCATTTGAAGTACCACATTTCACTGGTTCCATGATGAACATTTTTATCATTTCAACATCTCTAAAGTTGGGATGCATCTCACAATAGCTGGTGTCTTACAACTGCTGTCAGTCTGGAGTGAAGCCAAGTGCTTCCAAGATCTCCCTTTCCTTTTGCCAGTCTCCTGGAGGCACTATCAACTTGGGACTTTAAATAAAATTCTCTGCTTGAGACTTTTTGGGACCGTACTGAAAAATCAGACTGCAATCCTATATTCTCACAGACACTTTTTCTTCCAACACCCCACCCAGTGCCAAACAGACAAGCAAACTTCCTTGCTGTCTCTCTTTGTATGGTAGGTTATTTCTCATTTATCCTTACACTAAGGAGATAAGATAGCCCCTTTGATGTCCTAGCTTTATGCAGTCTTAGGTACTTTTTCTGTTTTATCAATAAACGTGAAATAACTGCATCTTATAATCCATACCATCTTAGATTTGATGAAATTCGGTATATTAACAGTTAAGAAACAGGATATTTTAGCACTTGATCTACCAGTAATTACTACAGAGAATAACTTGGTAATACCTTGATTTTACAAAGCTATAGGTTCTTCTTTCCAAAATTGTTAAATTCTTCACCTTTTTTCCCCAAGTGATACATAATCACTTAAAAATTTTCAAGTACTATGAAGAAAGTGAAAGTATCCCTATAGTCCTCCCAGTGGTAGCTCTAGAATTTCTACATAGGAGAGAGTTTGGAGGGGTAATCTTTTTGGAAATCTTAAACTGAACTTCCACAGCACGCACCCAAGCACCTTGCTTTTTTACTTACATTGTATGTTCACTTCAGATATCTATAGACCCAGGTAAGTCCTAACAGTTTGGAGTATATTTGTGTGTGATATAGGATTATGATTCTTTTAACTTTTGCCATTCAGTAGGTTAAACATATTCTCTCATTATTTCAGTTTTACTAGTTACAGTTGACCTTGAACAACGTGGGGGTTATGGGTACCACCCTCAAAGATCCACATATAATTTTGACTCCCCCAAAACTTAACTAAAAGCCTACTGTTGACTAGAAGCCTTCCCAATCACATAAACAGTTGATTAACATATATTTTATATGTTACATGTACATCTACATATACTTTCTGCATTCATGACATACCTTTTTCTTAATTTTTTCCATACTTCTAGGCTACATGGTTCGTCTGCGAGTTTTTTCACATTGTTGCAAACTCAAAAAAAATTCCCAATGTATGTATTAAAAATAATCTATGTACAAGAAGACCTACACAGTTCAAACCTGTGTTGTTCAAGGGTCAACTATAATAGTAAAACTGGAAATAGCTAAAACTTTTGACCAAAAAGGTTAAGATTTTCTATACCTGTCTTAAATAATATGAAAAAATACAATCATTCCACATTCTAGCTCTAAAAACCAAAAAATATATATTATTTTTACATACAAGAGTGGCTTGTTATCTTCAGGGTCATCATCTTCAACTTCCAAAAGCCAGCCATATCCTCTTTGTCTCAGAAATGTAGTAGCTGTAGACTCTTTGATAAAATCTCCACCAAGGTTTAACTTGACATCTGGGGATGCTATTGAACCACTGAGATCTAAGGAGAAAAGAGGACAAAACTATAAACCAAGGTAAAATGTGTGAATCCTAACCAACACGAGTATATATCCAACTAAATAATTATCACTTGAAGATCTCTACATATGAACATCTGCTACTGTATACAATCTTTGTATTTTATAGTTTACAGTGATAAAAACAAGACAGCAGGCCCAAAATGGAGTCACTTATGCTAAGTCTCATGTCACCAAACCAAGACTTAATTACAGTTTTGGCCTCTCCCAGAAACAGAACCTTAAACTAGTGAATCAGGAATCACCTGGTCAGCACTAGTGAAGTAATGTGCCTGACAGACCCCTGCAATCTCCTAAAGGAAAGTGACCTTGCCATAACTAATCCACTTTTAGCTAGTATAACTTCCTTGTCCCACTTCCTTCTGCCTAAAGTCTTTCATTTTGTACAGCTCCTCAGAGCTCCTTTCTACCTGCAGATTGGAATGCTGCCCATTTCATGTATCACTGAATAAGTCAATAAAATCTTTAAAAGTTACTCAGTTGAATTTTTTTTCAGTAATGATATCTAAAAACCACTTTTTATTTTTACAACAAGAAAACGAAAACAAGAGAGGTGAATTCACATGAAAGGTTTCACATCTAACTAGCTAGCCTTGTACCAGAATCTAGACTTATAACTATAACTTTAAAATTTAAATGGAAGATATATACAAAATATATTACAGGATATCACTTTGTTTTTTTTGTTTGTTTGGTTGGGTTTGGTATGGTTTTGGCTGCACTGCGAGGCTTGTGGGATCTTAGTTCCCCGACCAGGGACTGAACCCAGGCCCGGCAGCAAAAGCACGGAGTCCTAACCACTGGACCCCCAGGAACTCCCAACAGGATATCATTTTGGAGTCCCTTCATTATTATGTACATTATGTGCTTCAGAACAAAGTGATGTATAAATTCTCTTTAAAGGCATTACATATTTATATATACAAACCATTAGACATAATCATTTGCTAAAGGAAAACCGCAGATAACTTCCCTTACTTTTTCATATATTTATTCATACATTATTTCTTTTAAAACTAAATATCTATGCTAAGTGCCTCATATATTAATGCTTAGTTTTGGATAAATCTGACTAGTAAGAGTTTCCTACTATTTCAGCTAACTTTTTTCTTTATATAATTACATCATTTATCTTTAGTTTTGGCAAAATAAAGGTTGTTGGGTTTTTTTAGGTCAATTCTAAAAAGCATTGAAGGGCTTTCCTGGTGGTGCAGTGGTTAAGAATCTGCCTGCCAATGCAGGGGACACGGGTTCGAGTCCTGGTCCAGGAAGATCCCACATGCTGCGGAGCAACTAAGCCCGTGCGTCACAACTACTGAGCCTGCGCTCTAGAGCCCGTGCACAACTACTGAGCCCGCATGCCACAACTACTGAAGCCCGCATGCCTAGAGCCCATGCTCTGCAACAAGAGAAGGCACCGCAATAAGAAGCCTGCACACCACAACAAAGAGTAGCCCCCGCTTGCCGCAACTAGAGAAAGCCCGCGTGCAGCAACAAAGACCCAACGCAGCCAAAAATAAATAAATAAATTTACATAGATAAAAAAAAAAGCAGTGAAGAGACTCTGTTATCCACATTACAAAATAAATTCCACTCACAGTCTGTACCAGTGCCTTAGAGGTTACAGATAATCACAGTAGTACATATGTCAAAATTTCTGGTCGAAAAAAAATTGGGAATAGTAAAGGACTTGCTTGAGGTCATACAGGAATTAATAAAAAAACACATTTGTAGGACCAGACAACATGCACTAGTAAACAACCATCAATGTTGTTAACTAGAAGTCAAAAGACTGGAGTGATACTTTAGAAAACAATTTCGGCAACAGCAAACCACAACACTCAACACAGACTCTCCTTTCCTGGAGATCCTATACAGTAGAAGGAAGAGCTTAATTTGCACATTACCCTAAATTCTAGGTTAGCTTTTGAGAACTGCCATTAAAAAATTTTGGCTTAAACTTCAATCAGTGAGTGGATCAATTATGAGTCACATAATGATCTGGTTCTGACAACTCCTGCAATTAATTATAATAAAGTTTGCATTCTGAAGCTAAGTCCTAGCTAAGCTACTAATTAATACAGCAAATCATTAATGCCTTCTGGTCTCCAGTTTCCCATTCAAAGTTCTTTCCAGGTTTAACATTACATGATTCTAAAAAGCTTTTATAGTTTAGTTTATTCAGCTAGAGATAAAATGCAAGTACTTTTGAATTCACTGTCCTTCCCTACTTAAAGCTTAAAAATAGTCCCTATAGATGCTAATTGCCATAGAATCTTCTGATTAAAATATTCTCTCAAAATTACTTTCTGCTTGTCTTACTCTAAGTTGAAAATGAAAGAGTTGAAACTTAACTAAAATTCTACTTCCAACAGGTACAAAGAGTGCCTTTCTTGATTTAACAAGAGGAAAACTTAGATCAGGAAGTCATTAGTATAGCAGTGACATTAAAGGTTTTGGAATTATAAGGCAGGAAAGGACCTTAACAACTGTTTCCTGGCCTCTAGAAAAGACTGCAGTTAAAGTCCTTAACTAGCTAAAAAAGGATATATAAATTATAGTGCTAAGGAGTGCTGTGAGAAAGAATTGTATATGTTTAGGAGTTTTTCATAGCAGGGATGTAGAACCTCAAAAAGACACCTTTAGCTTATAATTTTGTAGTGTTTTCCATTCTATGCAAAGAAGGAAAATACCATGGACATATGTAGAATGCTAGAAACAGCAGTCTGACAAATCATCCAGTTCCCCCAAAACACAATTACATGTGTTAAAAATAAAGCAACTGGGCTTCCCTGGTGGCGCAGTGGTTGAGAGTCCGCCTGCCCATGCAGGGGACGCGGGTTCGTGCCCCGCACGTGCTGCGTAACGGCTGCGCCCGTGAGCCATGGCCGCTGGGCCTGTGCGTCCGGAGCCTGTGCTCCGCAAAGGGAGGGGCCGCAGCAGTGAGAGGCCCGCGTACCGCAAAAAAAATTTAAAAAATAAAGCAACAGAAGGGCTTCCCTGGTGAGCCATGGCCGCTGAGCCTGCGCGTCCGGAGCTTGTGCTCCACAACGGGAGAGGCCACAACAGTGAGAGGCCCGCGTACAGCCAAAAAAAAAAAGCAACAGAAAGTAAAACAACTCAGTAGTTAGCCTAACATGTGATCATGCTAACAGGTAAAAAATAATGTCGGAAAATAATGAGAAATATTAAAAAAAAAAAAGGGGGAGGGTGGTCACTCCAGGAGCACAACTGTCTTACATTAAACCACGGTAAGAACCAGCTAGCTTGATCGTCAACTCTAGGACAGGTGTCCAGAATTATAAAACACTAATCTTAAATTAATCCTTTCTTACTACGCTATAATATTCTTGTCATTTTCTAAGTAAAAAATAACATAAAGGTAATAATAAATGTAAATGGTTTTAAGAGGAAATAATCTTTGAAAGAAATCTTAAAAATGTTTCCACTACTGTTTGGGTTCAGAGTGAGGAAAGAATATAAGTAAGTTTCAAGTTTTATTAAAAGCCACCTGGAAAAACTGCAGAACAACACTTAATAGTAATTTTCCCTCCCTTTCAATAGTAATTTTCCCTCCCTTTCAACTCAAGTGTATTACTGGGTGAGGGATCTTTTCTCTGAATCTTCTCCTCAGCCTGAGAACTTCACTTTGAAGAATTCAGTCAGTGTAGTATGAGAGTATACTCAGGGTGAGATTTACTGATCTGCCCCTACAAAAGTTCTAGATTTCTATGAAAGAAGAGTAATCTGCAATGAACATGAACATTTTGTTGGTACTTGCCAACTTCTTACATAACATGAATAAGCGCTTTCTTACTTAACAAGCAACCAAGAGCAAGGACAAAAATAATTCCATTTTATCTGAATGAAAATGAAATGAAATCCATGTGTGCTTAAATCTAAACCAGAATTGGCTATTGTGCAACAAAATAAAACAAGCACATGTTTCATACTAAAGGGACAAATTCCACTGTTCCATTTTAGTTATAAAAACATTTTAATGCGTATATAGGCCAATGAAAGAGCTCAAGAAACCAACACAAGTATATAATGATTTTATAATTGCTAGACCTATATTGGAGTTGATTATGTTACTCCATGAGAAAAAATTTTAAAGCCGTGTATAAAATTGTGTCCTAGGTTAAATATATATATATATATATATATATATATATATACTTTTTAATTTTTTATTTATTTTTCGCTGTGCTGGGTCTTCATTGCTGCGTGTGGAAGCGCCTTCTCTAGTTGCGGTGCACAGGCTTCTCATTGCGGTGGCTTCTCTTGTTGCAGAGCACGGGCTCTAGGCACACGAGCTCAGCAGTTGTGGCTCACGGGCTTAGTTGCTCCGTGGCATGTGGGATCTTCCCAGATCAGGGCTCAAACTTGTGTCCCAGGCATTGGCAGGCGGATTCTTAACCACTGCACCACCAGGGAAGCCCCTAGGTTATATTTTTATTCATATCATTTTGGTTTACGATTTCAGTAGCTTTACTATTCAATATTGCCAGTTAATTTTCATATTGCACATAATATTAATTAAAATCAATTACATCTCCTGAGCCTACCTTTAGAAAAATCAAATCCCATTTTGGCATAAATCAGTTATCTAACAGAAATTTCTTTTATTTGCCTTATGAGTCTTTTAAGTTTTATTTTGAAATAATTATAGATTCACAGGAAGTTGCAGAGGTTATATGCACCCTTCACCCTGTTTCCCCCAATGGTACCATACCATCATATGTACTATCAAAACCAGGACACTGACACTGATACAGTTGATAGACCTTATTCAGATTTTACCAGTTTTAAGTGCACTTATTTGTGTGTATGTGTGTATAGTTCTATGCAATTTTACCACACTTATGGATTTGTGTAATGCCTTACAAGTTTAAAATTTATGAAAAGAAATAGATTAATTTTTTTAAAAGATAAATCTTGCTTAACTACCTTGTTTTCTTCCCAAGAAAGGTTGACTAAAAAGTCATTTTCAATTTTCAAACACAGAAGAAAAGCTATTCTTGCACCCATTATATATCATATATTGTACTTCTTGAGCACATTGTACAGAAGATACTTGTGATAATATCTATCTGGATATAATTTTTAAAAAATCAAGTAGGAAACTTTTAAAGAGGAAAAACTAAAGATTCCTCTATCAACACTACTAAATTATATTAGAAGTGACATCTTTCCTGGGGATGGAGAATGTCACACAAAGTAGGCTAAATGGACACCTTAACAGAGTAACAGAAAATTATTGTTTACTCAAAAAAGCCTATTAACACAAAAATTATTGCATTATTATATCTACAAATTACTGATCACAATAAAGTATTATGAGTTGTATATACTATCATTTTTATATAGGAGTGTCTTAGTCTGTTTAGGCTTCTATATAACAAAATACCATAGACTGGGTGGCTTATAAACAATAGAAATTTGCTTCTCACAGTTCTGGAGGTTGGAAGTCTAAAGTCAGGGTGTCAGCATGGTCAGGAAAGGGCTCTCTTCTGGCTAGCTGACTTCTCCTTGTGCCCTCACATGGCAGAAACGGGTAGGGAGATCTGTGAAATCTTTTTTATAAGAGCACTAATCCCATTTATGAGGGCCCCATCCTCATGACCTAAGTACCTCCCAAAGGCTCCACTTCCCCACTGGGCATTAGGATTTCAACATATGAATTTTGGGGGACACAAACATTCAGACCATAAAAATAGGTAAAAACACTGAGGAAGGCTGAGCTCAAAAAGCAATATATTGAGCCCAGTCCTCTTCTGTAGACTTATACAATCAAGTGTCAGTTTAACGTTGTAGTTATTTCAAAGGCATTTAAAACTCAATATTCCAAAACTGAATTCTTTTTTTTTTTTTTTTAATAAATTTATTTATTCATTTATTTATTTTTGGCTGTGTTGGGTCTTTGTTTCTGTGCGAGGGCTTTCTCTAGTTGTGGCAAGCGGGGGCCACTCCTCATCGCGGTGCGCGGGCCTCTCACTGTCGCGGCCTCTCTTGCTGCGGAGCACAGGCTCCAGACGCGCAGAGCTCAGTATTTGTAGCTCACGGGCCCAGCTGCTCCGTGGCACGTGGGATCTTCCCAGACCAGGGCTTGAACCCATGTCCCCTGCATTGGCAGGCAGACTCTCAACCACTGCGCCACCAGGGAAGCCCCCAAAACTGAATTCTTGATAGTTAAGGTCTTCCTCCAGTTTCTTATTTCAGTGAATAGTACCACTAATCCCATCCAGCACTGTAAACCAGAAGTTTAATTATCCTTGACAATTTCCTTCATTCACATGCTCCCCACACCATTCAACCACAACTAAATTCTATCACTTTTACCCCTAAATATTTTTTGAACCTCCCCACTTTTCTCCATTTCTACCACCTGCACCATGCTCGTGCAAACTAACATCTCCTGTCTGTATGACTATAATGGTCTACTAACTCCTCTCCCTAGTCATTCTCTTTCCAATCCATTCTCACCTATAGGCAGAAGAATATTTTTAAAATGCAAATCTTTCACTCTCCCGTTTAAAATCCTTCAGTGGCCTCCCACTACTTTTTTAGCTCAAATCTAACAATCTCTACATGCCCTATCTACTTCTCCAGAACAATTTTCTGCCTCCCTACCCACCGTGACCCTATGTTCTAGCCATATTAAGCCTCTCAGTTCTGTGAATGAACCAGCATCCCTTGTACCTCAGGGACTTTGTACCAGGCTGTCTCCCCTAACTTCAGATAATTAAATGCCACCCATTCTTCAGTTCCTAGATATACTTTGTTTTTAATATATAAATTTATTTATTTTATTTATTATTTTTGGCTGCGCTGGGCCTTCGTTGCTGCGTGTGGGCTTTCTCTGGTTACGGCGAGCAGGGGCTACTCTTCCTTGTGGTGCAAGGGCTTCTCACTGCGGTGGCTTCTCTTGTTGCTGAGCACGGGCTCTAGGCAAGCAGGCTTCAGTAGTTGTGACATGCGGGCTCAGTAGTTGTGGTGCACAGGCTTAGCTGCTCTGCGGCATGTGGGATCTTCCTGGACAAGAGCTCGAACCCATG
>NW_020172444.1:430160-436193 GCF_003031525.2 Neophocaena asiaeorientalis asiaeorientalis | reverse complement strand
TTAAAATCCTTCAGTGGCCTCCCACTACTTTTTTAGCTCAAATCTAACAATCTCTACATGCCCTATCTACTTCTCCAGAACAATTTTCTGCCTCCCTACCCACCGTGACCCTATGTTCTAGCCATATTAAGCCTCTCAGTTCTGTGAATGAACCAGCATCCCTTGTACCTCAGGGACTTTGTACCAGGCTGTCTCCCCTAACTTCAGATAATTAAATGCCACCCATTCTTCAGTTCCTAGATATACTTTGTTTTTAATATATAAATTTATTTATTTTATTTATTATTTTTGGCTGCGCTGGGCCTTCGTTGCTGCGTGTGGGCTTTCTCTGGTTACGGCGAGCAGGGGCTACTCTTCCTTGTGGTGCAAGGGCTTCTCACTGCGGTGGCTTCTCTTGTTGCTGAGCACGGGCTCTAGGCAAGCAGGCTTCAGTAGTTGTGACATGCGGGCTCAGTAGTTGTGGTGCACAGGCTTAGCTGCTCTGCGGCATGTGGGATCTTCCTGGACAAGAGCTCGAACCCATGCCCCTTGCATTGGCAGGCGGACTCTCAACCACTGCACCACCAGTGAAGTCCCCTAGATATACCTATTTAAAGAAAATTTCCATGATCTCCCTGACTAGATTAGGTTCCTTTCATAGTCCCCTGGACTCTTCCTTCATAACATTTATCACTATTTATAATAATGTATTTGTATGATTATTTGGATAATGTCTGTAAGTTCGCTGATGGGAGGAACTAAGGTGTGTTTGTTGTAGTTTTGTTTTGAACACGTATCTCCAGTACCTATAACAGTGCCTGACCCATAGTAGGCAACCAACAAATGTGTGCTGGTTGGATGAATTAATTAATATAAGGGCAAATAGCTCCACAGAGCTTATATCAAGAAGAGACATTAGAGGTTTTTAATAAAAGTAAATATACAAAATCAGATTTGCATTGTGTAAACATAATCTTAGCTGCACTGTGGAGGACTGATTTAAGTGGGGGAGAGATTTGAGGAGGGAGTATGGTCAGCAAAAAGTATAGATGAGAAATGGAAAGGACTTGAACTAAGGCAATGTCAGTAGAAAGGGAAGGACAGATTAATTATATAGCTATTCTGGAACTATTCTGAAATAATTTGATGACCAACTGAATATGAGAAAGTGAGAGAGAGACTAGAGACAAGTTTCTGGCCTTTGGCAAAAGGAACTATATCACAAACAATAAGTCATTTTCACTTTAGTACCTTTCTCACTTTCAACATTGGTTAATTAATCCACCAATAAATATTTAAGGATTACTTATTTCTATAATGCCCTGCAAGTGATATAAAGAAGTGAGATACTTCAAGGAGTTCAAAATCCAACTGACAGTATATCCAAGCAATGGAATTTTATTCAGCCATAAAAGGAATGAGTTACTGATTCATGCTGTAACATGAATGAACCTTGAAAGCATTATGCTGAGTGAAAGAAACCAGACACAGAAGGTCACATATTGTATTACCCCATTTACATGAAATATCCAGAATAAGCAAATCGATAGAGACAGAAAGTAGATTAGTGGTTGCCAGGGACTGGAAGGCAGGGAGGGAATAGAGAGTGACTGAAAATGGGTACAGGGTTTCTTTTTGGAGTGCTAAATATGATACAAAACCCTACTAGTACTGTAAAACACACTCTTCTGTAGGTAAACGACAATACCTATTGCCAACAGATCATAGGTGCCATAGGAATAAAGAGACCTAAGCTATCAAAGAGGTGGTCAGGAAGGCTATGTGGAAGTAGAACTGGAATCTGGCCATGAGAGATAAGTGGATGAGCAGAGAAGGAATAAGAAATCATTCCAAAGATGGGAGAAAATATCTGCAAATGATGCGACTAACAAGGCCTTAATCTCCAAAATATACAAACAGCTCATGAGGCTCACTATCAAAAAAACAAACAACCCAACTGAAAAATGGGCAGAAGACCTTAATAGACACTTTTCCAAAGAAGACATACAGATGGCCAGTAGGCACATGAAAAGATGCTCAACATCACTAATTATTAGAGAAATGCAAATCAAAACTACAGTGAGGTACCACCTCACACCAGTCAGAATGGCCATCATTAAAAAGTCTACAAATAACAAATGCTGGAGAGAGTGTGGAGACAAGGGAACCCTCCTACACTGCTGGTGGGTATATAAGTTGGTGCAGCCACTATGGAACAGTGTGGAGGTTCCTCAGAAAACTAAAAATAGAATTACCATATGATCCAGCAATCCCACTCCTGGGTATATATCCGCACAAAACTATAATTCAAAAAGATACATGCTGGGACTTCCCTGGCAGTCCAGTGGTTAAGACTTCGCCTTGCAATGCAGAGGGTGCAGGTTCGATCCCTGGTCAAGGAGCTAAGATCCCACATGCCTTGGGGCCAAAAAAACAAAACATAAAATCGAAACAATATTGTAACAAATTCAATAAAGACTTTAAAAATAGTCCACATTAAAAAATCTTTAAAAAAAGATACATGCACCCCTATGTTCATAGCAGCACTATTCACAACAGCCAAAACATGGAAACAACCTAAATGTCCATGGATAGATGAATGGATAAAGAAGATGAGGTACATATATACAATGGAATACTACTCAGCCATAAAAAAGAATGAAATCATGCCATTTGTAGCAACATGGATACAACTAGAGATTATCATACTAAGTGGAGTAAGTCAGAAGGAGAAAGACAAATACTATATATCACTTATATGTGGAATCTAAAATATGGCACAAATGAACCTATCTACAAAACAGACTCACAGACACAGAGAACAGACTGGTTGCCAAGGGGGAGAGGGGTGAGGGAGAAAAGGACTGGGAGTTTGGGATTAGCAGATGTAAACTATTATATATAGTATGGATAAACAACAATATCCTAATAGCACAGGGAACTATATTCAATAACCTGTAATAAACCATAATGGAAAAGAATATTAAAAAGAAGAATGTCTACATGTGTATAACTGAGTCACTTTGCTGTACAGCAGAGACTAGCACAACATTATAAATCAACTATTCTTCAATAAAAAAGAAATAAAATTTAAAAAAATAATAAAGAAATCATTCCAAGGAAAAGAAAGGGCAGAGACAAAGGCATGGAAGCCCAAGGCTTATAAAAGGCACAGAGTTCAAAAGCTGTGGAAGATAGGTTGGGGACAAAGTGTTAAGAGAATAAATATCAGGCAAAAAAACCCTAATATTTTTAAACTTGTCTTTATAGGTAAGTGTTTCTTTATGCATGTTCTGTGGAATCTGGATCCTATGAGATGCCCTCCACAAAAAGCTTTTGATATTCACTAAGTTTGGAAAACCCTGCATACTACAACCTCCATTTGGAGTTTCAGAACTAATATTGGCATAGTAAAGGCTCTGGGAATTCTGCATTAAGGAAACTGGTTTAACTTAGCTTAACACATTATTTACCCAATTTTTGTCATGCAACCTTTCCCCTTTGGGAAACACTCCTGAAGGTCCTTCTGTAGATGATAGGAAGCAAGTCAAGTTCCAGCAGAATGGTAGGGATTGCTGGATGCTGAGGAAACAGGAAATAAGAGATAGTTTAGCTGTGAAAGTAAGGAAAAAGGGAAGTAGTAGATTTAATTAAAAATTCTGTCAATTAGGAGGGGACCTGTGAGTGATGATAGTGATGGAAGAAACAGAGGAGAAATAAAAAATGCTAGAGAGAAAAACAAAGAAAGGTTCCAAAAGAGGCAAGAAGATATGCAAATAAAAGCACTAGTAGAGGCTTGTCCTCGGAAAGGAAGAAAGGTTTCCTTTAAGATTTGGAGAAAAGATGAATGTTTTGATATACATAAAATGATCTTTAGAGGGAGAAAAATATGAGGACGGGAAAATGGCTATTGGGTGGCTTAGATCATCTTTCTTGGTTAGTTGTCTCTGTTCATGCCCTTTCCAACTACTTGTTGGACTTCTGTTGAATTAGTGTTGGCTTCAGTTCTAGCAGCACAACACCTTTATCTTAATCAAAAAGTATCATGTAGTCATCGAACATTTATTAAGTTCCTGCTATATACCAGGCTCTGTGCTAGGCAGCGGGTATGATACTGGTAGACAGTAAAACACAGCTTCTAACCCCAAGGGGCTCATGGTCTAAATCAGCATTGTTTTAGGTCTGTGAAGATTGAGAAGTATAAAATACAGGGACCGCTTCGACCAATTATTGCATTTGCATAATTTATAAGTGAATGCTCTTCCCTTTTTTCAACCTGAAGAACTCCTTTTCCTTCAAAATGTACCTCATCTGTCTCGGAAGACTTCCTTGATCCCTTCCTGCAGTTAACCACTTCCACCTTTGAACCTCTTTTTTTTTCAATTAATTAATTTATTTATTTATTTTTGGCTGCACTGGGTCTTTGTTGCTGTGCGCGGGCTTTCTCTAGTTGTGGCAAGCGGGGGCTACTCTTCACTGTGGTGCACGGGCCTCTCATTGCAGTGGCTTCTCTTGTTGTGGAGCACGGGCTCTAGGTGCGTGGGCTTCAGTAGTTGTGGCACACGAGCTTAGTTGCTCCACAGCTTGTGGGATCTTCCCGGACCAGGGCTCAAACCCATGTCCCCTGCGTTGGCAGGCGGATTCTTAACCACTGAGCCACTGGGGAAGTTCCTGAACCTCCTTTTTATAGCATTTATTATGTATGATGAATTTTTTAAAATCCCATTCTTATTAAGCCATTTCTTGGTTAGGGACTTCCTCATATACAGTCCCTTGCATATGGACATACTCCATCCTACATATACAAAACATTACCTATCTTGCAAATTTTGGCAAAATATGACCAATATTAAACTGTCCCTGATCTTCTAGCTATAAAAAACTTCCTCTTTTTGTTGATCTTTCATAATATTCTAAATCAGTGCCTCTCAAGCTTTAATGTGCTTATGAATCACTTAAGGATGATCTTGTCAAAATGTAAATTATGATTAAGGCAGATTCTGCATTACTAGAGCCCAGTAATGCCCAATGCTGCTGGTCTGTGGAAATAAAGCAGGCAAGGAACTACTTATTTGTGTGATACAAAGTAAAGTCAAAGGACTGTCTTAAAGACTTCTATATTATACTTAATGGTATCATTACTTTTTTTTTTTTTTGGCTGCGTTTAGTCTTCATTTCTATGTACGGGCTTTCTCTAGTTGTGGTGAGTAGGGACTACTCTTCGTTGTGGTGCGTGGGCTTCTCATTGCGGTGGTACATTCTTGCATTTATACACATGCATTTCATTACTGCTTTTGGATGTAGCTTTACACCACAGAACTGAATATAAAGTCTGGATTTCATTATTCATTTAGTTATTCATTTACTAGCTTATTCACATAGTCTACGTTCTTTTTTTTTTTTTTAGTCTACGTTCTTTTAACTTGTACTTATAGACCTTGCTTTTATACACATTACCTTAAGTAATTTTCACAATATTCTTATAAGTGTGATTTTCATTTTATGGATGAAAATGTGAGTTTATAGAAGCTATGTAATTTGGCCAATATCACATAGCTTCTGTAAGAGTCAGAACTTTAACTGAAGTGTTCTGGCTCTAAACCAGTAACTTTTTAGTTATACCATCCAAAATGTGCTAGGTTTTATAGTCCCAAGTATCAATGTCATAGGAGATAAAAGAAAGCAAAAATCATTTATTCCTTCAACAAACAATTACTTTGTGATGTTAATATTCTGGGTTCTGTGCTAAGTGCTGGGATATAGAAAAGATTAGGGACATTTCCGTTTCTGAGGAACAGTTAAGCAAAGTTTCAGCAAGAAAGGAGTATTTGAATTCAGCCTTAAGTTTCATCTTGGGGGCTTCCCTGGTGGCACAGTGGTTGAGAGTCCGCCTGCCAATGCAGGGGACACGGGTTCGTTCCCTAGTCCGGGAGGATCCCACATGCCGCGGAGCGGCTGGGCCCGTGAGCCATGGCCACTGAGCCTGCGCGTCCAGAGCCTGTGCTCCGCAACGGGAGAGGGCCACAACAGTGAGAGGCCCGCATACCGCAAAAA